>NC_052147.1:99629170-99961703 GCF_902713615.1 Scyliorhinus canicula | reverse complement strand
TTCTGTGCTCCTGCCGCTCTCAATGGAAATTCCCATTGAAGCCACCCCACGGTGCTGGGAAACCACCAGGCAGCAATGCACTGCCAGCGGGACTAGAGATTCCCGCTGCCAGTTAACAAGGAAAGAATTCCAGCCTGTGTTTCTGGTGACTCCAACAGAATTCCATAGAACGCGCAGCGCTGAAACCGGTCATTCTATGTAAATGACAGATGCCAGTGTATATGCTCACGCATCAATCTATCCCCGCCCCTCATCAACTAACCCCATCAGTAGAACTTTCTATTCCTTTATCCTTCAGATACTTACCTAGCTCCCTCTTTTCTACCTATTCTGTTCACCTCAACTACTCCATGCAGCAGCAAATTCCAGATTCTAACTACTTTCTGGTTAAAAAGGTTTCTCCTCAATTCTCAGTGACTATCTCTTTTATACCCCCTGCTTTAGGCCTCCCCCCATTGGTTTCTCTATTTGCTCTCTATCAAACCCGAGAATAATCTTAAGGACATCCATCAAAAAGCCCAGGTCTTTTCTTTTCTAGAGAAAAAAGCCGCACCTATTTAATCTATCTTGATAGGTACAAACTCTCATTTCTGGTGTCATTCTAATCAATATTCTTGCAGCTCTCCTGTTCTTTTGTAACCTTTTTGCAAACCAGGAATGCATCTTAGAGCCATTTGGTAGCGGATACTAGGTGAAAAACATGAGTCTTTAAGCCCTGCTTTCAGACAATGCTGAGAAAATATAATAGGTTTGAAAAAGAATTACCTCGCTCAGTACCTCCGACCTGTGAAAGACCTTTGGGAAGGCTAGCCCTGTCGACACAGGAAGAGATATCGGAGTCGCTCTTGTGTCTCTCTCCTGAAAGAAAAATATAAAACCAAGGAATCGGTAAAATATTGAACTCTATGCTCCATCTTTTAAAGTTTCCGATGGAAGCACCTTCGAAAGAGGACTCTCCATTCTGTGCAGAATCTAGAGTGAGATTGTTCTCCTTACATCAGGCAAGGTTATGATGAGATATAATTGAGCAACTCAAAATTATGAAAGATTTTCATAAATAAGGAGCAATTATTGCCACCGGCAGGAAGGTCAGTAGCCAGACATCGACTTGTGTACGTTTTTCATATTCTCTCATGGGATGTCGGCATCACCAGCAAGGCCGGCATTTGTTGTCCATCCCTAATTGCCCTTGAACTGAATAGCTTGTGAGGCCATTTCAGAGGGCAGTTCAGAGTCAACCACACTGCTGTGGATCTGGGATCACATGTATTCAAGACCAGGTTGGAATGGCAAATTTCCTTGCCTCACGGACATTAGTAAACAATCGATGATGGTTTTGCGGTCACCATCGCTAAGACAAGCTTTTCAATTCTAGGTTAGTAATTGTGGTTGGATTTGAACCCATGTCCACAGAGCTTTCGCCTGGGCCTCTGGGATTACTGCTACGTTGACACAACCACTGCACCAATGTCTCCCCCTAAATTATAGCGTTAAATGTTTTTTCAACCTTAACCTTGTGTAAATACACTTTCCTTTCTAAAGACTTGGTATTTTAAAACAGCTTGTTTGTCAAATCTTGTGAAATATACAGCGAAAACCCCCTGAAATATGGCAGTGCACCACTTGGCAATCAAGCACATGTTTAAATTTATTCCAGTGAGAGAGGGAAAAATGAGAGAAAAACCAAAGGATAAAGCATTACTTTTGGTGCCTTTCATGATTTCCACAACGTTTTACAAGTAATTAAGTATTTTACAAGGGTTAAACACTTCTTGCGCAATGTAGAAAACACTGCAGCCAATTTGGACACAACAAGCTCCCACAAATTAACCTTGTGATAATGACCAGATCATTTGATACAATGATAGTCAAACAAAATTACTTCCACCAGGTAATGGAGAGAAAGAGGAGTTACCATCATCTGAACAATCCAATAGGAAAAGAGAGAAATAATCCTCGTCACAATGGACATCTCGGCACTCTACACCAGCATCCCCCATGACGACGGCATTGCTGCAACAGCCTCAGTACTCAATACCAACAGCTGCCAATCTCCAGTCGCAATTCTGCAACTCATCCTCTTCATTCTGGATCACAACATCTTCACCTTCGACAATAAGTTCTTCATCGAGACACAGGGTTCAACCATGGGGACCAAATTCGCACATCAATATGCCAACACCTTCATGCACAAGTTTAAACAAGACTTCCTCACCGCACAGGACCTTCAACCGACGTTATAAACCAGATACATCGATGACATTTTTTTCCTTTGGACCCACGGTGAAGAATCACAAACGATTACACAATGACATCAATAGGTTCCATCCCACCATCAGACTCACCATGGACTACTCTCCAGAATCGGTTGCATTCTTGGACACACTCATCTCCATCAAGGATGATCACCTCAGCACTTTGCTTTACCGCAAGCCCACGGATAACCTCACAATGCACCACTTCTCCGGCTTCCACCCAAAACACATTAAAGAAGCCATCCCTTATGGACAAGCCCTCCTTATACACAGGATCTGCTCAGACGAGGAGGAGCGTAACAGACATCTACAGGCGCTGAAAGTTGCCCTCGTATGAACAGGATATGGCGCTTGACTCATCGATCGACAGTTCCAACGCGTCACAGCAAAAAAACACACCGACCTCCTCAGAAGACAAACATGGGACACAACTGACAGAGTACGCTTCGTCGTCCAGTACTTCCTTGGAGCGGAGAAACTACGACATCTTCTTCGCAGCCTTCAACACGTCATCGATGAAGATGAACATCTTGCCAAGGTCATCCCCACACACTCACTACTTGCCTTCAAACAACCGCGCATCCTCGAACAGGCCATTGTTTGCAGCAAACTACCAAGCCTTCAGAACAGCGACCATGACACCACACAACCCTGCCATGGCAATCTCTGCAAGACGTGCCTGATCATCGACATGGGTACCGCCATTACACGCGAGAACACCACCCACCAGGTACGTGGTACATACTCGTGCAACTCAGCCAACGTTGTCTACCTCATAAGCTGCATGAAAGGATATCCCAAAGCGTGGTACATTGGCGAGACCATGCAGACGCTGCGACAACGGATGAACGGACATCGCGCGACAATCGGCAGGCAGGAATGTTCCCTTCCAGTTGGGGAACATTCAGCAGTCAAGGGCATTCAGCCTCTGATCTTCGGTAAGCGTTCGCCAAAGCGTTCTCCAAGGTGAACAACGCAGAATCATCGAGCAGAAACTTATAGCCAAGTTCTGCACACACGAGTACGGCCTCAACCGGGACCTTGGATTCATATCGCATTACATTCAACCCCCACCATCTGGCCTGGTGAAATCCTACCAAATAGAACATAGAACATAGAACAGTACAGCACAGAACAGGCCCTTCGGCCCTCGATGTTGTGCCGAGCAATGATCACCCTACTCAAACCCACGTATCCACCCTATACCCGTAACACAACAACCCCCCCCCAACCTTACCTTTTAGGACACTACGGGCAATTTAGCACGGCCAATCCACCTAACCCGCACATCTTTGGACTGTGGGAGGAAACCGGAGCACCCGGAGGAAACCCACGCACACACGGGGAGGACGTGCAGACTCCGCACAGACAGTGACCCAGCCGGGAATCGAACCTGGGACCGTGGAGCTGTGAAGCATTTATGCTAACCTCCATGCTACCGTGCTGCCCCTAATGTCCTGGCTTGAGACAATTCACACCTCTTTAACCTGTGATTATCCCTCTCTCCAGTTGTTCCATCTGGACCTGTAAGGACTTAATTACCTGCAAAGACTCGATCTCAAAGTATCGTCTTGCATCATTGACTTTGTCTATATATATGTTTCTGGAACCCACCTCTTCATTCACCTGAGAAAGGAGCTGCGCTCTGAAAGCTAGTGATTTGAAACAAACCTGTTGGACTTTAATCTGATGTTGTCAGACTTCTTACTATGCTCACCCCAGTCCAACGTCGGCATCGCCACATCATGAGTATTTGTTGGCAGTTTATACATCATTGTAAGCTCGACTCCATGTCGCTGTTAGCCCCTATTTGTAGGAATCATCTCTTTGTGCCAGCGGGCCTAGACTCGAAGTTCAGGTCAGGTCTGGAGAGGTTTAGGGACCTGTTTTTGGAGTATAGATTTTTTGGTTTTGTGGAACTGGTGGACAGTGAGGCTCTTCACATGGTCAACTCATACACTAGGCTTAGCTTGATTCAGTCAAAATGGTGCACAGGCACATCTGACCAAGGCGAGGATGAGTGTTCTTTTCTCGAGGGTAGAGGATAGGTGCGAACGTTGTTCTCAGGGGCCAGCGAATCATACCCACATGTTCTGGTTGTGTCCTAAGCTAGTAAACTGTTGGATCTCCTTCTTTAACACCATGCCAGGGGTTCTTGATGTCGAGCTGGAGCCTTGGCTGCTGGTGCCATTTTGGGGTTTCGGACTCGCTGATGCTGCAGATTGGGGTGTTCACTTGTCAGAAAAACTAGAAGCAGAGGACACAATCTCAGACTAAAGGGACAGTCCTTTAAAACAGAAATGAGGAGGAATTTCTTCAGCCAGAGGGTGGTGAATCTGTGGAACTCTTTGCCGCAGAAGGCTGTGGAGGCCAAATCACTGAGTGTCTTTAAGATAAAGATAGATAGGTTCTTGATTATTAAAGGGCTAAGGGGTGATGGGGCGAAGACAGGAGAATGGGGATCAGAAAAATATCAGCCACGATTGAATGGCAGGGCAAACCCGATGGGCCGAGTGCCTAATTCTGCTCCTATGTCTTATGGAGATCTCCTACCCCGCCCAGTGTCTCGGCCTGGTTGGGTGACCTAACGGAGTTCCTATATCTAGAAAAGGTCAAATACACCTTTAGGTGGTCGGTGGAAGATGGCAACCATTCATTTCCTTTTTCAGAGAGTTAGTCACCGTCAGGGGAACCGGAGCACCCAGAGGAAACCCACACAGGCACGGAAGAAAGTGCAAATTCCACACGGTCACTCAAAGTTGGAATCGACCATGATCCCTGGCGCTGTGAGGCACAGTGCTAACTACTGTGCCGCCTCTCGGAGTGCTCTGAAGTAGCTTTCTCAAAAATTATGGTCTTATTTAACATACCAATGATTACAAAGTGCCTTTCACAACTCTGGGCTGCCCCAAATTGTATTACAGCCAATGAATGATTTTTGAATAACAGTCACGGGTATAATCTAGGAAATACAGCAGCCAATTAGCTTAGAGCCCCACAAACATCATGTAGTTATGACCAGATAATCTGTTTTAACGATATTGGTTAAGCGATAAATACTGGCCAATACATTTAATTACTGTTCTACAAAATAGTGCCATGGAACCTTTGATGTCACCAGAGAGGACAGACAGGGCCTAGTTTAGCAATTCATCTGGAAGTTCGCACCTCACACTACTCTGGAATGCCAGGCTAGTTTCTGTATTCAAGCCTGTGGAGTGGGACTCTATCTCAAAATCTTCTGACTCAAGAGGGTGGCAGTGCTACTAATTCAGCCAGATGGAACATAGCGATGCAAAGCCCAGTGACAACGAGTGGATCATCAATCTATTGAGTGGAGACAAAACATTTGGGGTAGCACGATGGTACAGTGGTTAGCACTGTTGCCTCACAGCAGTTAGCACTGTTGCCTTAAAGTGCCAGGACCCGGGTTCAATTTTGGCCACTGTCTATGTGGAGTCTGCACGTTCTACCCGTGTGTGCGTGGGTTTCCTTCGGGTGCTCCGGTTTCCTCCCACAGTCCAAAGATGTGAGTGTTAGGTAAATTGGCCATGATAAATTGTTCCTTCGTGTCTCGGGATGTGCAAGTTAGGTTATGGAGGTACAGGCATTGGGGGGAGTGGGCAAGGTGGAATGCTCATTCGGTGGGGTTGGTGCAGACTCGATGGGCAGAGTGGCCTCCTTCTATACTGTGGGGGTTTTATGATATAACCAGATACCAGCGAGTGTGCATGATAGGTCTGATAGCTTGAGACAATGAGCCAATGATAAGAATAAGGCTTCCAGGCTCCTTGGAACCTTTTTACACACAAGGAACCTTTTTTCACACAAGCGCTGCTATTTTCCACATGAGCATCCTGGCGTGAGACACCTTGAATTTGTGCAAAACTTACGATAATCTTTGACAAGACAGCTGTGATGTGTCTATCCTGTAGATCCATCTGCTCCTCACCATCATCTCCTTGGAATCTAACTTTTCCTGCCTTGGATTTTTTGGGTGGAGTTGGCATTAATGATGGAGGACAGTCAGGAAGACCTGAAACAAAATAGACAAACAGTTGGCTTCTGGTCTGCAGCTGCAAGGTCCCACAGACAGCACTGTGATAATGATCAAATTGTCTGTTTTAGTCACATTGGTTGAGAATTGAGTATTGGCTGGGAGATGAAGGAGAACTCTCCTGTTCTTCTTTTAATCATGCCATGGAAACTCTTAGCCAACTTGAAAGCGCAGACTAATTTTAATGTTGCATTGAAAAAGCAGCAATCGGACTTCCGGTTGCGGCTATGACCAGCTAAGTCGCACGTTTGGCTGCTCCTGCTACAAAGGTGTTTTCGGGCCGATTGGAGGGCCCCAACGGCGCTGTAAGGACAAATCCCGGTGGGGGAAGGCTCCCTGAAGAGAACCAGACCAACTTTATGGTCGGTACCCGGAGTGGGGTGGTAAAGAAAGCAACAGCAGCTCCCAAAAAAAAGCGGGGGAAGAAGACCAAAATGGCGGCCGGTGGAGCACCCGAGGAATGGAGGAAATGGGCGGAGGAGCAGCAGGCCGCTCTCCTGCGCTTCTTTACGGAGCTGAAAATGGAGCTCTTGGAGTCAATGAATGCGACGACCACCAGGCTGATGGGAGCCCAGGCGACCCAAGAGGCGTCGATTCGGGAGCTGCAACAGGAGATGACTGTGAGGGAGGAGGAGGCCACGGTCCTCGTGGGAAAGGTAGAGGTGCACGAGGCACTCCACCTGAAATGGCAGAGCCGTTTTGAGGAGCTGGATACCCGAATGAGGCGGAAGAACCTGAGAATCTTGGGTCTGGCAGAAGGCCTGGAGGGGTCAGACCTCCCGGGATATGTAGCAGAAATGCTGAGCTCCCTGATGGGGGCAGGGGCCGTCCCTTCGCCCCTGGAGCTGGAAGAGGCCTACAGGGTCATGGCTAGGAGGCCAAGAGCAAATGAGCCCCCGAGGGCGGTGCTGGTGCGGTTCCAGCGACTCAGCGACCGTGAGAGAGTGCTGGAGTGGGCCAAGAGGGAAAGGAGCAGCAAGTGGGAGAATTCGACGGTGAGGGTCTACCAGGACTGGAGTGCGGAGGTGGCAAAGCGGCGGGCCCGGTACAACCGGACGAAGGCGGTGCTACATGCAAAACGGATCAGGTTCGGAATGCTGCAGCCAGCGCGCTTGTGGGTCACCTACAGGAACCAACACCACTATTTTGAGTCCCCAGAGGAGGCGTGGGCCTTTGTACAGGAAGAGAAACTGGACTCGAATTAGACCCAGGGGATACTTGGCGGCCGTAGCCGCTCGGGTACTTTCAGCTGAATTCTTTGTTTGGATTTTGAACTCTTGCTGTGGTTTTTCTTCTGATGTTTTTTCCCCCTTTGCCAACTTCCCTTAGTTATTGTTATTGTGGTTATTCATGGTTATTTATGGTTATTTATGCTGTTTGGTAGAGGGCGACTGTTAAGTACATTGTTATTTGTTATTTATCTGTTATTTATAATGTTAAGTTGGGGAGGTGGGACGGGGGGGAGAGCAGATCGGGGATATGGGCTCCTAGGGGGGGTTCTTTTACAGGCATGGACGGGGACGGGGGTGGAACTGAAGATGGCGGGGTGGGGTGTGGCAGGGCGAAAGCGCGGGCTTTCCTCTGTTTTCCCGCGCGCGGGGCAGAGGAGGGGGGAGGGGAGGAGTGCGGGGCGTGGCTAGCAATGGCGACCTTTCCCGCGCTGGAGCGGGGCCAGGGAGGAGTGGCAAGGGGGGGGGAGGCCCCCCCCCGAGCCGGGGGGAGTCGGAGTGGGGCAGGAGCAGCCGGGTCAGCGTGAACCAGCTGACTTACGGGAGTACGATGGGGGGTACATCGGGGCTAGGAGGGGTCCTAGCCTGGGGGGGGGGGGGGGGGAGGGGGGTTAGGGAGGGACACCGGGTTGCTGCTGAAAAGACCAGAAACGGGAAGTGGAGGACTGGAGAGGTGGGGGGAGGGGGACATCGCCATGGGGAGCGGGTCAGAAGGGGAGGGTCGACCCGGGGCGAGCAGGGAACAGGACATGGCTAATCGGCAGGGGAAGGGGGCAGGTCGTCCCGCGACCCGGCTGATCACTTGGAACGTGAGGGGGTTGAATGGGTCGGTCAAGAGATCAAGGGTATTCTCACACCTGAAGGGACTGAAGGCTGATGTAGCAATGTTACAGGAGACCCATTTGAAGGTAGTGGACCAGGTTCGCCTGAGAAGGGGGTGGGTGGGACAGGTGTTCCACTCTGGATTGGACGCAAAGAACCGGGGGGTGGCGATTCTGGTGGGAAAGAGGGTGTCGTTCGTGGCGGAGGAGGTGGTGGCGGATAAGGAGGGTAGGTATGTGATGGTGAAGGGTAAGCTGCAGGGGGAGAAAGTGGTGATGGTCAACGTATATGCCCCGAACTGGGATGACGCGGGTTTTATGAGGCGCCTATTGGGCCTCATTCCGGGACTGGAGGCAGGGGGCTTGATCATGGGGGGGGACTTTAACACAGTGCTGGACCCCGGGCTAGACAGATCGAGCGCAAGGACCAATAGGAGGCCGGCAGCGGCAGAAGTGCTGAGGGGGTACATGGAGCAGATGGGAGGAGTAGACCCATGGAGGTTTGGTAGGCCGAGGGCGAGGGAGTATTCCTTTTTCTCCCACGTCCATAGAGTGTACTCCAGAATCGATTTCTTCGTGTTGAGCAGGGGGCTGATCCCGAGGGTACGGGAAGCTGAGTACTCGGCCATTGCGATCTCTGATCATGCACCGCATTGGGTGGATGTGGAAATGGGGGAGGCGCGGGACCAGCGCCCGCTGTGGCGGCTGGATGTGGGGCTGTTAGCGGACGACGAGGTGTGTAAAAGGGTCCGGAAGAGCATTGAGAGCTATCTGGACTTGAATGACACGGGTGAGGTGCAGGTGGGGATGGTCTGGGAGGCCCTGAAGGCAGTGATCAGGGGAGAGCTGATCTCCATAAGGGCGCATAGAGAAAGAAAGGAGAGGCAGGAGAGGGAGAGGCTGGTGGGGGAGCTATTGGAAGTGGATAGGAGATATGCGGAGGCACCAGAGGAGGGGCAGCTGGAAGAACGGCGCAGCCTGCAGGTCAAGTTCGACCTGCTGACCACCAGGAAGGCAGAGACGCAGTGGAGAAGGGCACAGGGCGCGGTCTATGAGTATGGGGAAAAGGCGAGCAGGATGCTGGCACACCAGCTTCGCAAACGAGATGCGGCTAGGGAGATTGGGGGAGTGAAGGAGAGGGGCGGGAAGGTAGTGCAGAAGGGGCAAGAAGTGAACGGGGTCTTCAGGGATTTTTACAAGGAGTTGTATCGGTCTGAGCCGCCGACAAGGAGAGGGGGAATGGAGGACTTCCTAAACAAATTGAGGTTCCCAAGGGTCCAGGAGGGGCTGGTAGAAGGGCTGGGGGCGCCAATAGGGCTAGAAGAGCTAGTCAAGGGAATAGGTCAGATGCAAGCGGGGAAGGCGCCGGGGCCAGATGGGTTCCCGGTGGAATTCTATAAGAAAAATGTGGACTTGGTGGGACCGGTACTGGTACGAGCCTTTAATGAGGCGCGAGAGGGGGGGGTTCTGCCCCCGACAATGTCGCAGGCTCTGATCTCCCTGATACTGAAGCGGGATAAAGACCCCGTGCAGTGCGGGTCCTACAGGCCTATCTCGCTTCTGAACGTGGATGCCAAGTTGCTGGCAAAGATCCTGGCAGCTAGAATAGAGGATTGTGTGCCAGGGGTAATCCATGAGGACCAGACGGGGTTCGTGAAGGGGCGGCAGCTCAACACGAACGTGCGGAGATTGCTGAATGTAATTATGATGCCGGCAGTGGAGGGGGAGGCTGAGATAGTGGTAGCGCTGGACGCGGAGAAGGCATTCGATAGGGTGGAGTGGGAGTACCTGTGGGAGACGTTGAAACGGTTTGGGTTTGGGGAAGGGTTTATTAAGTGGGTGAAGTTGCTCTACTCGGCCCCGACGGCGAGTGTAGTGACAAACGGGAGGAGGTCGGAGTATTTCGGGCTCCACCGAGGGACCAGGCAGGGATGTCCCCTATCCCCCCTACTTTTCGCACTGGCGATTGAACCGTTGGCGATGGCACTGAGGGGTTCAGGGGGGTGGAGAGGACTGACTAGGGGAGGGGAGGAACATCGAGTATCGCTGTATGCGGATGATCTACTGCTGTACGTGGCAGACCCAGAAGGGGGAATGCCGGAGATAATGGAACTATTAGCAGAGTTTGGGGACTTTTCGGGGTACAAATTAAATTTGGGCAAAAGCGAGGTTTTTGTGATACACCCGGGGGACCAGGGAGAGGGTATTGGGAGACTCCCCTTCAAGCGAGCAGGAAAGAGCTTTAGGTACTTAGGGGTGCAGGTGGCAAGGAACTGGGGGACCCTCCACAAGTTGAACTTTTCCAGGCTGGTGGAACAGATGGAGGAGGAGTTTAAGAGGTGGGACATGGTACCGTTGTCGCTGGCGGGGAGGGTGCAGTCAATCAAAATGACGGTCCTCCCAAGGTTCTTGTTTTTATTTCAGTGCTTGCCCATCTTCCTCCCTAGGGCCTTCTTCAAAAAGGTGACGAGTAGCATCATGAGCTACGTGTGGGCGCATGGCACCCCAAGGGTGAGGAGGGTCTTTTTGGAGCGGAGTAGGGACAGTGGAGGGCTGGCACTGCCCAATCTCTCGGGGTACTACTGGGCGGCAAATGTGTCAATGGTGCGCAAGTGGATGATGGAAGGGGAGGGGGCAGCTTGGAAACGAATGGAGAGGGCGTCCTGTGGCAACACAAGCCTGGGGGCCCTAGTAACGGCACCATGGCCGCTCCCCCCCACGAGGTACACCACGAGCCCGGTGGTGGCGGCCACCCTCAAGATATGGGGGCAGTGGAGGCGACATAGGGGTGAAATGGGAGGTCTGTTGGCGGCGCCAATAAGAGGGAACCATAGATTCATCCCGGGGAACATCGACGGGGGATTTCAGAGCTGGTACAGGGTGGGCATACGGCAGCTGAAGGACCTGTTTATAGAGGGGAGGTTTGCGAGCCTGGGAGGGCTGGAGGAGAAGTTTGAGCTCCCCCCGGGAAACATGTTCAGATATTTACAAGTGAAGGCATTTGCTAGGCGGCAGGTGGAGGGGTTTCCCCTGCTCCCCAGTAAGGGGGCGAGTGATAGGGTGCTCTCGGGGGTCTGGGTCGGAGGGGGGAAGATATCAGACATCTACAAGATAATGCAGGAGGCGGAAGCAGCATTGGGGGAGGAGCTGAAAGCCAAGTGGGAAGGGGAGCTGGGAGAGCAGATAGAAGACGGGACGTGGGCGGATGCACTGGAGAAGGTCAACTCTTCCTCCTCGTGTGCGAGACTGAGCCTCATTCAATTTAAGGTGCTGCATAGAGCTCACATGACGGGGACAAGGATGAGCCGGTTCTTTGGGGGTGAGGACAGGTGTGTCAGATGTCTGGGAAGCCCAGCGAACCATGTGCATATGTTCTGGGCATGTCCGGTGCTGGAAGGGTTCTGGAAGGGGGTGGCAAGGACGGTGTCGAAGGTGGTGGGGTCCAGGGTCAAACCAGGATGGGGGCTTGCGATCTTTGGGGTCGGGGTAGAACCGGGGGTACAGGAGGCTAGGGAGGCCGGAATACTGGCCTTTGCGTCCCTAGTGGCTCGACGAAGGATATTAATTCAATGGAAGGACGCGAGGCCTCCAAGCGTTGAAACTTGGATTAACGATATGGCTAGCTATATTCAGCTGGAAAGGATCAAATTTGCCCTGAGAGGGTCGGTACAGGGATTCGCCAGGCGGTGGCAACCTTTCCTTGACTTTTTAGATCAGAGATAGACGTTCGGGGTCGTGGCAGCAGCAACCCGGGGGGGGGGGGGGGGGGGGGGGGGGGAGGGGAGGGGGGGGGGCAGCAAGGGTCGTGGGGGGACACGCACGACTGTAACACGGGCAAGCCTGCTCGCTGCTCATGTCTGAAACTGTAGGCTGCCTTGGTTGTTAAGGTTGCCTGGGGGGGGGGGGGGGGGGGGGGGGGGGGGGGGGGGACTGTGTGCGCGCGAGAGGGCGGGCGAGGGAGGGACATTTGCCTAGAGGGATTGTGTTGTAAATAATTTAAAAATTAGTAGGGGTAAATGTCTGTATGGAAAAACTCTTTCAATAAAAATTATTTAAAAAAAAAGAAAAAGCAGCAATCCCTCAGTACTGGACTGAAACGTTTGCCTAGATTTTGTGCTCATGTCTCCAGAGTAGGACTTCAAACCATAACCTTCCGAGATGTGATCACATTAGCATAAGAAACTGTCCAAAGGTCATCGATTTTGGATGAAAAAGGGACATTGGTGAAAAGCTAAGAACAGTGGAGGGACGTCAAGGAGATTGAGGGGTTCATGTAACAGATTTTTTAAAAGTGTAATCAGGCACAAAAAATAATCAAAGACCAATGCATTTATGACAAGGTGGCAAGATGATTTTCACAGTAACTTCGTTGCACTGTTGTGACACTAATAAAGATTATTATATGTAGAAGGGAGTAAGTTTTTGTACAGCTATACAAAATCCTCATCGCACTACATCTGGAGTACAGAGCACCATGCCCTCGAAAAGGATTAACTGGAGGGCAGCTCAGATTCACCAGAATCGTACCAGAGCTCAAGGTTAAATTTTGAGGAGAGATTGGATAAACTAGTCTCGTGTTCCCAGGAATTTAGAAAGCTGTGAGGTGATATGATTAAGGTTCATACACCATTTGGGTGAAATTTGTACCAGTGCAACACTGGGAAGGTCTAATGGTCAACATTCATAACAACACAAGTCGTCTACTAAAAAAGGACAACATTATAGTGGAATGAAGCACATGGAAATCCCAGCCAGGTGTGTTGTAAACATGGGGAATATAAAGAACTCGGAAAATTAGCCACAGCTACAACATAAATGTCCAACGTCAAGTCCTGGTATATGCAAACACCAGCACCGGCCCACTGCACCTCCCGCTTCTGCTTCGTCCAGCTTAACACCTTCTCCTTCATGTGGTACTTGTGAAAGCAGATGATCACTGCCCTTGGCGGCTCATTTAACTTTGGCTTCGGCCTCAGTGACCATTGAGCTCGGTTCAGTTCATACCGGGAGGGCTCCTCACTCTCCTCAGTCAACTCCGCCAACATCTTGGTGCCTCGAGCGGTTCTCCAGGTCCTCCAGCTTTGCTAAAAGCCCCTTATTGGCCTTGACCACCCTCCGCAGCTCATCCCCCGTCGAGGTGACCTGATCACTGTGCTGTGACATGGCTTCCTCCACTCCCTTCATCCTCTCGCTCTGCTCCCTCACCTTGACCGATGACTTCGCCACAGCCACCCTCGCCGGGGCGACTGCCTCCTCCACCAACGTCTTGAAGGCCACTGCCATCTCCTTCCTCTATGTGCTTCGCAACCTGCTTCTCCAGCTCCAAAGACTCACCTCAAGTCATCCTCTCTGCTGTGAACAGTATGGCCCCACCCAGCAGCCCAGCCTCCACCATCATGCCAGCTCCCTGGCTGGCCCTCTCACTCGAACGTGAACACTCACTTCTTCACGACTGTTTGTCATAATCCTTTTGTCATCCTTTGCCTTCCTTGTACATTCTTTCAATTCACAAATTACCCCCAGGACCGGACTTTAAAACTCCTAAAAGCACGCCTCAAGCAGGAGCCACCAGCATGCGGCTTCCTCTCTACATGCCGCCACCGGAAGTCAATCAGAATGGATTAATAAAATGTGGATTCTAATACTGACTGGGATAGACAGATTCCTGGTCTCTCAGGGAATCAAGTGATTTGGGGATCGGGCAGGAAAGTGGAGTTTAGAATCACGAAATTGTTATGGCTCAGGAGAAGGCAATTTGGCCCATCGTGTCTGCAAACAAGCATCATGATTTAGTGCCATTCCTCTGCCTTTTCCCTGTATAGTTGAAGTCCAAAGATACGTAGGTTCGGTCGAGTGGCCGGCTAAATTGCCCCGTAGTGTCTGACAGTTAAGTGTGTGTGGGGGGGGTGGGGGGGTGGGGAACAGGCAGGATGCTCTTTCAGAGGGTAAATACAGACTCGATGGGCCGAATAGCCTCCTTCTGCAGTGTAGGGATTCTATGATCAGCTATGATTGTAATGAATGGTGGAGCAGGTTTGAAGGGCCATATGGTCCTTTCCTGCTCCTATCTCTTGTGTTAAGATATCGAGAGGTAAGAAGTGAAGGATTTCAACGTGGAGGCTGAAATTATTGTAATGTTGACACATTGGTTTGTGGGAAGCCTTAATTAATTTTCTCTCACATACATACAACAATATTAAATACAGACATGACAAATGATGAAAGATCACTGCAAAAATTGACTTGATGCTGAGTTTAATGATGATGCCCATTTCATTTTGGGGGAAAAAACATACCATCTTCAGGATAACTAAAATAATTAGTTTAATCTAAAATAAAAGCAAAATACTGCAGAAGCTGGAAATAGAACCATAGAAAAGTTACGGTGCAGAAAGGGGCCATTCATGTCTGCGCCGGCCAAAAAAAGGGAAAAAAAAGAAACTAGACGCTCATTTCAATCCCACTTTCCAGCACCTGGTCAGTAGCCTTGCAGGTTACAGCACTTTAGATGCAGATCCAGGTGACATTTAAATGAATTGAGCATTTCAGCCTCAACCACTAACTTGGGCGCCAACTTAGGCAGTGAATTCCAGACGCCCACTACCCTCTGCATGAAAATATTTTTCCCCTATTTCCTCTACCAATCACCTTAAATCTATGCCCCCAGGTATCTGACCCCTCAGCTGGGGAAAACAAGTCTTTATTGTCTATCCTATCCAGGTCCCTCAAAATTTTGTATACCTCAATTAGGTCACCCCTCAGCCTCCTCGGTTCTAAGGAAAACGATCCTAGCCTATCCCATCTCTCCTCATCACTGAAAGTTTCAAGCTCTGGCGACATTCTGAAATAAATCTGGACAAATCTGAAATAAAACAAGAAATGCTGCAAAGACTCAGCAGGTTGGGCAACATCGGTGAGTTAACGTTTCAAAGTCCAATACAACTCTTTTTCAGAAAGGAAAAAAAATTATTTAATCTATTGTATCTGAATTGATACACATAAATCGGACTGAGGGACTAGGAAAGTCTTAAATTTGGTGCAGAACTCTGCAAACGAAATTAAATAGCTGTCGATGAAAATCGCTTATTCAGTCAGGGTAAGCGATAGGAGGGAGGGGGGTCAGGTCTGTAAGGAAACAGCACACATGCTCCATCAGAATGCGATAAACGGCATGCGAAACTGTTCGTAGTTGAAAAATGCACGTGCTAAACTTGTCAAAATCAGCTTAACACTGAAAGTAATTATCTTATAGATATATTAGTTTCATGTTGAGATGTCAACCATGAACTGAAGTAAATTCAAAAATGTAATATGCACAATGGAAGGGGTTAAAGTGGGGGAGGGTGGGGTGCGCAGATCGCAGAAGGGATTAAGGGGACCTGAAACAAGAGAAGCACCGTGATCCATTGTTTCTCTCTTCAGCCCTGCTTAAAATGTTGAAATTATTCGATCGCGAGGAACTATTTCCTCTGGTTGGGGAATCAAGAAGACGATCATTTTAAAATTGGGAGTTAGCCATTCAGGAGGAAAGCCTTGAAGTACCTTTTGGAATTCTCTCCCCAAAAGCCTGTGGATGCTGGAGTACAATTGGAGCTTTCAGTACTGAGATTGATAGGTGAGTTCTGAAGAAGTCACACTGGACGTGAAACATTAACTCTAACTCTCTCCAAAGAAGTTGCCAGATCTGCGGGAAATTTCCAGCACTTCCTGTTTTTATTTCAGATTTCCAGCATCCACAATATTTTATTTTATTTCTATGGATAGATTTTTGTTGTCAAGGAATATGGACTAATACAGGATAATGAGACTGAGGTCTTGATCAGCCATGATCTGATTAAATGGTGGAGCAGGTTCGAGGACCAAATGGCCGACTCACATTGTTATCCATAATTCTTAATATATCAATTAGTACCCAATTAAAAATGTCCCGATACGACAAGCTCTTACCACTAAAAAGCCTGGTTTCATTCCTGCTCATCCCTAACCCCCTTACATTAGATCCATCACCTGATTCCCACAGTAAGGCTACAGAACAAAAAAAATAAATTCAAACCTTCCAAAGTGACCATGTCCCGTAGGTCTGTATTGGCATGGCCTCCATCAGTATTTTCCAATTCTACTTTCCTCTTGTTTACGACTTTGGCAGCTGGAGATGTTCCTGCTGCGAGGAACTGCTGCTGGAACAGGAGGAGATCGTCCTCAGATTCTCCAGGCTTCGGTCTACACAACATCTTTCTTGGTTTATGATGGCCTCCTGTAAATGGGAGAGTGGTACAGTCAGTCTCACTGCACTGGAAGGCACATAACTGAGATAATATCATTTTGGACAGCCCATTTCACTGGTTGCTGTCAGCATTAGAATCGCCCGGCATAGGAGGCCACTTGGCCCATCATTTCTGTACCAACTATTTGAAAGAGCTATCCAATTAGTCGCACAACCTGCCCTTTTCCCATAGTTCGACAAACATTTCCTTTTCATGGATTTACCCAATTGCCTTTTCTAAGTTACTGCTTCAAGTACCCTTTCAGGCAAATGTGTTCCAGATCAAAGCAACATGTGGCAAAAAACCAAATTTTCTTCCCTCTGGTTCTTTTGATGATTATCAGAATCTGAAGCCTCTGGTTACTGACCCTGCCATCAAGGGAAACAGTTTCTCGCTATCTACGCGGTCAAAACTGCTCAATTTTGGACCCTTCCATTAACTCTCCCATGAATCTTTTTGAATCTCTGTGCATAACTGAAGCTCCTCAGGCCTGGTATCATTTTGGTGAATCTCCTGCATCTCCAGAGCCTAAAGGTGGCTGCCTGAATTTGGACAAAATGCTTCAGCTGGGGCCTAACCAATGGTACCCCACTTTCTCCTCCTCCCTTAATGCAGGGAAAAGTGATTAGCAATTACTGATTTCCAACTGCCGAAGCCCTTGACTGCGGTCCACTGGCAATAACAGACCTGGGGCCACTGGGCGTCTGTCAATCCAGGCACGGAGTGGCACCAGATCTTTCGACTGCAAGAGGTTTAACTGCCAAGCCCTGTCCCATCTTGATCTGTTGTTCATCCACGAGCATTTTCCAGTGGGAGATGGTGGCTTGGATTGAGGTTGGGAGAGTGGGCGAAATAAAAACCATGGTTGATTTCCCATTTCACCTTAATGATCTGGAACGGAGATGTCAATAGCAGCCAGAAATCAGGAAACTTATGGGAAACCATGGCCCAATTGTTTTACCACTAATGCAAAATGTATTCCAAAAATAAAGTCTGGAATTTCAGTAGAGCCTTTTGAGACCTCTGGAACTCAAAAGCAGTTTAGAATCAATGAAGTACTTTTGAAATGCAATCACAATAATGTAGGAAAGGCAGCAGCCAAACCTGTTCACAGCAAGGTTCCACAAAAACAATGTGATAATAGCCAGGTAATCTGTTTTAGTGATGTTTGTTGGGGAATTAATATTTGCCAGGATACTCTTGCACTCTTCTTCAAAGTAAAATTAACTGAGAGGATAGAGCCTGGATTCAACAACTCATCTGAAAGATGGTACCTCAGACAACACTTGTCAACAGATAGCACTTTCTTGGTATAACACTGCAGAGTCATTCTGGACTATGGGCTCAAGTCTCCGTACCCATGACCTCCTTGACTCAGAGTCAAGAGTGCCAGCACAAAGTCACAGGCGACAGTTTCTTCTTTTCAACTCTTAAAGAGTGCTAAATGTAATAAAGGAACAGGCTGATGGTCCTCCATCTTAACCTTGCTTAATACAGAAATGTTGCAGGATAATGACAATCTGGAAGCAAATATTTTATTTAAGGTGGCACGGTAGCATAGTGGTTAGCACTGCTGCTTACAGCCCCAGGGTCCCAGGTTCGATCCCCGGATTGGGTCACTGTCTTTGCGGAGTCTGCACGTTCTCCCCGTGTCTGCGTGGGTTTCCTCCCACACGTGCCAAAAGACGTGCTGTTTGGTGAATTGGACATTCCGAATTCTCAGTGTACCCGAACAGGCGCCGGAAGGTGGCAACTAGGGGCTTTTCAGCAGTGTTAATGTAAGCCGACTTGTGGCAATAAAGATTTTTTTAAATTAAAATTTAAAATCCCTGCAACTTGAATCCAATGGTCCATTCCACAGGCATCAGAACTGCAGGCAGTCCACAATGGAATTGACACCCGATGCATGGCTGGGCTATAAAGGAGCAGTTCCTCACAGTCACCCTATTGTGTCAGGCCTAACCCGTGTCCTGGTCTGCCAACCTTCACCATAGCTCCAACTGGACAGGAATCGATCTTGCAGCCTGCGTTCAGACTACCCGTCTGAAAGGGCCAGCCACAAACCATCCAGTTCAAAGGTTCAGGAATCAACTTAGAAACCCAGCACGGAAAATCTGCAGAAAAGCCAAACCGTACATCGTTCAATTAAAAATATAGGGCAGTCCATAGGTAAAATATTCACCACTCTCTGACCATCCCAGATTTGTCATTCTGCTTATACTCATGAAGAAGTTTTTTTGGCCAATGATTCAAGAGGAGGAAAAATTAAGAAAGCGACTGAGTATGAAGAAACTGTAAGGAGGAGGAAGGCAGAATTAGAGAAAGCAATGCACATCAGTGCCTGCCCTTCCCTCTCTTCTTTCGGCTCTCCCTCATGCTGTTGGCCCGTCCATCCCTCTCCTATTGTGCTTTGCTCTGGGCTAAACATGCCTATTTCAGGTTCTGTTCATATCCCTCCAGCAGGTTTATTTGATACGTCCTCTGTAGGTGGAGAGTTAGCTTTTTGTGCTACTTTGCTTCTCATTTTTAGCCTACACCACTGGCTAGCAGCAAAAGATGGCCAACTGTGCAAGTCTCCCCCTCTCCATACAAAGCGTCTCCACTGTCAAGTCCCTCAGCTATGCCTCCTCACGGTGACTCAAGGAAACTGGGTCTCTCGTGGCCCCCGGCTGAAGTTTCTGAGGAACTCCGAGAAATTTTGGCCCTCAGGCATCCATCTGCCCACTGGTATGTGCACACGCCTTGGCATGCATGATCCAAACTCCCAGCTGCAACTGAATAGCTCTGGAGTAGAGGCCAAAGGGGACTGATGTCTAAATTGGTCATCTTTCATGCAACTCCTGCAAACAAACAAGTATCAAATATAGTACTTTATATTTCTTTGCAGTTTGGGGCACCTTACTGACCACTTTAATCACATTTTGGTTTGATATTTTTAAGCTTAATTTGTGATTCACATTTTGTTTTAGGCAGTTTCCCTCGAAGGGACTGTCCTTATTATTTGTCCCTCAGTTTATTAGATTTAGTTTACTTGGTTGTTTGTGTTCATCAAAATAGTTGGACTCAGCCCAGGAGGTCCAGAGGGAGACCCTGACGTTTGGGCAGCCCAGGGTCTCCATAAACTTTAACCAGGCTTGCAACCCAGAGAGGACATCCCAGTTTTGCTGCAGAGCATGAACACAACACAGGAGGCAGCAGTTAGGAGTGATGAGCACAACTCAACTAACACAGGGAGCAGGTGGGAAGGGCCAGTGTCCTACTGGTCAACCACCACCCATCTCAAGTCAGGCAATCCCCAAGAGGCAGCTGCGATCCATCTGCTTCAATAAGTGTTTGGGAGCTTAGAGTCTCTGCACAGCAAGTGGATGGAACCCCTCGCACCAGGCAAACAAACAAAAGGGAAGATGCCGACACTTCGATTGGCAAGACGGAATCTCAGGACCAAGTGCACGGGACTGATAGATGACTTGCAGGCCTTGATAATGTCTGTGTAGACATGCAATTTGATAAGCTGACCATTGATGTGGCTTCCCTCACAAGAGACCAGGCTCATTGAAAACAGATCATTGAAAGAAAAACATTATGTGTTCATGTGGCAGGGGAGGAGTTTGGAGGAAACACATGAGCAAGGTGTAGGCTTCACTGTAAGGGACTCGCTACTATCGATGATAAACCCTCCAAAAAATGGTTCAAAATGCGTTTCTCCACCTGCCTCATAACTCAAACAAGACGAGTTAGCCTCATGAGTATTTATGCTCCAACATTGCACTCCCGGACACAGGTGAAAGATCAGTTGTGTGGGGAGCTTGATATTGCTATCAGCAGAATCTCTAAATCAGAACATCTCCTACTTGGGCCATAGGACATGGTCTTCCTGCCTGGAACATCATAGCCTGGGAAAAATAAATGAGAATGGACAGAGACTATTTATGCTTCGCTGCTACAATGAGCTTTTTGTAACTAACACCTTCTATCGGAACAAATCATGCCATAAGGTGTTCTGGAGACATCCAGGATCAGCTGGATTTGACCATGACCAGGCGTGACTCTCTGCTCTGAACAGTGCTGACTGTGATACAGATAACACCCTGGTGTGCATCAGTTTAGGATAAAACATCAAAGAAAAACTCAATTCAAAGCAGAAGTGACCCTCGTATCAAAGTCAACCATACTGCCCACCCAGATAAAACCCATAATTTCCTCAACTCGACTCTACAGGCACTCCCTGACATTTCCAGTGTGCAGAAAATAATGGAATATAGTTCAAGACACCATGGACAATACTGCGCTCTCAACAGATGGGAAGCAGGAGCAGAAAAGTGCTGACTGGTTCAGTACTAACATCACTGTGAGGGAGCCCATCATTGAAGCCAAGCAGTTTGCTCTCATTAATTACAAGAAAGATCTGCTGCTGGAAGGAAAGTCGAACAGACTGTCAGGCGATACGCCAATGACTACAACTTTACCAGAATATCCAGATGTCCTTCGATGCCATGAACAATAGGGGAAAGTCTGAATCAATAAAAAGGGAAACACATGCATCAGCCATGGCAAGAAAATGGCTCCACTGAAAACAAAACTTGCTATGGGCAAAGCTCCAGGTGCTGATGACATGCCACCTGAACTCATCAAACACGGGAAACCAGCATTCCAACAGCATCGGCACAAACTCCTGTCTCTGATGGAGGGAGGGGGCCGTGTCCCAGGTTATGCGTGATACAAGGGTTATGACCCTGTACCAGAACTAGGGCGACTGCGGTGATTGCAACAACGATCTAAGCATCTTTCTGTTGAGCATCTTGGGAAAAATATGTGCCCATGTTGTCCTTGTCAGATTGCAGATCTTGGTTAAACACTTCTATTCTGAGTCCTAGTGTGGTTTCAGAACTGGAAGATCTACAATTGGCATGATCTTCTCAGTCCAGCAGCTGCAAGGGAAATGCTGTGAACAAAGGAGACCACTACATATTGTCTTCATCGGTCTCACCAAGGCCATGTGGGCAAAGCCAATCATTTTAGCTGCTGGAGAAAATTGTCTGCCCACTGAAGGTGCTCAGTGTGATCTCGTCTATCTACAACAATATGATGGATGAGATCAGCTATGACGGAACAACATTGGAACCATTGAGGTCCACACTGGGGCCAAACAGTTGTGTTCTGGAACCAACACTCTGAAATATTCTTCTGTGTTGTGGCCTTATGTCTTTGGTCATCTACACAAACCCAAACTGACAGAATCTTGCTCGCCTGAGATCCAAAATAAAAGTGCAATGTCCTCATCGGACATTTGTTCTACACCGATCGTGCCATACCAGCATTCCAGACCTAGGAACACCTTCAGCAGCAAATGGACCGACTCTCTCCCGCCTATGTAGAGTTTGATTTGATCATCAGCATCAAAAGAAATGTCACAGTCCAGGATAATGTATACTGCCAACTATTAGCATTAACAATGTGACACAGAGGGTTGTTGATAACTTCACATAACTCAGCTTCACAAACACCAGCAATCTGTCATTTAATGATGAAATCAACATGCCATCAAAAAAGCTGCAACGATTATATCCAAGCTGAGTAGGAGAATGTGGAACAGAAATTTGACTGAAAACGTCATACTGTGAGTCTACCAAACCTGTGTCGTCCACGACCGAGGACCCGGGTTCGATCCTGGCCCCGGGGGCCACTGACTGTGTGGAGTTTGCACATTCTCCCCATTTCTGCATGGATCTCACCCCCACAACCCAAAAGGATGTGCAGGGGAGGTGAGTTGGTCATGCTAATTTGCTCCTTAGTTGGAAAAAAAATTAGGTACTCTGAATTTAAATTTTTAAAAATCTGTGTCCTCAACACATTCCACTGCTGTGGTGCGACCTCAACAAAAAATGGTAGGCAGGGGAAATGGCTGAACAGTTTCAACCTTCGCTGTCACAGGTGTATCCTCGCCATCCCCTGGCAGGACAGTCACCAACTCAGAGGTCCTGCAGTGTGCTAATCCCATAAGTATACACCCATTGTCAAGCCCAATGGCACCTCCACTGGCTCAGCCACATTCATTGGATGGATGGCGGTTGTATACCCTTGGACCTCTGTATGATAAACCCGTCGCTGGGTCATGACCTTCTGGATATCCATACCTCTACTCCAAGGACACTAGCAATGAAATAGGAAGATGGCAGACGTTGAAACCGACGACTAGGAGACTGTCACCGATGAAGGGAAGAGGCAAACAGAAATGAAAAGCTGAACTGGCTGAGAAGAGCATCCAGAAAAACAGAGACCAGTGAATTGTGCAGCTTCTCAGCCACTGTCTTCCTCTGCAGCAAATGCATCAGAGATGGTCATTCTTGAATGGGGTTCCTAACGAAAATGAAAATCGCTTTATTGTCACGAGTAGGCTTCAATGAAGTTACTGTGAAAAGCCCCTAGTCGCCACATTCCGGATCCTGTCCCGGGAAGCTGGTACGGGAATCGAACCGTGCTGCTGGCCTGCTTGGTCTGCTTTAAAAGCCAGCAATTTAGCCCAGTGAGCTAAACCATCCCCTAACTACCACCAGTTGATGCTTAACAGAGTTGACCGTTGACCATCATAGCACAAACTATCGTTTTGCAAAACAGAAGATTAGCAGGACTGTCCCTCACCCCCAAGAACTGAGTTTACTCAACAGACATTGCTATTGCATCTTAAAAGTTAATGCCTGCCCACCAATCTCCTGTGTACACCATTCCCTCTCTCCTTCCCTGAAGGATCTCTGCACCCTCGGTATCTATCTCTCTCTCTCTGGCTTAGCTATTTCCTGGGAAACATCTCCTCGGATATTTCCCCGTCTCCCTCTCTCCCTGGCCCTCGCTTACTTCTGACTTCACCGCCTCCTCTTGCAAACCACACCAACAGCCACTTCCGCCCCGCTCGGTGTTACACACATAAAGCTCCCCTCAGCTTCCTGTCGGTGCCGGCTACCGACGCCTCATTCCCCGCAGTGCGGCGGTTAAATCTATCCCCCCGCAACTTCCTTCCGCCCGCTCTCAAGTTCCGAGCAGCTGTGGGAAGAGTGGGGAAGAGGCTTAAACAAACCTGCTGCTGCTGCTGAACTGAAATAACCTGACAACGCAGGGCTCTTCTTCATTGAAGGCAGCAATGAGCTAACACTCCAACAGTAAAATAAAAGCAAATTCCTGCGGATCTGGAATCTGAAAGAAAAACAGAAAAAACTTGACAATCTCAGCAGGTCTGACAGCACCTGGAACTTTAACAAAGAATCATCCAGACTCGAAATATTAGCTCCCTTCTCTCTCCACAGCTGCTGTCAGAGCTGCTGAGATTGTGTGTTTTGTTATTAAACATTAAAAGTTGGGGTGGATATACTCTTGTGGGCCAGTCCTCATCCCAAGCTCCAGGTTTAAATAAATATCTCATTAGGGCTCCAGGTAAATGTCCAACATCACAACAGTGACTGTTTTTCGAAAGTACCTCAGAAGCAGCTAACCCCAGCAATTTTTTTTCCACTTTGAAATTTCAGGAGGGGTTATTTCAGGAGGGGTTACACCCTGCCCCCCCCCTTGCTCTCCCGGCGGCCTCATTCCCCTGCAAACGGAGAAAGAGCTCGGATCGGTTGTTTCCATTACATTGACACCAGTCAACTCTACATTGACACCAGTCAACTGGCCATTGTTTTCCAAAGTAGATCTTGCTTTATTGCAATGTGAATTGGTGGAGGTGGAATTCTGAGAGGGAAAGGTGCAGAAAGGAAATTTACCTCAGTTTTCTGCCCGGCAACAAGCCCTCAGCCATCTGCACCGGATAACACGATGACTGGCCATTTAAAAACAGAAAATGCTGGACAATCTCACCAAGTCTGACAGCATCTGTGGAGAGAGAAAGGAGCCAACGTTTCAAGTCTGGATGCCTCAAGGCCCTCAAACGATGCCTGGGACTGTTCTACTACGCCCAGTGGGTCCCCCAACTATGCGGACAAAGTCCGCCCACTTATTCAAACCACCACATTTCCCTGATGGCTGAGGCCCGCTCGGCCTTCAGCCACATCAAGGCCGACATCACCAAGGCAGCTGTGCACGCGGTAGACGAGTCCGTCCCCTTTCAGGTAGAGAGCGATGCGTCAGACGTCGCACTGGCCACCACACTCAACCAGGTGGGCAGGCCAGTAGCATTCTTCTCTAGAACCCTCTACGCTTCTGAAATCCGACACTCCTCGGTCACGAAGGAAGCACAAGCCATAGTGGAAGCTGTGCGTCACTGGAGGCACTACCTAGCTGGTAGGAGGTTCACCCTCATCACCGGCCAGCGGTCGGTCACCTTCATGTTTGACAACGCACAACGGGGCAAAATAAAAAATGACAAAATCCTGAGGTGGAGAATCGAACTCTGCACCCACAATTACGATATCAAGTATCGTCCTGGGAAGGTCAACGAGCCCCAGATGCCCTGTCCCGCGGCACATGCCAGCTCGCAAGATGTCCGACTTCAGGCTCTCTACAATGACCTCTGTCACCCGGGGGCCACCCGGCTTACCCACTTTATTAAGGCCCGCAATCTGCCCTTCTCCACCGAGGAGGTCAAGGCCATGACCAGGGACTGCCAGGTTTGCGCAGAGTGCAAACCGCACTTCTACCAGCCAGACAAGGCCCGCCTGGTAAAGGGCTCCCGGCCCTTTGAGCACCTAAGTATGGACTTCAAAGGGCCCCTCCATTCCACCAACCGTAATATATACTTTCTAACCATCGTCAATGATGGATTTTTTTGTGGTGAGCCGAGCGGTGCTGGTGGGGTCGGTAGGGGCAGAGTCTGCAGGGATTGTGGTCTCAGACTATGTGCCACACTGGTTAGATGTGAGGCTTTGTTCGGGAAAGGTGCAGAAGCCGGGATGGGGGTTGGACTTGGGAATTTTGGCCGATAAGGAGTTTTGTGGTGATTAAGGACTCTGTGGAACTCAACCTGAATGGTGAGGAATTAACAGCTATGTTCTGGGAGGCCTTGAAGGTGGTGGTCCGAGGGGAAATTATTTTGTTCAAAGCGTATCGGGATAGGATGAGGAGGGAGGAGCTCTGGTGGTTATTGGACGAGATAGTTGAGGTGGGCAGGAGATACTCGACGGCCCCCACAAAGGAACTGTTGGCAGAGAGGAAGAAGTTGTAGGGGCAGTTTGATCAGTTGACAACGGGTAAGGTGGTGGGGCAGCTGCGGAGGGAGGGGGGTGTGTGGTATTGTGTGAAGCAAATAATGGCATGATGGGAAAACTAGTCAAGTCTTCTTGGTACAATTGAATTTAAACTGATTTCACATAACCTAAGGCACAGATACAAATACACAGATACAAACAGCCGAGGTCAACTTGACCTGAGAACTGGGTGACTCGGAAATTCTAGGATAAGGCGTGTTTGCCATGAGACTAGAAGCAGTCTCAATACATACCAAGCTGAAAAACTGTCTCTTCCTGTACGTAAACAAATTTGTCCATTTCTTAAAACAAAGACAAGATAATGATATGAGACTCCAGTCCCCTAAAGGTCAGCAAGGTGACGCCATTGTAACGATTATTACTTATGTTTTACTTTCGATCAAATTCCTGACCAAGCTGTATTCATGTTATCTTGATCCTATAATGTATAAAAATCGCCTTATTCTTCTGTAATATCGCAGACTTGGGACGGACGCAGCAGTTTGTATTTGACTGCCTTCCGACTTCAAGTCTCAGCCATACTGCTAGCAGTCAGTTCTAATTCGTAAATAAAGCTTAGTTTTGCTTACCTAATGAATCATGTTTGCATCGTTCTATCACAGTCCAGAAGCGGGGAAAATATTGACTACGACAGGTGCAATATGAGTATGGGAAGAAGGCGAGTCGTATGTTGGCCCACCAGTTGTGGCATCAGGCAGCATTCAGCAAAACTTTGCAGGTGAAGGCGGAGAAAGGATAGGTGGTGTCGGAGCTGGAGACGATAAATGAGGAGTTTAAAGCTTTCTACAAGTGCTTGTATACGGCTGGGCCGGTGGGGTGGCAGAGGATAAGGGGCTGTTTCTAGATGAGTTGGAGTACCCAGAGTTGGAAGTCGAGAAGAGTCAGGCATTGGAGGAACCGTTGGGATTAAGGGAGGTGATGGAGTGCATTAGTACAGCTGGCTTGTAATGCAGAACAAGGCCAGCAGCATGGGTTCAATTCCCGTACCGGCCTCCCCGAACAGGTGCTGGGATGTGGCGACTAGGGGCTTTTCACAGTAACTTCACTGAAGCCTACTTGTGACAATAAGCGATTATTATTATTATTGTTAGTAGTAGTCGGATGCAGTTGGGCCGGACTACTTTCCGGTCGAGTTTTACAAGTAGTTTGCAACTGAGTTAGCCCCCCAACAGGTGGGTATGTTTAGTGAAGCTGTGAAAAAGGGGGAGTTGCCGGCCACGTTAGCGCAGGCGTCAATTTTGTTGATCCCGATAAAGGGGATGGATCCTGCAGGCCCATTTCACTGCGAAACACGGACATGAAAGCCTTGGCGTAGGCGTTGGCTTGTAAGGTTGGAGGGATGCGTTTCTGAGGTGGTTTCTGAGGACCAAATGTGTTTTGTGAGGGGGAGGCAGCTCTCCAGTAACATTAGGAGGTTGCTGAATGTAATAATGACTCCGTCAGGGTGATGGGAGCCAGAGGTAATAGTGTCCATGGATGCAGAGGAGGCATTCACCGGAGTAGAATGGAGGTATCTGTTTGAAGTTTTGGGAAGGTTTGGGCTTGGGCCGAAATTTGTAGCGTGGGTTTGATTGTTGTAGGTGCGTGTGGGCGGCATGGTAACACAGTGGTTAGCACCGTTGCTTCACAGTCCAGCGTCAGGTTCGATTCCCGGTTTAGGTCACTGTCTGTGCAGATTCTGCACCTTCTCCCCGTGTCTGTGGGTTTTCTTCAGGATCTCCGTTTTCCTCCCACAGTCCAAAGACGTGCAGGTTAGGTGGATTGGCCATGCTAAATTGCCCGTATTGTCCAAAGGGGTTGTGTGGGGTTGCTGGGTTACGGGTATGGGGCGGAGATGTGGGCTTAAGTGGGGTGCTGCTTCCAAGAGCCGGTGCAGGCTCGATGGGCTGAATGGCCTTCTTCTACACAGTAAAATCCATGTTTATGCGTCTCCCATGGCTAGTGTGTGCTGTGAGGAGGATGCAAAGGGGCTACAGGGTGACTTGGACAGGCTGGCTGAGTGGGCAAATAAAATAAAAATAAGAATAAAAAATAAATACTTGGCAAATGCAATATAACGTGGGTAAATGTGAGGTTATCCACTTTCGTAGCAAAAAACAGGAAGTCAGATAATTACCTGAATGGTGGCAGTTTAGGAAAAGGGGAAGTGCAATGAGATCTGGGTGTGATGGAGGAACAGTCGCTGAAGGTTGGCATGCTGGGACAGCAGGCGGGGAGGAAAGCTAATGGCATACTGGCTTCATAGTGAGAGGATTTGAGTATAGGAGTAGGCATGTCTTTCTCCAGTTATACAGGTGTGGTGATCTACCACTGTATATATATGTGTGTGCCTGTATTAGGGGATGTACAGCAGTACCTGTATTACAGGTTTACCGGTAAGCCCCTGCCGGCTAGCTCCGCCCACAGGGAGCAGTATAAATATTCATGAATACTCCTGAGCTGCCATTCTACAGCTGCAGCCAAAGGAATAACATCTCACGGTAATAAAGCCTCTCTTGTACCGATTCGAGTCTTTGTGTGCAATTGTTAGCGCATCAATTTATTACCGTGAGATTTTCCACATCATGGACAGCAGAATTAAACCCGATCGCCTGCAGCTGGATCCGCAATCGCCGAACGCCAGAAAAGACTTTAACTACTGGCTGGCTGTCTTCGAGGCCTACATCACTTCTGCGGACCCTACACCATCGGAAGCTCAGAAAATTCAACTCCTCTACTCAAGGTTGAGCTCCAGCGTGTTCCCGCTGATACAGGACGCGCCGAACTACGCCCGCACCATGGAACCTCTCAACGAAAATTACGTCCAGTCGACGAACACTCTGTTTGCGAGGCATGTACTCGCCACTCGCGTCCAGCAACCGGGTGAGTCGATTGAGGACTTCTGGTGGGCCCTTATCCCTCTAGTACTGGACTGCGAGTGCCAGGCCGTCACGGCCACGGAACATTCGAATCTCCTCTTGCGGGATGCCTTTGTGACGGGTATTGCATCGGACCCCATCCGGCAATGACTGCTGGAAGAGGCCGCGCTCGATCTTGCGGTGACAAAGACTTTAGCGTTCTCTATGATGGTCGCTTCCCGTAATGTACAATCCTACCCCGCCCACCGCGCGGCCCACCCATCCCCTCGTGGACCCCGCAACCGACCCCCCCGACTGGGGCCGCTCCCGCGCAGTATGCCTGCACTGCTCGCCGCACTGCGCACCCTGGGGGTCCCCGCTGCTACTTCTGCGGCAAGCAGAAGCACCCCCGCCAGCGCTGCCCGGCCCGCGCCGCGACCTGTAAATCCTGTGGCAAGAAAGGCCACTTTGCAGCGGTGTGTCAGTCCCGCGCAGTTGCCGCTATCGCGCCCGAACTCTCCCCCTCGCCTCAGCCGATCGCGCAATGGGCTCCGCCGTCCGCTGCTCCCGGGGCCACGTGCGACCGGTGGGCGCCGTCATCTTCCGCCGCCCCGCAATGTGCGCACCATGGGCACCGCCATCTTCCTTCCCCAACTCCACATTCGATCAGTGGGTGCCGCCATCTTGCCCCGCCCCCGCAACGTGCGCTGCATGGGCACCGCCATCTTCTTCCCCGCAGGTACTTCGGACGCCGCCATTTTGTCCTGCCCTCGGGACTGGACCACGGGACCCGGGTCGCTGTAGCTACTCATCAGACTCTACGGACACTTTGGACGATTTCCCGCTACTCGCCTCCATGACGCTCGACCAATCCCGTCCTCGCAACTTGGCTACCGCTTCTACGACGGTGCTCATCAACGGCCAAGCGACCTCCTGCCTCATCGACTCCGGGAGCACGGACAGTTTCATCCATCCAGACACGGTAAGGCGCTGCTCCCTCGCGGTCCATCCTGCCAACCAGCGGATCTCCCTGGCCTCCGGGTCCCACTCTGTCCAGATCCGGGGCTTCTGTCTGGTCAGACTCACTGTACAAGGCGTGGAATTCAGCCGTTTCCGCCTGTACGTTCTCCCCAACCTCTGTGCGACACTTTTACTGGGCCTGGACTTCCAATGTAACCTCCAGAGCCTCACCCTCAAATTTGGCGGACCCCTACCTCCCCTCACCGTTTGCGGCCTCATGACCCTCAAGGTTGACCCTCCCTCCCTCATTGCCAATCTGACTGCAGATTGCTAGCCCATCGCCACCATTAGCAGACGGTACAGCACCCAGGACAAGACCTTCATCAGGTCCGAGGTCCAGCGGCTGCTTCAGGAGGGTATTATCAAGGCCAGCAACAGTCCCTGGAGAGTCCAAGTGGTGGTGGTTAAAACTGGGGAGAAACACAGGATGGTCGTGGACTACAGCCAGACCATCAACCGGTACACGCAGCTCGACGCGTACCCCCTCCCTCGCATATCTGATATGGTCAATCAGATTGCACAGTACCGGGTCTTCTCAACGATTCACCTGAAATCCGCCTACCATCAGCTCCCCATCCGTAAATCGGACCGTCCCTACACTGCCTTCGAGGCGGACGGCCGACTGTATCAATTTCTTAGGGTTCCCTTCGGCGTCACTAACGGGGTCTCGGTATTTCAACGAGAAATGGACCGAATGGTTGACCGGTACGGACTGTGGGCCACGTTTCCGTACTTAGACAATGTCACCATCTGTGGCCACGACCAGCAGGACCATGACACCAACCTTGCCAAATTTCTCCACACTGCATCTCTCCTCAACCTCACTTATAACAAGGAGAAGTGCGTGTTCCGCACAGGCCGTTTGGCCATCCTCGGCTACGTAGTACTAAACGGACTACTGGGGCCCGATCCCGACTGCATGCGCCCCCTCATGGAGCTTCCTCTCCCCCACTGCCCCAAGGTTCTCAAACGATGCCTGGGGTTCTTTTCTTACTACGCCCAGTGGGTCCCACGATACGCGAACAAGGTCCGCCCACTGATCCAGTCCACACAATTTCCCCTCACGGCCGAGGCACAACAGGCCTTCGCCCGTAATCGCTCAGACATAGCCAAGGCCGGGATGAACGCAGTAGACGAGGCACTGCCCTTCCAAGTAGAGAGCGACGCTTCAGATGTCGCCCTTGCCGCCACTCTAAACCAGGCAGGCAGACCCGTGGCATTCTTTTCCCGCACCCTCCATGCCTCCGAAATTCAACATTCCTCTGTTGAAAAGGAGGCCCAGGAAATTGTTGAAGCGGTGCGGCACTGGAGGCATTACCTGACCAGCAGGTGATTCACTCTCCTCACTGACCAACGGTCGGTTGCCTTCATGTTTAACAACACGCAGCAGGGCAAGATCAAAAATTATAAAATCTTGAGATGGAGAATCGAGCTCTCCACCTATAATTACGAGACCTTGTATCGCCCCGGCAAGTTCAACGAGCCCCCAGACGCCCTCTCCCGAGGTACATGTGCCAGCGCACAAGTGGACCAGCTCCGTGCCCTGCACGGCAGCCTTTGCCATCCGGGGGTCACACGGTTTTACCACCTAGTCAAAGCCCGCAATCTGCCCTACTTCGTCGAGGAAGTACGGACAGTCACCAGGGACTGCCAGGTCTGTGCTGAGTGCAAGCCGCACTTCTACCGGCCAGACCGCACGTGCCTGGTGAAAGCGTCACGCCCCTTTGAACACCTCAGCATGGATTTCAAAGGACCCCCTCCCCTCCACCGACCGCAACACCTACATCCTTAGTGTGGTCGATGAATTCTCTAGGTTCCCCTTCGCCATCCCATGCCCGGATATGACGTCTGCCACAGTCATCAAGGCCCTTGATCCCATATTCGCTCTGTTCGGTTTCCCCGACTACATCCACAGTGACAGGGGATCCTCATTCATGAGCGATGAGCTGCGTCAGTTCCTGCTCAGCAGGGGTATGGCCTCCAGCAGGACGACCAGCTACAACCCCCGGGGAAACGGGCAGATAGAGAGGGAGAACGGGACGGTATGGAGGGCCGTCCAGCTGGCCCTACGGTCCAGAAACCTCCCAGCTGCTCGCTGACAGCAGGTCCTCCCTGATGCACTCCACTCCATTCGGTCACTACTGTGCACCGCGACTAACAATACACCCCATGAACGTGTTTTTACGTTCTCTAGGAAATCTACATCTGGGCTGTCGCTCCCGACATGGCTCGCAGCTCCAGGGCCGGTCCTACTTCGTAGGCATGTCAGGCTCCACAAGGCAGACCCTCTGGTGGAAAGGGTACGCCTGCTCCACGCAAACCCCCAGTATGTCTACGTGGAGTTTCCCGACGGCCGCCAGGATACAGTCTCGCTCAGGGACCTGGCTCCCTCGGGTGCCGATCACATGCCCACACCCCTCCCTACCCACGCGTCACCCTCCTTTACCCCGGCGCCCCTGACTTCAGCCCCACCAGGTCCATCCCTCATTCCCCTGCCCACACTAGAGGACATGGAATATTTCGGCATGCTCCCGGAGTCATCCAGCCACTGGCCAGCACCAACACCGCCAGCACCAACACCGCCAGCACCAACACCGCCACCACCGACGCCGTCGACGCCGACACCGCCTGTGCAGACGTCGCCACCGCTGCTGCGTCGCTCTCAATGAACCGTCAGACCGCCGGTCAGACTCAACCTGTGACGGGCACCGGGTTGCAAGATGGACACTTGATTCCCCCCCCCCCTGGTAAATAAGTCACGGATTGTGTATAATAGTTTCACGTCACCCCCGCCGGACTCATTTTTAACAGGGGGTGAATGTGGTGATCTACCACTGTATATATATGTGTGTGCCTCTATTAGGGGATGTACAGCAGTACCTGTATTACAGATTTACCGATAAGCCCCTGCCGGCTAGCTCCGCCCACAGGGAGCAGTATAAATATTCATGAGTACTCCTGAGCTGCCATTCTACAGCTGTAGGCGAAGGAATAACATCTCACGGTAATAAAGCCTCTCTTGTACCGATTCGAGTCTTTGTGTGCAATTGGTAGCGCATCAACAGGTGAGGCCACACCTTGAGTATTGTGTGCAGTTTTGGTCTCCTAGTTTGAGGAAGGACATTCTTGCTATTGACGGTATCCAGAGAAGGTTCACCAGGCTAATTCCCGGGATGGCAGGACTGAGTATGAAGAAAAACTGGATCGACTGGGCTTGTACTCACTGGGGTTTGGAAGAATGAGAAGGGATCGCATAGAAACATAAAATGCTGATGGGACTGGACAGGCTAGGTGTGGAAAGAATGCTCCCGATGTTCGGCAGGTCTAGAACTAGGGGTCACAGCCTAAGATTAAGGGGTAAGCCATTCAGGACTGACATGAGGAAGTACTTCTCTCAGAGAGTTTTGAACTAATGGAATTCACTACCAGACAAAGCTGATGTGAGTTTGTTGGATATATTCAAGAGGGAGTTGGATGTGGTCAGTGTGGCTAAAGGGATCAAGCGGTATGCAGCGAAAGAGAGAGTGAGATACTGAATTTTCATGATCAGCCATGGGATTTGCACATTCTTCCCGTGTCTGCATGGGTTTCGCCCCCACAACCCAAAAGATGTGCAGGGTGGGTGGATTGGCACACTAAATTGCCCCTTAATTGGCAAAAATGAATTAGGTACTCTAAATTTATTTATTTTTTAAATGTTTCTACTTTTGAACGAAAGAGGCAAGTTCAGGGCATTTTAGGGTTGCATACGGGACTAGGCAGGGGTGCCCGCTGAGGCCGTTGTTGTTTGCGTTGGCGATTGAGCCCTTGGCAATGGCCCTTTGGGCGTCGGCTGAGTGGCAAGGGATTGTGAGGGGAGTGAGGGAGCACTGGGTAGCATTGTATGAGGACGACCTGCTGTTGTTTGTGGCTGAGCCATTGGAAAGTATGGGCAGAATTATGAGCTTGTTGGAGATATTCAGAGTGTTTTCCGGCTATAGGTTGAATGGAGGGAAGAGTGAGGTATTCCCAGTGAACGCAGTGGGGGAGAGGCCAAACCTGGGGGTGTTCCCATTTAAGGTGGCAACAGTCCCAACACCCGAGCCAGCACTGCCCGGCCCGTAACGCAAACTGCAGCAGCTGCGGGAGAACAGGATATTTGCCAAAGTTTGCCTGGCCAGGTCCAAGAACTCTAACTCACAGGCCCGATCCTCAGACTCACAGGCCTGCAGACCCCGCAGTGTGGCAGCGTGTCTGCCGACTCCACCCCCTGCAGATGCATCATCAGCCTTGTGCTATCCATGGGGGCAGCCATATTCCAGCCCTCACAGCACGTGCAACTCATGGGGGCCGCCATCTTGGCCATCCACATGCGATCTATGGGGGCTGCCATCTTGGACGCCATCTGCTACGCCGCTCAACGTGTACGATCAACAAGGGCAGCCATCGCGGCGCCGCCCCAGCACCTCCGACCACGCTGACTACCCGCAACTCAGCGCGGTCACCCTGGACCAGTCGCGACCCACGCACCTCCGGAGCTCTATAATGACCGTCCGGATCAACGGGCACGAGACGCCTTGTCTTTTCGACTCCGGGAGCACAGAGAGCTTCATTCACCCGGACATGGTAAGACGCTGCTCGCTCACAATTTTCCCGGCGCACCAAACCATCTCCCTCGCCTCTGGGTCGCACTTAGCAATACAGGGCGCTGAGTACGCCAATTTTAAGTTATATGTGCTCCCAGACCACTGCGCTCCTCTCCTATCAGGACTAGATTTCCAATGCAACCTCAGGAGCCTAACCCTGAAGTTCGGGGGGCCCCTACCCCCACTCACCATATGCAGCCTCGCGACCCTAAAAGTTGACCATCCCCCACTCTTCGCAAACCTCACCACTGACTGCAAACCAGTCGCCATCAGAAGCAGGCGGTATAGCATGCAGGACAGGACTTTTATCTGTGCGGCGTGATCAATGAACAGAGAAACGAAGGAGTAGTCCGAATCGAAGGCTTTAATCTACAAGAAGTGTGCCCAGCAGCAGGAGTACAGAAAGAACGATTGCTGCTGGGAAACACGGGTTCTTATACTCCGCCTTGACCAATGGGAAGACAACACTTGGGCCAATGGGCTGCGAGCCTTCTCCACCAATCGCAGCTCACACTCCCAGGTACCGTAGTACCTCTAGTCATACTACCACAATCAGGTCTGAGGTCCAGCGACTCTTGCGGGAGGGATCATCGAGGTCAGCAATTGCTCCTGGAGAGCTCAGGTGGTGGTCGTCAAGACCAGGGAAAAGAACCGGATGGTTGTAGATTACAGCCAAACCATAAACCTGGAAGACCGGCCTACTGACCCTGCGGTCCAGGAATCTCCCAGTTTCCCACTGGCAGGAGGTCCTCCCCGATGCACTCCACTCTATTAGGTCCCTACTTTGCATGGCCACAAATGAGACCCCTCATGACCTCCTATTTGTTTTCCCTAGAAGATCCACCTCAGGGGCCTCGCTTCCGTCCTGGCTGAAGACACTGGGGCCGGTCCTACTCAGAAAGCACGTCAGGAGCCATAAGTCCGATCCTCTGGTAGAGAGGGTCCAGCTCCTACACTCCAACCCCCAGTATGTTTATATCGAACACCCCGATGGCCGACAGGATACGGTCTCCCTCCGGGATCTGGCGCTCGCTGGTTCCACCACCACCACCACCGCCCCTCCACCATATCCCACCCAACCTACCACGACCAGCGCCCCCGCCCCATATGGCTCCCGCGCTCCCTCTCGCCCGCCATCCCCCTTCACCGATCCACAGGAATGAAGCTCCAGAAGAGACACTCCCAGAGTCCATGTCTGTACCCCCACCGGCGCCCTCACTACTGATGCCAGCATGGATGAGTTTGACACCCGGGCCAGCAACAATGCCAGAGCTTCGGCGATCACAGCACACAATCCGTGTGCCGGACCGGCTGAACTTATGAACCCGTCACCCCCGCCGGACCTCATTTCTTTTAATAGGGGGTGAATGTGGTAAATGTATTATGCCAATAATCCACCAGTGTAGTTGTATCTGTGCTATGCTGTAGTCCTTGTGGGCTTCTCCTGTGGGCCATTATATGGCATTATCCATAGGGGAACATGTTGGGGCATGTATGGGCTCCTCCTATTGCTCCTCCCCTTGAAAGGAGGTATAAAGAGCAGTCGACCTGTAGGCGGGTCTCAGTATTGGTTCAATCGCAGGCAGGCACTGTTCTAAGTTGATTAAAGCCACGGTTTACTTCTACTCTTGTCTCGAGTGAATTGATGGTCGCATCACAATGTTTCTCCCGAAGGCCATTTTCCGGAAGGTGGAGTCACTGGTCTCAGACATTGTGTGGGCAGGTTAGGTGCCGAGGGTGAGGTGGGCTCTGTTACATAGGCTCAGGCAGTGAGGAGGGGGTTGATGCTCCCGAACCTGATGCACTACTATTGGGCAGCGAACGTGGAGAAGGTGAGGTGGTGGTGTTGAGGGCATGGGGTACAAAATGGATCAGGTTGGAGGAGACGTCCTGTAGGGGGCTCAGGTTTGAGGGTTCTGGTGATGGCCCCATTGCCGCTGGGCCCCAGAAATTATACAGAGTCCAGTGGTGGAGTCGACTATTAAGATGTGGAATCAGGTGAGGAGGCACTTTAAATTTGGCCACGTGTTGGTACCGACACCACTGTATGGGAACCACAGGTTTAAGCTGGGGAGTATGGATGGGATGTATAGGTGGTGGAAGGAGGAGGGGTTGAAGTGAGTCAGGGATGTGTTCTTGGAGAGGAAATTTGCTGAGTTGAATGAGCTGCCGGAGAGGTTTGAGTTACCGAGGGGGAAAGAGTTTAGGTACTGGCAGGTGTGGGACGTAACGCATAAGGAGCTACTGACATTTCCCCAACTATCAGAGTACACACGACTGGAGAAACTGCTGCTCCCTGATGAGGTGGGGGAGGGCAGGATTGGGGACATAGACAAGTGGTTGGGTGAGCAGGGTGAGGTGCTGGTGGAAAGGATTTAGCGGAAGTGAGAGGGGGACTTCGGGAGCGGGATAGGATGGGGGCTCTGGTATGAGACGATGCGGCGAGTGAACTTAACTTCCTCCTGTGCTAGAATGAGCTTGATTCAGGTTGAAGTGGTGCACAAGGTACCCATGACTTGTGTTCGGGTGAATAGGTTCATCCCAGGGGTAACGGATAGATGGGAGAAGTGTGGGCCGGGGGCCGGCGAATCACATTCACATGTTTTGGGGTTGCGAGAGGTTGGAGAGCTTCTCAGAGGCTTATTGGAACCTTAATGTGGATGGTGGGAGCTGAGGGGAAGCCAGACCCCATGGTGGTGATCTTTGGGGTTTCGCAGCTGTTGGAGGGGCAGGGGGCCGATGTCACGGCCTTCACCTTTCTGATTGCCCAGTGAGGGATTCTTTAGAACTGGAGGACAGATACACCATGGGGGGTTTCGGCTTGGCTCGGAGACCTGTATGTGTTTCTCCGGTTGGAAAAGATGAAGTTTGCCTTGAGGGGATCGGAAGAGGGTTTTGAGGTTTGGTGGCAGCCGTTCATTACGATATTTGTGGAGCTGTTCATGGTGGGGGGAGGGGAGGGAGGGGTTTAAAGGGGGAAAATGTACAAATTGTTATCTCTGTTTTGTTGGAATGCGGTGTTATTATTGCTTATATTTGGAATAAAATATCTTGATAAAATGATTCCACCCTTCACTTCTCAGTCTCATCATACTTTTACTCTCTCTCTCGATTCCCCCCTCTCCCTCTTGCACAATTATTTCCCCCTGCAATATGTTCCCCTTTGTCCTCTCTTTGCCTATCTCTTATTCTTCTCAGGGCCACCTAATCGCTCTTTTTCTCTGTACTTTGTACATTTCTCCTTCTTTCTTTCTCCTCCCCCCCCCCCCCCCCCTCCATTGCTCGTGGCCTTTCCCTTTTGTTTCATGTCTTTTTCCTCCATTTTCTCTCTATCTGCCTGTTTTTCCTTCTTCCTACTGTTCCAATGCTCTCTCTTCTCCTCCACTTTGTCTCCTGGCTCTTTCCCTTTCTTCCTTCTTTCACCAGCTTTCCTCTTTTCCCACCCCATCCCTGTTTCCCTTTCATTCACCCTGTTTGTTCTTCCCTTTCTCAGCTTCCCAAATTATTCTTTATTCATAAAATTGATAAAAATTCAAAGTTGTCATTACATAAAAGATTGGTTTCTTCAAATACTGTCTGTTACTCACTACATATACAATTACAGTTAGTATTTACAAGATTCATTACATTTCAAAGACACAGCCTGAGGGTTTTTAACCCAGTTTCCTGCCCCTCAGATTGTGGCCTTTCCCTACACTTTAGTGCATCCTTCAGCATGTAGCCCTGGGCTTTGGAATATGTCAATTTGTAAAACTCGCTCAAGGGCAATTCTTTGCACTGGACAGTTTTGGGCAGACCAAAGTGTGTCTTTCACTCAGTTGACTCTCCTCCACCTGCAGTTGGTGTTTATCTCAGAGTGCAGCTCTAGGAACAGCACCACAGAGCTGCTCGGAATGAACTTCGACAAAAACCACCTCATCTCGAACTGGACCCGCTTTGCAAAAGTACATTCCAGAAGGAAATGGGTCTCTTCCCCACCACAATTGCTTCCAGGATGGCACGGGGAAGTAGTGAGACTCCAGGCATGCTGGAAGGATCTGACATGGAGGACCCTTCTCATCACCAGCTAAGCTACATCTTGGTGCTGGTTTGAAAGTTCAGGCAATGAGGCGTTCTGAAAAATAACTTTGACAGTCTGCTCAGGGACCAATCCAAAAGGATCCACCATCTTCTTTTCCCACCTTGCGACTGTTACATACGGACCACTGCCTATTGCACTTGTGGTCAAAGGTGTTTTTCTACATTACCTTCACCATGAAGTACAAGTGGTATGACATGGTCTAGCTGTCTGGAACATTCTGTGGCAACATGCCAGACCCAATCTTCACACCACAGGGAATAGATAGAACCTTAGCACATCACAACATTGCTGTTTCCAGGCAGAGGGTTTATGTACAGCTTGATTAAGCTTCGCATAAAGGTGGACTTCAGGACGAGCGCTATTTTTTTTGATTTCTTCACAGGGTGCGGGTGTCGCCGGCTAGACCAGCATCTTTTGCCCATCCCTAATTGCCCTTGAGAAGGTGGTGGAGAGCCGCCTTCTTGAACCCCTGCAGTCCATGCGGAGCAGGTATACCCACAGTGCTGGTAGGGAGGGAGTTCCAGGATGTTGCCCCAGCAGCAGTGAAGGAACGCCGATATATTTCCAAGTCGGGGTGGTGAGTGACTTGGAGGGGAACCTCCAGGCGGTGGGGTTCCCAGGTATCTGCTGCTCGTGTCCTTCCAGATGGTAAAGATTGTGGGTTTGGAAGGTGCTGTCTAAGGAGCTTTGGTGAGCTTTGCCTCTGTTCATGGGTAGTGGAGGGAGGGAATGTTTGTGGAAGAGGGGTGCCGATCACACAGGTTGCTTTGTCCAAGATGGTGTTGAGCTTCTTGGGTGTTGTTGGAGCTGCACTCATCCAGGCAAGTGGAGAGTATTCCATTACACCCCTGACTTGTGCCTTGTAGAAGGTGGACAGGCTTTGGGGGATCGGAAAATGAGTTACTTGCTGCAGGATTCCCAGCCTCTGCTTTGGTAGTATTTATAGGGTGGTTCAGTTCAGTTTCTGGACACTGTGTTGGGAAGCTTTTTTCTCCCTGTATTACCTGTTTCAATGACTTTCCTTTCGTCCACCTTGCTTTATTCTGCTGTCGCCGTGTGTGCCTCAGCCTCCACAAGGGTGACACAGTGACTGAACTATCTTGAGGTGCTGTGTGTGTGTGAGAGAGGGGAGGAGCTGGGCACAACCCAAAGAGATGAGGCTGCAATGAGAGAGGAGTGAGTGATAGAGAGAGACCCTGAATACATGAAGAAGGCTTGGGACCGTTCTGCAACCTTGGAGGGAACCTGCCTGTGGGAAATGCACCCGCTTTAAAGCCAGCAGCATGCAGCTGATCGGGGCTGGTGGTGCTGCAGTCAGCGGAGCTTTAGCCCGCCTGGGCTGGCCTTGAATCCAGCGCAAATGCAGCCGCAGAGGACGGCGTCGGTGCCGCCTGCAGCCAACGGCATCCCGGGCCAGGAGGATGGATCTGCGGAGGTCCGGGAGGAGGTGAGCCCAGGGCAGGGTTACTGACAGCCCCTGTCAGGGGCAAGCAGCACTCGGGTGCATTTTATTTTGGGCGGGGGAGGGAGCGAGAGGAAAGTTGCAAAATCATCAATTTGAAAAAAAAGGCAGCCGAAGCTGAATGTGGGGAGAGTGGCTCAGCCCCTGACAGTGCAGGTGGAACCAGCAGGGGGGGGGGGGGGGGTGGATCTGCAAACTCCCATTTCTCAAATGCACTCTCTGCTTTCATTGTGTTTCCCTCTTTCTTGTTTTGGTCAGATGGTTTGTTAAGTTTTCGCCGGCGTTTCGGGGTTAAGGTCAATTCCAAGCCTTTAGGAAGAATGAGATCTGTGATTGTAACTGAAAGGGAGGGAGATGCGCCCCCCCCCCCCCCCCCCCGGAGGCGGGGCGGGGAGACAGGGAGACAGAGAGAGCAAGGGAAGATAACAGTGAGGACCCAGGGGGAGAGAGAGGGTGACAGTGAGACCCAGAGAGAGAGAGAGCGGGAGAGAGAGAGAGAGAGAGAGTAACAGTGAGATCCAGAGAGAGAGAGAGCCGGAGAGAGAGAGAGTGACAGTGAGATCCAGAGAGAGAGAGAGAGAGACAGTGAGACCCAGAGAGAGAGAGAGAGAGGGTGACAGTGAGACCCAGAGAGAGAGAGAGCCGGAGAGAGAGAGAGTGACAGTGAGATCCAGAGAGCGGGAGAGAGAGAGAGTGACAGTGAGATCCAGAGAGAGAGAGAGCGAGAGAGTGACAGTGAGATCCAGAGAGAGAGCGGGAGAGAGAGAGTGACAGTGAGATCCAGAGAGAGAGAGAGAGAGAGAGTGACAGTGAGATCCAGAGAGAGAGAGAGCGGGAGAGAGAGAGAGAGTGACAGTGAGATCCAGAGAGAGAGAGAGAGAGAGAGTGACAGTGAGATCCAGAGAGAGAGAGAGCGGGAGAGAGAGAGAGAGTGACAGTGAGATCCAGAGAGAGAGAGAGAGAGAGAGTGACAGTGAGATCCAGAGAGAGAGAGAGCGGGGGAGAGAGAGAGAGTGACCGTGAGATCCAGAGAGAGAGAGAGAGAGCGGGAGAGAGAGAGAGAGGGTGACAGTGAGATCCAGAGAGAGAGAGAGCGAGAGCGGGAGAGAGCGAGAGTAACAGTGAGATCCAGAGAGAGAGAGAGAGAGAGAGAGTGACAGTGAGATCCAGAGAGAGAGTGAGAGAGCGAGAGAGTGACAGTGAGATCCAGAGAGAGAGAGAGAGCGGGAGAGAGAGAGAGAGGGTGACAGTGAGACCCAGAGAGAGAGAGAGAGAGCGGGAGAGAGCGAGAGTAACAGTGAGATCCAGAGAGAGAGAGAGAGAGAGAGAGAGAGTGACAGTGAGATCCAGAGAGAGAGAGAGAGCGAGAGAGTGACAGTGAGATCCAGAGAGAGAGAGAGAGCAGGAGAGAGAGAGAGAGGGTGACAGTGAGACCCAGAGAGAGAGAGAGAGAGCGGGAGAGAGCGAGAGTAACAGTGAGATCCAGAGAGAGAGAGAGAGAGTGACAGTGAGATCCAGAGAGAGAGTGAGAGAGCGAGAGAGTGACAGTGAGATCCAGAGAGAGAGAGAGCGGGAGAGAGAGCGTGACAGTGGAGACCCAGGGAGAGAGAGAGAGAGAGAGAGAGAGTGACAGTGAGCACCCAGAGAGAGAGAGTGACAGTGAGCACCCAGAGAGAGAGAGAGAGGGTGACAGTGAGATCGAGAGAGAGAGAGCGGGAGAGAGAGAGAGAGTGACAGTGAGATCCAGAGAGAGAGAGAGAGTGACAGTGAGATCCAGAGAGAGAGTGAGCGGGAGAGAGAGAGAGTGACAGTGAGATCCAGAGAGAGAGAGAGCGGGAGAGAGAGAGAGAGAGAGAGTGACAGTGAGATCCAGAGAGAGAGAGAGAGAGAGAGCGGGAGAGAGAGAGAGTGACAGTGGAGACCCAGGGAGAGAGAGAGAGAGAGTGTGACAGTGAGCACCCAGAGAGAGAGAGAGAGTGACAGTGAGCACCCAGAGAGAGAGAGAGGGGGTGACAGTGAGCACCCAGAGAGAGGGAGAGAGGGTGACAGTGAGATCGAGAGAGAGAGAGAGAGAGAGAGTGACAGTGAGATCCAGAGAGAGAGCGGGGGGAGAGAGAGAGAGAGAGAGAGTGACAGTGAGATCCAGAGAGAGAGAGTGACAGTGAGAACCAGAGAGAGAGAGAGAGAGTGACAGTGAGACCCAGAGAGAGAGAGGGTGACAGTGAGCACCCAGAGAGAGAGAGAGAGAGTGACAGTGAGACCCAGAGAGAGAGAGAGAGAGGGTGACAGTGAGCACCCAGCGAGAGAGAGAGAGAGAGAGAGAGTGTGACAGTGATGACCCAGAGAGAGATAGAGACAGAGAGTGACAGTGGAGACCCAGGAAGAGAGAGAGAGAGAGAGAGAGAGTGAGCACCCAGAGAGAGGGAGAGGGAGAGAGAGAGAGGGTGAAAGTGAGGACCAGAGAGAGGGAGAGAGAGAGAGAGAGAGGGTGACAGTGAGATCCAGAGAGAGAGAGAGTGACAGTGACAACCCAGAGAGATAGAGTGACAGTGAGCACCCAGAGAGAGAGAGAGAGAGGGGGGGGGGGGGGGTGACAGTGAGGACCAGAGAGAGAGAGTGACAGTGAGGACCAGAGAGAGAGAGAGAGAGGGGGGGGGGGTGACAGTGAGGACCAGAGAGAGAGGGTGACAGTGGAGACCCAGGGAGAGAGAGAGGGTGATAGTGAGGACCAGAGAGAGAGAGAGAGAGAGGACAGTGGCGACCCAGAGAGAGAGAGAGAGAGTTAGTGGAGACCCAGAGAGAGACAGAGTGACAGTGGAGACCCAGGAAGAGAGAGAGAGAGAGACAGTTGAGACCCAGAGAGAGAGAGAGGGTGACAGTGGAGATCCAGGAAGAGAGAGAGAGAGAGACAGTGGAGACCCAGAGAGAGAGAGAGTGACAGTGGAGACCCAGGAAGAGAGAGAGAGAGTGACAGGGAGACCCAGGGAGAGAGAGAGAGAGTGACAGTAGAGACCCAGGGAGAGAGAGATAGTGAGGACCCAGAGAGAGAGAGAGAGAGTGACAGTAGAGACCCAGGGAGAGAGAGAGAGAGGACCCAGAGAGAGAGAGAGAGAGAGAGTGACAGGGAGACCCAGGGAGAGAGAGAGCGAGAGAGAGAGAGAGGGAGGACCCAGAGAGAGAGAGAGAGAGAGAGTGACAGGGAGACCCAGAGAGAGAGAGAGAGACAGTGGAGACCCAGGAAGAGAGAGTGACAGTGGAGACCCAGGAAGAGAGAGAGAGAGACAGTGGAGACCCAGGGAGAGAGAGAGAGAGAGAGTGACAGTGAGCACCCAGAGAGAGAGAGAGAGTGACAGTGGAGATCCAGGAAGAGAGAGAGAGAGACAGTGGAGATCCAGGAAGAGGGAGAGAGAGACAGTGGAGACCCAGAGAGAGAGAGAGAGTGACAGTGGAGACCCAGAGAGAGAGAGAGAGACAGTGGAGACCCAGGGAGAGAGAGAGAGTGACAGTGGAGACCCAGGGAGAGAGAGAGAGACAGTGGAGACCCAGGGAGAGAGAGAGAGAGACAGTGGAGACCCAGGGAGAGAGAGAGAGAGAGAGTGACAGTGAGCACACAGAGAGAGAGAGAGAGTGACAGTGGAGATCCAGGAAGAGAGAGAGAGAGACAGTGGAGATCCAGGAAGAGGGAGAGAGAGACAGTGGAGACCCAGAGAGAGAGAGTGACAGTGGAGACCCAGGAAGAGAGAGAGAGAGAGAGAGAGAGTGACAGTAGAGACCCAAGGAGAGAGAGATAGTGAAAACCCAGAGAGAGAGAGAGAGAGAGAGACAGTAGAGACCCAGGGAGAGAGAGAGAGAGGACCCAGGGAGAGAGAGAGAGAGTGACAGGGAGACCCAGGGAGAGAGAGAGAGAGAGAGAGGACCCAGAGAGAGAGTGATAGGGAGACCCAGAGAGAGAGAGAGAGACAGAGGAGACCCAGGAAGAGAGAGAGAGTGACAGTGGAGACCCAGAGAGAGAGAGAGAGAGAGAGACAGTGGAGACCCAGGGAGAGAGAGAGAGACAGTGGAGACCCAGGGAGAGAGAGAGAGAGAGACAGTGGAGACCCAGAGAGAGAGAGAGAGCGACAGTGGAGACCCAGGGAGAGAGAGAGAGAGACAGAGAGTGACAGTAGAGACCCAGGGAGAGAGAGATAGTGAGGACCCAGAGAGAGAGAGAGAGTGACAGTAGGGACCCAGCGAGAGAGAGAGAGTGACAGGGAGACCCAGGGAGAGAGAGAGAGAGAAACAGTGGAGACCCAGGAAGAGAGAGAGAGTGACAGTGGAGACCCAGGGAGAGAGAGAGAGAGACAGTGGAGACCCAGGAAGAGAGAGAGAGAGAGGACCCAGAGAGAGAGAGTGACAGTAGAGACCCAGGGAGAGAGAGATAGTGAGGACCCAGAGAGAGAGAGAGAGAGTGACAGTAGGGACCCAGCGAGAGAGAGAGAGAGTGACAGGGAGACCCAGGGAGAGAGAGAGAGAGAAACAGTGGAGACCCAGGAAGAGAGAGAGAGTGACAGTGGAGACCCAGGGAGAGAGAGAGAGAGACAGTGGAGACCCAGGGAGAGAGAGAGAGAGAGAGGACCCAGAGAGAGAGAGAGAGAGTGACAGTGGAGACCCAGGGAGAGGGAGAGAGAGACAGTGGAGACCCAGGGAGAGAGAGAGAGTGACAGTGGAGACCCAGGGAGAGAGTATATTTATGTGTGTGTGTGGTATGGTCACCTCGACATAGAGTGTGACAGGAATCTGGAGAGCCTCGGGGCAAGATATGGGTGTAGAGAGTTTGGTGGATAGATTGAATGAAACAGACCCCAGATGGAGAGAGAGAGAGCCAGATAAAGCGGGACACACAGGGAGAGGCAGAGGCAGTTCCCCGGGTATGGAAAGGAGAGACCTGCATCCAACCTGGAGCTGGAAGAAAAGCCTGGTGGGGAAAGCCTGAGGTTTCTCCAGTCAGAAAGCAGCTGACAGGGGTTAGGGTGGGATAGAGATAGGAGGGAGGAGAGGGGAGAGAGAGCAGACTTGTTGTTTGGGTATCTAGTTCCTCCAGCTAACCCCCCCCCCCCCCCCTCTCCTCAGCAACACGATTGCAAAGGTTTGGGAAATGCCTGGGACTGTCAGCGAGCTCGGGCTCCCCGAGTTCACAGGGACTCCCCATTGGGTCTCACCAGGGCAGCAGTATCCGGGCTGGTGTGGTCAGTGCCACTCAGAGGGGTGAAGGCAGGATGCCACCCGGTGATGGGTGTGAGTGTGCGGAAGCCTCTCTGTGCACTGGCTGAGATGTGCCTGCCCTGTGTGTGTGTCTCCCCGTACTGCAGTCTTCTCACTGCAGTTTCATGCAGGGGCCTCTGATGGGAATTAGTGAAGCGTTTAAACGACTGGCATTTGCTGTGTGCAGGCACCACCAGCTGCTTCCATTTTAGCACACCTCAGATTCATTACCCCCCAGCAGGCATTCGGCTGATATCGCTGCCATTGAACCCATTCACCGGGGAAGACACACAATCAGCATGATGTCATTGAGATAGAACAGCAGAGCTTGTCTGTTTGGACATGTGTGGGCAATCGGATTGGTCCCAGTATCTGGGATTGAACACACTGTCTGGGATTGTTCCCAGTATCTGGGATTGTACACACTGTCTGGGATTGTACACACTGTCTGGGATTGTTCCCAGTATCTGGGATTGTACACACTGTCTGGGAATGTCCCCAGTATCTGGGATTGTACACACTGTCCGGGATTGTCCCCAGTATCTGGGATTGTACACACTGTCTGGGATTGTACCCAGTATCTGGGATTGTACACACTGTCTGGGAATGTCCCGAGTATCTGGGATTGTACACACTGTCTGGGAATGTCCCCGGTATCTGGGATTGTACACACTGTCTGGGATTGTACCCAGTATCTGAGATTGTACACACCATCTGGGATTGTACACACTGTCTGGGAATGTCCCCAGTATCCTGGGATTGTACACACTGTCTGGGATTGTCCCCAGTATCTGGGATTGTACACACTGTCTGGGAATGTCCCCAGTATCTGGGATTGTACACACTGTCTGGGATTGTACACACTGTCTGGGATTGTTCCCAGTATCTGGGATTGTACACACTATCTGGGAATGTCCCCAGTATCTGGGATTGTACACACTGTCTGGGATTGTACCCAGTATCTGGGATTGTACACACTGTCTGGGAATGTCCCCGGTATCTGGGATTGTACACAATATCTGGGAATGTACCCGAGTATCTGGGATTGTACACACCATCTGGGATTGTACACACTGTCTGGGATTGTACACACTGTCTGGGAATGTCCCCAGTATCTGGGATTGTACACACTGTCTGGGAATGTCCCCAGTATCTGGGATTGTACACACTGTCTGGGAATGTCCCCAGTATCTGGGGTTGTACACACTGTCTAGGATTGTACACACTATTTGGGATTGTTCCCAGTATCTGGGATTGTACACACTATCTGGGAATGTCCTCAGTATTTGGGATTGTACACACTGTCTGGGATTGTACCCAGTATCTGGGATTGTACACACCATCTGGGATTGTACACACTGTCTATGATTGTACACTCTGTCTGGGAATGTCCCCAGTATCTGGGATTATATACACTGTCCGGAATTGTGCGCACTGTCTGGGATTGTGCACACTGTCTGGGATTGTACACACTGTCTGGGATTGTTCCCAGTATCTGGGATTGTACACACTGTCTGGGATTATACACACTGTCTGGGAATGTCCCCAGTATCTGGGATTGTACACACTGTCTGGAATTGTACACAGTACCTGGGATTGTACACACTGTCTGGGAATGTCCCCAGTATCTGGGATTGTACACACTGTCTGGGAATGTCCCCAGTATCTGGGATTGACACACTGTCTGGGACTGTACACACTGGGAATGTCCCCAGTATCTGGGATTGTACACACAGTCGTGGATTGTACACACTGTCTGGGAATGCCCCAGTATCTAGGATTGTACACACTGTCTGGGATTGTTCCCAGTATCTGGGATTGTACACACTGTCTGGGAATGTCCCCAGTATCTGGGATTGTACACACTGTCTGGGATTGTACCCAGTATCTGGGATTGTACACACTGTCTGGGATTGTTCCCAGTATCTGGGATTTTACACACTGTCTGGGATTGTACACACTGTCTGGGATCGTACACACTGTCTGGGATTGTTCACTGTATCTGGAATTGTACACACTGTCTGGGATTGTCCCCAGTATCTGGGATTGTCCCCAGTATCTGGGATTGTACACACTGTCTGGGATTGTACACACTGTCTGGGATTGTCCCCAGTATCTGGGATTGTACACACTGTCTGGGATTGTCCCCAGTATCAGGGATTGTCCCCAGTACCTGGGATTATACACACGGTCTGGGATTGTCCCCAGTATCTGAGATTGTACCCAGTATCTGGGATTGTAAACACTGTCTGGGATTGTACACACTAACTGGGAATATCCCCAGTATCTGGGATTTTCCCCAGTGCCTGGGATTATACACACTGTCTGGGACTGTACAAACTGTCTGGAATTGTACCAGTATCTGGGATTGTTTCCCAGTATCTGGGATTGTACACACTGACTGGGAATGTCCCCAGTATCTGGGATTGTCCCCAGTATCTGGGATTGTGCACACTGTCCGGGATTGTCCCCAGTATCTGGGATTGTCCCCGGTATCTGGGATTGTACACACTGTCTGGGATTGTCCCCGGTATCTTTAATTGTACACACTAACTGGGAATGTCCCCAGTATCTGGGATTGTACACACTGACTGGGAATGTCCCCAGTATCTGGGATTGGCCCCAGTATCTGGGACTGTACACACTGTCTGGGATTGTACACACTAACTGGGAATGTCCCCAGTATCTGGGATTGTACACGCTGACTGGGAATGTCCCCAGTATCTGGGATTGTCCCCAGTATCTGGGATTGTGCACACTGTCCGGGATTGTCCCTTTAATTGTACACACTAACTGGGAATGTCCCCAGTATCTGGGATTGTACACACTGTCTGGGATTGTACCCAGTATCTGGGAATGTCCCCAGTATCTGGGATTGTCCCCGGTATCTGGGATTGTACACACTGTCTGGGATTGTCCCCGGTATCTTTAATTGTACACACTAACTGGGAATGTCCCCAGTATCTGGGATTGTACACACTGACTGGGAATGTCCCCAGTATCTGGGATTGGCCCCAGTATCTGGGATTGTACACACTGTCTGGGATTGTACACACTAACTGGGAATGTCCCCAGTATCTGGGATTGTACACGCTGACTGGGAATGTCCCCAGTATCTGGGATTGGCCCCAGTATCTGGGATTGTACACACTGTCTGGGATTGTCCCCGGTATCTTTAATTGTACACACTAACTGGGAATGTCCCCAGTATCTGGGATTGTACACACTGTCTGGGATTGTACCCAGTATCTGGGAATGTCCCCAGTATCTGGGATTATACACGCTGTCTGGGATTATACACACTGTCTGGGACTGTACACACTGTCTGGAATTGTACCAGTATCTGGGATTGTCCCCCAGTATCTGGGATTGTACCCCAGTATCTCGGATTGTACCCCAGTATCTGGGATTGTACACACTTTCTGGGATTATACACACTGTCTGGGACTGTACACACTGTCAAGGATTGTCCCCGGTATCTGGGATTGTACACACTGACTGGGAATGTCCCCAGTATATGGATCAAAAAGACTGTCTGGGATTGTTCCCAGTATCTGGAATTGTACCAGTATCTAGGATTGTCCCCCAGTATCTGGGATTGTACACACTGACTGGGAATATCCCCAGTATCTGGGATTGTTCCCCGTAGTTGGGATTGTACACACTGTCTGGGACTGTACACACTGTCTGGAATTGTACCAGTATCTGGGATTGTCTCCAGTATCTGGGATTGTACACACTGACTGGGAATGTCCCCAGTATCTGGGATTGTCCCCAGTATCTGGGATTGTCCCCAGTATCTGGGATTGTACACACTGTCCGGGATTGTCCCCGGTATCTGGGATTGTACACACTGTCTGGGATTGTTCCCAGTATCTGGGATTGTACACACTGCCTGGGATTGTTCCCAGTATCTGGGATTGTACACACTGTATGGGATTGTTCCCAGTATCTGGGATTGTACACACTGTCTGGGATTGTTCCCAGTATCTGGGATTGTACACACGGTCTGAGATTGTCCCCAGTATCTGGGATTGTACACACCATCTGGGAATGTCCCCAATATCTGGGATTGTCCCCAGTATCTGGGATTGTACACACGGTCTAGGATTGTCCCCAGTATCTGGCATTGTAAACACTGTCCGGGATTGTCCCCAGTATCTGGGATTGTACACACTGTCCGGGATTGTACCAGTATCTGGGATTGTAAACGCAGTCGGGGATCGTACACAGTATCTGGGATTGTACACACTGTCTGGGATTGTACCCAGTATCTCCCAGTATCTGGGATTGTACACACTGTCTGGGATTGTACCCAGTATCTGGGATTGTACACACTGTCTGGGATTGTACCCACTATCTGGGATTGTTCCCAGTATCTGGGATTGTACACACTGTCTGGGATTGTACACACTGTCTGGGATTGGCCCCAGTATCTGGGATTGTACGCACTGTCTGGGATTGTCCCCAGTATCTGGGATTGTACACACTGTCTGGGATTGTACCCAGTATCTGGGATTGTACACACTGTCTGGGATTGTACCCACTATCTGGGATTGTTCCCAGTATCTGGGATTGTACACACTGTCTGGGATTGTACCCACTGTCTGGGATTGTCCCCAGTATCTGGGATTTTCCCCAGTGTCTGGGAGTGTACACACTGTCTGGGATTGTCCCCAGTATCTGGAATTGTCCCCCAGTATCTGGGATTGTACACACTGTCTGGGATTGTCCCCAGTATCTGGGATTGTCCCCCAGTATCTGGGATTGTACACACTGTCTGGGATTGTACCCAGTATCTGGGATTGTTCCCAGTATCTGGGATTGTACACACTGTCTGGGATTGTCCCTAGTATCTGGGATTGTACACACTGTCTGGGATTGTACACACTGTCTGGGATTGTCCCCAGTATCTGGGATTGTACACACTGTCTGGGATTGTCCCCAGTATCTGGGATTGTACACACTGTCTGGGATTGTACACACTGTCTGGGATTGTCCCCAGTATCTGGGATTGTCCCCCAGTATCTGGGATTGTACACACTGTCTGGGATTGTTCCCAGTATCTGGGATTGTACTGGGATTGTTCCCAGTATCTGGGATTGTACACACTGTGTGGGATTGTCCCCAGTATCTGGAATTGTACCCAGTATCTGGGATTGTACACACTGTCTTGGATGTACACAGTATCTGGGATTGTACACAGTATCTGGGATTGTACACACTGTCTGGGATTGTCCCCAGTATCTAGGATTGTACACACTGTCTTGGATTGTACACAGTATCTGGGATTGTACACACTGTCTTGGATTGTACACAGTGTCTGGGATTGTACACAGTATCTGGGATTGTACACGGTATCCGGGATTGTACACCGTATCCGGGATTGTATCTAGTATCTGGGATTGTACACAGTGTTCAGGATGTAATCCAGTACCTACGATTGTATACAGCAGTTGGGATTTTAGACTGGCATTATACCCACTATTTGGGATTGTACCGAGTATATGGGACAGTATGTGGGATATCCAGATATTGGGTGGCATGGTGGCACAGTGGTTAGCCCTGCTGCCTCACAGCACCAGCGACCCGGGTTAAATTCCGGCCTCGGGTGACTGTGTGGAATTTGCACGTTCTCCCTGTGGTCTGCGCGGGTTTCCTCCCGGTGCTCCGGTTTCCTCCCACAGTCCAAAGATATGCAGGTTTGGTGGATTGTCCACTCTAAATTGCTCCTTATTATCCAAAAGGTTAGGTGGGGTTGCTGGGTTACGGGGATAGGATGGGGACATGGGCCTAGGTAGAGTGCTCTTTCAGAGGGTCGGTGCAGACTCGATGGGCCAAATGGCCTTTTGCTGCACTGTAGGGATTCCATGATTGTATGATCTGGGATTGTACTCAGTAGTTGGGATTGTATAGTGGCATTATACCCATTATTTGGGATTGTACCCAGTATCTGGGATTGTACACATTACCTGGTATTGTCTCAATATATCTGGAAATGTATCCAGTATGCCTTTGATTTCCCAATACCTGTGACTGTACCCTGTGTCTAAATTATAGTCAATATATATAGGATTTATCCCACATGGGATAATCATATACCAGCAGTCTCTGATTCAGCCCATTCAGCATGTGCTATACAATTCAGTGTCACATTCCAGATACCTCCTATATCCCTGCAAATTAGTTCTCATATGTCCAACTTCCTTCAGAACGTTCCTGTGGAATCTGATCCCACCAGCTGTCAGTTTGTGCATGTTGATCCTCTCTTTGTTGTCCCTTCCATTTCTGTCCATAAGTCTTTGAGGTTCATGATCAGTCACCAATCTACTTACGAGAGGAAAGTTTCTCCCGACTTCCTCTGTCAAAACCCCTCACAATTTGGAATACCTCCTTCAGGTTTTCCCTTAATCTCGTCCTTAATCAGAAGAATTCTACTAGCTCCAATCTCTCCACATAACTGAAGACCCTCAGCCTGGTAAATCCCTCTGCGAATCCTTCACGGTCTTCTTAAAGTGGGGTTCCCAGAATTGTACGCAGTATTCCAGCTGAGGGCTAACCGGTGAATCGGAAAGGTTTAGTGCAGGGGTGGGCAAACTTTTCCGTGCAAGGGCCACATTCAGAAATTCACAATTTTAAAGGGCCGCATAGTATATTAATTAATAGTCCCGGTTGTAACCAATTAGCGTGCGGCATATACCTCAGCGCTTCCCCCGGCGGCATCCTGCCTTTAGCCCTCTTTTTCTATACTTTTCAAAAATGGTGCTTCACCCGGTTATGATTCTGGGCGCCTCATATAGAACATAGAACATAGAACAGTACAGCACAGAACAGGCCCTTCGGCCCTCGATGTTGTGCCGAGCAATGATCACCCTACTCAAGTCAACGTATCCACCCTATACCAGTAACCCAACAGCCCCCCCCATTAACCTTATTAAAAAAAAAATATTTTTTTTTAAATGACTTGATCTTGGTGGGCCGCATAAAGACCTTTGCGGCCCGCGGGCCGTAGTTTGCCCACCCCTGGTTTAGTGTGACTTCCTCATTTACACCTCCGCCCGTATGAAAGGCAACAGTCCCGTGTTCCCAATGGTGGACGTGTCCAGAACCAGGGGTCACAGTCTGAGGATTCAGGGTAAACCATATCGGACAGATGTGAGGAGACATTTCTACACCCAAAGAGCGGTGAGCCTGTGGAATTCATTACCACAGGAAGTAATTGATGCTAAAACATTGAATATATTCAAGAGGCGGTTGGATTTAGCACTTGAGGAGAATCGGATCAAAGGCTATGGGGAGAAAGCAGGATTAGGCTATTCAGTTGGAAGATCAGCCATGATCGTGATAAATGGCGGAGCAGGCTCGAAGGGCCAAAAGGCCTCCTCCTGCTCCTATCTTCTATGTATCTATGTAAGCTTTCTTAACTGCCTTATCAACTTGCCCTACCACTGTCAATAATTTGTGACTGCACCTCCAGCTGCCTCTGCTCTTGCACTCCCTTAAAATAGTAGCAATTAGATTATATCACTTTTCATTACTATTTCTCTCAAAGTGTAACATTTCACACTTAGCAGCATTAAATTGTAACTGCCATGTATCTGCTCATTTCACCAGTCTATCTATATCTTCCTGGGGTCTCTGACTATCCTGCTCACAATTTGCTACACTGGTAAGTTTTGTATCATCTCCAAACTTTGAAACCGTACATCCTACATCCAGGTCCAGGATATTAAAACAAATAAAAGCAATAGTCCTGCAGTCCACCCCAGGGCAGACCCCATTGCATTCTCCTCCACAGTCACCAACATACCCCATCACCACTAGTAGGAGTGTCGAGCTGATACGGCACAGACGGGGCCATTTGGCCCATATTGCCCATGCTGGCCCAAATACTTCCAGGTGCCCTTTCTAATTTTATTTTCCTGCACACGACCCATAACCCTGTAGAAGGGCAGCACGGTAGCATTGTGGATAGCACAATTGCTTCACAGCTCCAGGGTCCCAGGTTCGATTCCCGGCTTGGGTCACTGTCTGTGCGGAGTCTGCACGTTCTCCCCGTGTCTGCGTGGGTTTCCTCCGGGTGCTCCGGTTTCCTCCCACTGTCCAAAGATGTGCAGGTTAGGTGAATTGGCCATGATAAATTGCCCTTAGTGTCCAAAATTGCCCTTAGTGTTGGGTGGGGTTACTGGGTTATGGGGATAGGGTGGAGGTGTTGACCTCGGGTAGGGTGCTCTTTCCAAGAGCCGGTGCAGACTCGATGGCCCGAGTGGCCTCCTTCTGCACTGTAAATGCTATGATTACAGCACTTAAGGGTCAGGTCCAGGAACCTTTTAAAAGAGTTTAGGTCTCTGCCTCCACCACCAATTCGGGCAGTGAATTCCAGACACTCACCACCCACTGTGTGAAAATGATTTTTCCTCTCATGTCCCCTCTAATCCTTCTGCCACTTCGCTTGAATCCATGACCCCTGGTTTTTGAACTCTCTGCCAAGGGGAACAGGTTCCTCCTGTCTAATCTATCTCGACCCCTCACAATTTTGTTCACTCAACCATGTCACCCTTCAGACTTCTCTGTTCCAAGGAAAACAACCCCAACCTCTCCAATCTCTCCTCATAACTACCATTCTCCAGCCCTATCAACAATCTAGTAAATCTTCTCTGCCCTCTCTCCAGACCAATTCCACCCTTCCTGTAACGTGGTGCCCAGAACTGCGCACAATACTCCAGTTGTGACCTCACCAGTGACTTACACAATTCCATCATTATATCCCTTCTTTTGTATCCTATACCTCTGCCATTGAAGGAGAGCATTCCATATGCTTCCTTTACAACCTTATCTACCTGTACTGCTACCTTTAGGGACCTGTGCCTCCAATCCTTTAGTCAATTATCTACCCAAGTGACACTGTTCCTTTATTCCATGCACTTTTATTTTATTAATAAATCATTTAATGTGGCAATTTCTTAAATGCTTTTTAGAAGTTCATATTTGCAACAGCTATTCCACTACTTTCATAAGCCCTCTCCATTATTTAAGAAAGAATTGTACTCACTATCCAGGAAGATGCCCATTATCCGCATTCTGTCTGGTTTCTGGGAATGTACGTTGTATCTGTGGCTATCCTCACCATCTTAGACTTTACTCACTATCACGTTCCCAATATATTTATTTATTTATTTATTTGTTCACAATTTGTGGGCATTACTGGCTAGGCATGCATTTCTTACCCATCCGTAATTACCCTTGCAAAGAAGGAGGTGAGCCGCCACCTCAAAACGCTGTAGTCCATGTGATGTAGGTACGCCACTGTGCTGTTAGGGTGGGAGTTCCAGGATTTTGGCACAGCGACAGTGAAGGAACGGTGATATATTTCCAAGTCAGGATGGTGTGTGGCTTGGAGGGGAACTTGCAGGTGGTGGTGTTCCCACAAATCTATTGCCCTTGTCCTTCTAGGTGGTAAAAGTCACGGTTTCAGAAGGTGCTGGTGAAGGAGCCATTGCTCGTTGCTGCAGTGGCTCTTGTATATGGTACACACTGCTGCTACTGTGCATCAGTGGTGGCGGGACTGAATGTTTATTATGGTGGCTGGGGTGTTAATCAAGCAGGCTGCTTTGTCCTTGAATTGCACTCTTTGTTTGGGACAGTACCTACTCCACGTTCCCTGTACCTGCTCCACATTCCCCTGTACATGTTCCACGTTCCCCTGTACCTGCTCCACGTTCCCTGTACATGTTCCACATTCCCTGTACCTGCTCCACGTTCCCCTGTACCTGCTCCACGTTCCCCTGTACCTGCTCCACGTTCCCCTGTACCTGCTCCACGTTCCCCTGTACCTGCTCCACTTTCCCTGTACCTGCTCCACGTTCCCTGTACCTGCTCCACGTTCCCCTGTACCTGCTCCACGTTCCCCTGTACCTGCTCCACTTTCCCTGTACCTGCTCCACGTTCCCCTGTACCTGCTCCACTTTCCCTGTACCTGCTCCACGTTCCCCTGTACCTGCTCCACATTCCCCTGTACCTGCTCCACGTTCACCTATACATGTTCCACATTCCCCTGTACCTGCTCCACATTCCCCTATACCTGCTCCACGTTCCCTGTACATGTTCCACATTCCCCTGTACCTGCTCCACATTCCCCTGTACCTGCTCCACGTTCCCTGTACATGTTCCACATTCCCCTGTACCTGCTCCATGTTCCCCTAAACCTGCTCCACGTTCCCCTGTACCTGCTCCACGTTCCCCTGTACCTGCTCCACATTCCCTGTACATGTTCCACATTCCCCTGTACCTGCTCCACGTTACCCTAAACCTGCTCCACGTTCCCCTGTACCTGCTCCACGTTCCCCTGAACCTGCTCCACGTTCCCCTGTACCTGCTCCACGTTCCCCTGTACCTGCTCCACATTCCCTGTCCCTGTTCCACATTCCCCTGTACCTGCTCCACGTTCCCCTATACCTGCTCCACGTTCCCCTGTACCTGCTCCACGTTCCCCTATACATGCTCCACGTTCCCCTGTACCTGCTCCACGTTCCCCTGTACCTGCTCCACGTTCCCCTGCACCTGCTCCACATTCCCCTATACCTGCTCCACGTTCCCCTGTAACTGCTCCACGTTCCCCTATACATGTTCCACATTCCCCTGTACCTGCTCCACATTCCCCTATACCTGCTCCACGTTCCCCTGTACCTGCTCCACGTTCCCCTGTACATGTTCCACATTCCCCTATACCTGCTCCACGTTCCCCTGTACCTGCTCCACGTTCCCCTATACGTGCTCCACGTTCCCCTGTACCTGCTCCACGTTCCCCTGTACCTGCTCCACGTTCCCCTGTACCTGCTCCACGTTCCCCTGTACCTGCTCCACGTTCCCCTGTACCTGCTCCACATTCCCCTGTACATGTTCCACGTTCTCCTGTACCTGCTCCACGTTCCCCTCTACCTGCTCCACATTCCCCGAACCTGTTCCACATTCCCCTGTACCTGCTCCACGTTCCCCTGTACCTGCTCCACATTCCCTGTACCTGTTCCATATTCCCCTGTACCTGCTCCACGTTCCCCTGTACCTGCTCCACGTTCCCCTATACCTGCTCCACGTTCCCCTGTACCTGCTCCACGTTCCCCTATACATGCTCCACGTTCCCCTGTACCTGCTCCACGTTCCCTGTACCTGCTCCACGTTCCCCTGTACCTGCTCCACGTTCCCCTGTACCTGCTCCACGTTCCCCTGTACCTGCTCCACGTTCCCCTGTACATGTTCCACGTTCTCCTGTACCTGCTCCACGTTCCCCTCTACCTGCTCCACATTCCCCGAACCTGTTCCACATTCCCCTGTACCTGCTCCACGGTCCCCTGTACCTGCTCCACGTTCTCTTGTACCTGCTCCACATTCCCCTCTACCTGCTCCACATTCCCCTGTACCTGCTCCACGTTCCCTGTACATGTTCCACATTCCCTGTACCTGCTCCACGTTCCCCTGTACCTGCTCCACGTTCCCCTGTACCTGCTCCACGTTCCCCTGTACCTGCTCCACATTCCCCTGTACCTGCTCCACGTTCCCCTGTACCTGCTCCACATTCCCCTGTACCTGTTCCATATTCCCCTGTACCTGCTCCACGTTCCCCTGTACCTGTTCCATATTCCTCTGTACCTGCTCCACATTCCCCGTACCTGCTCCACATTCCCCTGTACCTGTTCCATATTCCCCTGTACCTGCTCCACGTTCCCTGAACCTGTTCCACATTCTCCTGTTCCTGTTCCACGTTCCCTGTACCTGCTCCACATTCCCCTGTACCTGTTCCATATTCCCCTGTACCTGCTCCACTTCCCCCTGTGATGTACCGTCAATTACGACGAGATGAGAATGGTGGAAAAATCGAGGCTTTATTGAACAAGATGTGCCTCCTGTAGCTGGAACCAGAATGGCTGGAGCGCAGGAGAGCAGACACTTTTATATGCCGCCTACTGGGCGGAGCCAGCAGGCTGGGATTTACCATTGAACCTGTAATATACGGGCACTGCCGTAATTCACACAATATGCCACTAGTGGTGACTACAAGACCCTGTACCTGCTCCACATTTCCCTCTACCTGTTCCACGTTCCCTGTACCTGCTCCAGGTTCCCCTGAACCTGCTCCACATGTTCCTAGACCTGCTCTTCGTTCTCCTCCACTTGCTCCACATTCCCCTGTATCTGCTCCACATTCCCCTGTATCTGATCCACATTCCTCTGTATCTACTCTACATTCCCCTGTTCCTGCTTTACATTCCCCTGTGCTTGCTCTGCATTCCCCTGTTTTTGCTCCACATTCACTGTACTGGCTCCATGTTCCCCTGTACCAGCTGCACATATCCCTGTATCTGCTCCATATTCCCCTGTATCTGCTCCACATTTCCCTGTACCTGTTTCATGTTCCACTGTACCTGCTCCACATTCCCCTGTACATAGAACATACAGTGCAGAAGGAGGCCATTCGGCCCATCAAGTCTGTACTGACCCTCTTAAGCCCTCACTTCCACCCTATCCCCGGAACCCAATAACCCCTCGTAATCTTTTTGGCCACATGACCAATCCACCTAACCTGCACGTCTTTGGACTGTGGGAGGAAACCGGAGCACTCGGAGGAAACCCATGCAGACACGGGGAGAACATGCAGACTCTCCGCACAGACAGTGACCCAGTGGGGAATCGAACCTGGGACCCTGGAGCTTTGAAGCCACAGTGCTAACCACTGTGCTACCGTGCTTCACATTCCCCTGTATCTGCTCCACATTCCCCTGTATCTGTTCCACATTCCCCTGTACCTGTTTCATGTTCCACTGTAGCTGCTCCACATTTCCCTGTCCCGGATCCACATTCCCTGTTCCTCTTACGTCTTCCCAAATAACCTATTAGCGTAGGATCATAAGCTAGTAAAGATCAGAAGGACGCCATTTGTTTCATCATGCCCATGCTGGCTCTCCTGCACATCTATCCAACTGGCCCCACTTTCCTCCTCAATTCCAATTTATCCCACAGGTCTGTTTCCTTCAAATATTTGCCTCATTTCCTTTTCAACATTATTGTCGAATCTGCTTTCAGCCAAGGTTTTTACACGTTGTGTCTGGTTATATTGACCAATGCCTCAATTTGCTGTCCTTTTTTTTATTAACCCTTCTGCCACTAAAAGAACTCCTCCTCATTTACTCCATCCAATCTGTTTACGATATTGAATAGCTCTATCAAATCGTCTCTTGCTGTTAGAACCTACCCGGATCCTATTGGTTGGGGATAATTGGTTGCCCCGGTTGGGGACAATTGGTTGCCCCAAGATCCTTGAGGACTATGAGCTCTCCCAATGAGAGGGGGGGAGGGGGGGGGTGCAATCATTGGCAGTGCAGCTGTATAAATAGAGCTGGCCAGGGTGGTACTGGTGAGAGAGGGAAGCAGTAGTGAACTGTTGGCACCGTGTACATATTGTTGGAAATCAAGTTAATTTCTGTTTGACTCTGCAAACTCGTGCTTGATTCCTCCTGGCCCTTATTCCAGGGAAAACCCCAGACTCACCAGTTTCCCCACACAACTGAAGTCCCTCATCCATGGTATCATTTGAATAAATCTCTTTGGCACCCCTTCTAAGGCCTTGACCTCCTTCATAAAGTATGCTAGCCAGAATTGGGTACAAAAGTCCAGCTGAGTCCTTTTATTTATTTTTAAATATAGAGTACCCAATTCGTTTTTTTATCCGATTAAGGGACAATTTTTAACATGGCCATTCCACCTTGCCTGCACACCTTTGGGTTGTGGGGGTGAGGCCCATGCAAACATGAGGAGAATGTGCAAACTCCACACAGACAGTGACCTGGGGCCGGAATCGAACGCAGGTCCTCAGTGCTATACAACAGCAGTGCTAACCACTATGCAACTGTGCCGCCTACTCCAGCTGAGTCCTAACCTGTTTTTATAAATGTTTAGCTTCTTTGCCTTTGTATGCATATGCCCCTGTTGATGTAGGGAAGGATCCAACATGTTTATTTTGACAGTTTTCTTAACTTGCCCTGCATTCTTCAGAGATTTGTGTATGTAAAATCCCCAGGTCTCTTGGTTCTTGCACCTCCTTTAAAAGTGTGTCATTTAGTTTGTATTGCCTTGCATTCCTCCAACTGAAATGAATCACACCATACTTCAATTAATTAAAAACTCCATCTGTCACATGCTGTCCAGTTCACTCCTCTCTCTATGACCTCCTGAAGTCACTTACTATTCTCCTAATTGTTCACTTTTGAGTTCTGTGTTAGCCGCAAACTTTGAAATCATGATCTGCATACTCAAGTCTATGTATTAATATATATCAAACAGGACAGTAGTCCTGACATAAATCCCTGTGGATCGGGAGACTGCCCTCCAGCCTGAACAAAATGGTTCACCAGGACCCTCTTCTTAGTGACCCTCAGCCAATTTCGTATCCTCCCTGCTATTGTCTCTTTGGCCCTATGGGTTATAATTCTGTTAACCAAGTCTTTCTGGTACTTTGCTAATAGCGTTTGAAAGTCCATATAGACATTGTCAACTGAATGATCCTTATCAGCTCGTTCCGTACCTCCCTCAAAGGATTCAATCAATTGTCAGACATAATTTGCCTTTACCAAATCCATGCCAACTATCATTGATGAGATCATATTGTTCCAACTACTAATTAGTTTTGTTCCTGATTATTGACGCTAAACAGTTGCCCACCACTCATGTTAAACTGACTAGCCTGCAGTTTCTTCCAGGGACACAGCGCAAGCAATGTAGCCCAAGAAAAAACAAATCTGAAATTTGCATCAGGATAAAATGAAGGATTAAAAGCTGAGCAGAACTGGAGTTCTTTAAAACGCAGCCACTCCCGTGCTCACACAACATGATCTCCGCCATCTCTTCCTTTAGTCATGAAGGCTGTACCTTCTCAACCTTGCTTCTCGCCTGAGGTGTGGTGATCCTCAGGTCAAGTCACCACCAGTCAGCTCTCCCCATCAAAGGGGAAAGCAGCCTATAGTCATCTGGAACCATGGCGACTTTACCTTTACCGTTACCCTCTTTTAACGGCCTCCCATTGTTCATTTACTGTTATGTCTTCCAGTTTTCAATTCCAATCCACCTGTGCCAGCTCCCTTTTCAACTAACTCAAGTTAGCCTTCCTTCAGTTAAATATTTTCACACTTCATTGCCCTTGTCCTTTTCTATAACAATTCTAAACTTGACGGACATGATCACAGTTCCCCAAATGCTTTCCCATTGGAATATGCTCCACTTGACCTACTTCTTTCCCCAGAACCAGATGCAAGGCCTGTTTCTTTCCACAACGGCTGAAAACACAGTGGCCAAGAAAGTTCTCTTGTGCATATGTCAGGGATTTCTTCCTTTTTTTGTTCTTTGCACCTCATGGTCCCAATGCAACAGACGGGATTTTCCCATCCTGCCCACCGGGGGACTGGAAATTCCCGCCTGAATTCAACAGGCCTTTTGCTGGTCTGCCACATTTTCCATTCCACTTGCTGCGGTTATTGTTGTGGGTGGGACTGGAAAATCCCACCCAATTGAAGCTCCCATTATCACCATTTTGTAGTTCTTCGCATCATTTGGCTGATTAGATACATTTCTCTATCTTGTAGCCTGTAGGATATATCCAGTAATCTAATAGCCCCTCTCTTGCTCCTTAATTCGAGCCACATGGATTCTATGTTTAATTCCTCACACATATCGTTCTTCTCACTCTCTGATAGTTTCTTCCATCAATACTGCCATCTTCCTATTCTCTACCCAACCTCTCAATTCTCTCCTAGATCTCTATGCACCTTATTTTTCCTCTTTACTGTTTCAACATGATACCCACCCCGTTGTCCAATAGTCCATACACTGCCCCACGGCCTAGATAACCTTCCCAATAGGACATTGCTGTCAGCTCTGTTGAGGTGCATCCCATCCACCTTGAACAGATCCTTCCCCGCCAAAACTAGTCTTGATGCCCAGGGATCCTGATTCAGCTCACCCTCTCCACAAACACCCACCCGCATGCGCTGACCCCCACACTCCAGACCATTCCTCTAGCCACATGTTAAGACCATAAGATATAGGAGTAGAATTAGGCCAATCGGCACATTGAGTTTGCTTCACCATTCGATCATGGCTATGTTCCTCTCCTGCTATCCCTAATCTCAACACTGGGAATAATCTGAAACTCCTCTGTCATATCCTCCTGAGTTCCTGATTCCTCTCTGTAAAACCTTAATCCTTTTCCTACAAATGACAGTGGATCCCACCTGGACCACGATCTTTTGGCAGCTAGCTTCTGCACAACAAAATGTTCCGTGCAGTGACATCCGTTGCCCTGGCTTCACCACTTCTATCTAGACTGAGGGTAACAATGGCTTGGGGAGTGCAGAAGAGTGTATCTATGGCACCATGGGGCAATTGCCCGCAAAAGGGGCAAAGAAAATTGTGACTGCAATGATAATTTTCCCCTCTACCCACTCCCTCTGTTTAGCTGTACCAACACCCTGATTTCCTGTGCCTGCTTCCCATGTTTTCCTGCACCTGCTCGACCTGTTTTCTTGCTCTGCCTGTTTTTCTGTTCTATCTATTTTCCTGCATTGCCTGTTTTTCTGTAACTTCTCTACCTGTTTTCCTGCACCTGCTCTGACTGATTCCCTATGACTGTTCCACTTATACTCCTGCACTTGCTCCGCCTATTTTCCTGTGCTAGCTCCAGCTGTTTTCCTGCACCAACTCTGCCTGTTTCCCAGTACCTGCTCCACCTGTGTTCCCGTGCCTGCTCCACCTGTGTTCCCGTGCCTGCTCCACCTGTGTTCCCGTGCCTGCTCCACCTGTGTTCCCGTGCCTGCTCCACCTGTGTTCCCGTGCCTGCTCCACCTGTGTTCCCGTGCCTGCTCCACCTGTGTTCCCGTGCCTGCTCCACCTGTTTCCCTGTCCCTGCTCCACCTGTGTTCCCGTGCCTGCTCCACCTGTGTTCCCGTGCCTGCTCCACCTGTTTCCCTGTCCCTGCTCCACCTGTGTTCCCGTGCCTGCTCCACCTGTGTTCCCGTGCCTGTTCCACCTGTTTCCTGTGCCTGCTCCACCTGTGTTCCCGTGCCTGTTCCACCTGTTTTCCCGTGCCTGCTCCACCTGTGTTCCCGTGCCTGCTCCACCTGTGTTCCCGTGCCTGCTCCACCTGTGTTCCCGTGCCTGCTCCACCTGTGTTCCCGTGCCTGTTCCACCTGTTTTCCCGTGCCTGCTCCACCTGTTTTCCTGTGCCTGCTCCACCTGTTTTCCCGTGCCTGCTCCACCTGTTTCCCTGTACCTGCTCCACCCGTTTCCCTGTGCCTGCTCCACCTGTTTTCCTGTACCTGCTCCACCTGTTTCCCTGTACCTGCTCCTCCTGTTTCCCTGTACCTGCTCCACCTGTTTTCCTGTGCCTGTTCTGCCTCTTTTCCTGTACCTGCTCCACCTGTTTCCCTGTACCTGCTCCACCTGTTTCCCTGTACCTGCTCCACCTGTTTCCCTGTCCCTGCTCCACCTGTTTCCCGTGCCTGCTCCACCTGTTTTCCTGTGCCTGCTCCACCTGTTTCCCATGCCTGCTCCACCTGTTTCCCCGTGCCTGTTCCACCTGTTTTCTGCTCCACCTGTTTTCCTGTGCCTGCTCCACCTGTTTTCCCGTGCCTGTTCCACCTGTTTTCTGCTCCACCTGTTTTCCCGTGCCTGCTCCATCTGTTTTCCCCGTGCCTGCTCCATCTGTTTTCCCGTGCCTGCTCCTCCTGTTTTCCCGTGCCTGTTCCACCTGTTTCCCGTGCCTGTTCCACCTGTTTTCTGCTCCACCTGTTTTCCCGTGCCTGCTCCATCTGTTTTCCCGTGCCTGCTCCATCTGTTTTCCTGTGCCTGTTCCGCCTGTTTTCCCGTGCCTGCACCACCTGTTTTCCTGTGCCTGCTCCTCCTGTTTTCCCGTGCCTGTTCCACCTGTTTCCCGTGCCTGTTCCACCTGTTTCCTGTGCCTGCTCCACCTGTTTTCCCGTGCCTGCTCCACCTGTTTCCCGTGCCTGCTCCACCTGTTTTCCCGTGCCTGCTCCACCTGTTTCCCTGTGCCTGTTCCACCTTTTTCCCTGTCCCTGCTCCACCTGTTTCCCTGTACCTGCTCCACCTGTTTTCCCGTGCCTGCTCCACCTGTTTTCCCGTGCCTGCTCCACCTGTTTCCCTGTACCTGCTCCACCTGTTTCCCGTGCCTGCTCCACCTGTTTCCCGTGCCTGCTCCACCTGTTTTCCCGTGCCTGCTCCACCAGTTTCCTGTGCCTGCTCTGCCTGTTTTCATGTACCTGCTGCAAATGTTTCCCTGTGCCTGCTCAGTTTGTTTTCCTGTAACTTCTCCACCTGTTTTGCTGCACATGCTCCACTTGTTTTCCTCTTCTACCTGTTTTCATGCTCCACCTGCTTTCTTGTGCCTGCTCCGCCAATTTCTGGCACCTACGCTGCCTGTTTTCATACAGCTGCTTTCTTGTGCTCACTGCTCCTGTTTTCCTGCACCTTCTCCGACTGTTTCTCTGTACCTGCTCCAATTATTTTCCTGCACCAACTCCGCCTGTTTTCCTGTATTTGCTACACTTGTTTCCCTGTGCCTCATCTACTTCTTTTGAAGCACCTGCTCCTCCTGTTTCCCTGTCCCTGCTCCACCTGTTTCCCTGTACCTGCTCCTCCTGTTTCCCTGTCCCTGCTCCACCTGTTTCCCTGTCCCTGCTCCACCTGTTTCCCTGTACCTGCTCCTCCTGTTTCCCTGTCCCTGCTCCACCTGTTTCCCTGTCCCTGCTCCACCTGTTTCCCTGTACCTGCTCCACCTGTTTCCCTGTACCTGCTCCACCTGTTTCCCTGTCCCTGCTCCACTTATTTCCCTGTACCTGCTCCTCCTGTTTCCCTTTACCTGCTTCACCCGTTTCCCTGTACCTGCTCCACCTGTTTCCCTGTACCTGCTCCTCCTGTTTCCCTGTCCCTGCTCCACCTGTTTCCCTGTCTCTGCTCCACCTGTTTCCTGTGCCTGCTCCACCTGTTTCCCTGTACCTGCTCCACCTGTTTCCCTGTACCTGCTCCACCTGTTTCCCTGTACCTGCTCCACCTGTTTCCCTGTACCTGCTCCTCCTGTTTCCCTGTCCCTGCTCCACCTGTTTCCCTGTACCTGCTCCACCTGTTTCCCTGTACCTGCTCCACCTGTTTTCCTGTGCCTGCTCCACCTGTTTCCCTGTACCTGCTCCACCTGTTTCCCTGTACCTGCTCCACCTGTACCTGCTCCTCCTGTTTCCCTGTACCTGCTCCTCCTGTTTCCCTGTACCTGTTCCACCTGTTTCCCTGTACCTGTTCCACCTGTTTCCCTGTACCTGCTCCTCCTGTTTCCCTGTACCTGCTCCTCCTGTTTCCCTGTACATGCTCCACCTGTTTCCCTGTACCTGCTCCTCCTGTTTCCCTGTACCTGCTCCTCCTGTTTCCCTGCCCCTGCTCCACCTGTTTCCCTGTACCTGCTCCACCTGTTTCCCTGTACCTGCTCCACCACCTGTTTCCCTGTACCTGCTCCACCCGTTTCCCTGTACCTGCTCCACCTGTTTCCCTGTACGTGCTCCACCTGTTTCCCTGTACCTGCTCCACCTGTTTTCCTGTGCCTGCTCCACCTGTTTCCCTGTACCTGCTCCTCCTGTTTCCCTGTACCTGCTCCACCTGTTTCCCTGTACCTGCTCCTCCTGTTTCCCTGTACCTGCTCCACCTGTCCCTGCACCCCCTGTTTCCCTGTACCTGCTCCACCTGTCCCTGCTCCACCTGTTTCCCTGTACCTGCTCCACCCGTTTCCCTGTACCTGCTCCACCTGTACCTGCTCCACCTGTACCTGCTCCTCCTGTTTCCCTGTCCCTGCTCCACCTGTACCTGCTTCACCAGTTTCCCTGTCCCTGCTCCTCCTGTTTCACTGTACCTGCTCCACCTGTTTCACTGTACCTGCTCCACCTGTTTTCCTGCACCTGTTCCACCTGTTTTCCTACAGCTGCACCCACTCTGCCTGTTTCCCTGCACCCACTCTGCCTGTTTCCCTGCACCCTCTCTGCCTGTTTCCCTGCACCCACTCTGCCTGTTTCCCTGCACCCTCTCTGCCTGCTTTCCTGCACCCACCCTGCCTGTTTCCCTACACCCACTCCACCTGTTTTCCTGCACCTGTTCCCTTCTTTTCTTGCAACCACTCCCACGGTTTTTTACATACACCTGCTACATTTGTGTCCCTGTGCGTGCTCTGCTTGTTTTTGTGTACCTGTTCCACCTGTTTTCCTGCACCTGCTCTACCTGTTTCCCTGTCCCTGCTCCACCTGTTTCCCTGTCCCTGCTCCACCTGTTTCCCTGTCCCTGCTCCACCTGTTTCCCTGTCCCTGCTCCACCTGTTTCCCTGTCCCTGCTCCACCTGTTTCACTGTACCTGATCCACCTGTTTCCCTGTCCCTGCTCCACCTGTTTCCCTGTACCTGCTCCACCTGTTTCCCTGTCCCTGCTCCACCTGTTTCCCTGCCCCTGCTCCACCTGTTTCCCTGTACCTGCTCCACCTGTCCCTGCTCCACCTGTTTCCCTGTACCTGCTCCACCTGTTTCCCTGTACCTGCTCCACCTGTCCCTGCTCCACCTGTTTCCCTGTACCTGCTCCACCTGTCCCTGCTCCACATGTTTCCCTGTACCTGCTCCACCTGTCACTGCTCCACCTGTTTCCCTGTACCTGATCCACCTGTTTCCCTGTCCCTGCTCCACCTGTTTCCCTGTCCCTGCTCCACCTGTTTCCCTGTACCTGCCCCTCCTGTTTCCCTGTACATGCTCCACCTGTTTCCCTGTACCTGCTCCTCCTGTTTCCCTGTACCTGCTCCACCTGCTTCACCTGTCCCTGCTCCACCTGTTTCCCTGTACCTGCTCTACCTGTTTCCCTGTACCTGCTCCTCCTGTTTCCCTGTACATGCTCCACCTGTTTCCCTGTACCTGCTCTACCTGTTTCCCTGTACCTGCTCCTCCTGTTTCCCTGTACATGCTCCACCTGTTTCCCTGTCCCTGCTCCACCTGTTTCCCTGTCCCTGCTCCACCTGTTTCCCTGTACCTGCTCCTCCTGTTTCCCTGTACATGCTCCACCTGTTTCCCTGTACCTGCTCCTCCTGTACCTGCTCCTCCTGTTTCCCTGTACCTGCTCCTCCTGTACCTGCTCCTCCTGTTTCCCTGTCCCTGCTCCACCTGTTTCCCTGTACCTGCTCCTCCTGTTTCCCTGTACCTTCTCCACCCGTTTCCCTGTACCTGCTCCTCCTGTTTCCCTGTACATGCTCCACCTGTTTCCCTGTACCTGCTCCTCCTGTTTCCCTGTACCTGCTCCACCTGCTTCACCTGTCCCTGCACCCCCTGTTTCCCTGTACCTGCTCCACCTGTTTCCCTGTACCTGCTCCACCTGTTTCCCTGTACCTGCTCCACCTGTCCCTGCACCCCCTGTTTCCCTGTACCTGCTCCACCTGTTTCCCTGTACCTGCTCCACCTGTACCTGCTCCACCTGTCCCTGCTCCACCTGTACCTGCTCCTCCTGTGTCCCTGTACCTGCTCCTCCTGTTTTCCTGTACCTGCTCCACTTGTTTCACTGTACCTGCTCCACCTGTTTTCCTGTACCTGCTCCACCTGTTTCCCTGTACCTGCTCCACCTGTACCTGCTCCACCTGTCCCTGCTCCACCTGTACCTGCTCCTCCTGTGTCCCTGTACCTGCTCCTCCTGTTTTCCTGTACCTGCTCCACTTGTTTCACTGTACCTGCTCCACCTGTTTTCCTGCACCTGCTCCATCAATATCCCTGCACCTGATTCACCTGCTTTCCTGCAAACTCTCCACCTGTTTTCCTACAGCTGCACCCACTCTGCCTGTTTCCCTGCACCCACTCTGCCTGTTTCCCTGCACCCACTCTGCCTGTTTCCCTGCACCCACTCTGCCTGTTTCCCTGCACCCACCCTGCCTGTTTCCCTGCACCCACTCTGCCTGTTTTCCTGCACCCACTCTGCCTGTTTTCCTACACCCACTCCACCTGCTTTGCTGCACCTGTTCCCTTCTTTTCTTGCACCCACTCCCACTGTTTTATATATACACCTGCTACGTTTGTGTCCCTGTGCCTGCTCTGCTTGTATTTGTGTACCTGCTCCTCCTGTTTCCCTGTCCCTGCTCCTCCTGTTTCCCTGTACCTGCTCCTCCTGTTTCCCTGTACCTGCTCCACCTGTTTCCCTGTACCTGCTCCTCCTGTTTCCCTGTCCCTGCTCCTCCTGTTTCCCTGTACCTGCTCCACCTGTTTCCCTGTCCCTGTTCCACCTGTTTCCCTGTGCCTGCTCCTCCTGTTTCCCTGTACATGCTCCTCCTGTTTCCCTGTACCTGCTCCTCCTGTTTTCCTGCACCTGCTCCACCTGTTTCCCTGTACCTGCTCCTCCTGTTTCCCTGTACCTGCTCCACACGTTTCCCTGTACCTGCTCCACACGTTTCCCTGTACCTGCTCCACCTGTTTCCCTGTACCTACTCCACCAATTTCCCTGTACCTGCTCCTCCTGTTTCCCTGTACCTGCTCCTCCTGTTTTCCTGTACCTGCTCCACCTGTTTCCCTGTACCTGCTCCTCCTGTTTCCCTGCCCCTGCTCCACCTGTTTCCCTGTACCTGCTCCTCCTGTTTCCCTGTACCTGCTCCACCTGTTTTCCTGTACCTGCTCCACCTGTTTCCCTTTACCTGCTCCTCCTGTTTCCCTGTACCTGCTCCACCTGTTTCCCTGTACCTGCTCCACCTGTTTTCCCCGTGCCTGCTCCACCTGTTTCCCTGTACCTGCTCCTCCTGTTTCCCTGTACCTGCTCCACCTGTCCCTGCACCTGTTCCACCTGTTTCCCTGTGCCGGCTCCTCCTGTTTTCCTGTATCTGCTCCACCTGTTTCCCTGTACCTGCTCCACCTGTTTTCCTGTACCTGCTCCTCCTGTTTCCCTGTACCTGCTCCTCCTGTTTTCCTGTACCTGCTCCACTTGTTTCACTGTAACTGCTCTACCAGTTTTCCTGCACCTGCTTCATCAATATCCCTGCACCTGATCCACCTGCTTTCCTGCAAACTCTCCACCTGTTTTCCTACAGCTGCACCCACTCTGCCTGTTTCCCTGCACCCACTCTGTCTGTTTCCCTGCACCCACTCTGCCTGTTTCCCTGCACCCACTCTGCCTGTTTCCCTGCACCCACTCTGCCTGTTTTCCTGCACCCACTCCACCTGTTTTCCTGCACCTGTTCCCTTCTTTTCTTGCACCCACTCCCACTGTTTTTTCCTGCACCCTCTGCCTGTTTTCCTGCACCCACTCCTTGTGCCCGTTCTCAGTTTTCTCCTGCTTGCTTGAGGTTCACCTGTTCCTGATCCGTGCCTGCTCTATGACCTCCCTACCTGCTTCGTGGTGGTCTTATCTGCTCCATTCCTCTGAAGCCATGTTCCTCAATACCTGCTCCATTTTATTCTATTATTCATTCATGGGATGTGGTTACATAGGCAAGGCCAGCATTTAATTGTACACCTCTAATTGACTTGAAATAACTGTGGTGAGCCTGTTTTTTAAATGCAGCTGTTCATTTTTGTTTCCGCTGTTCCAACTTCCTCTTTTTTTTTAATAGACAATTTTATTGAGGTATTTTTGGCATTGTAAACAATAACAATATACATTAGTGTGCAGATACCAATTACAAAAAACATAGTGCAAATAACAGTACCACTCTCGCAGATAGACCCGCCTATTCTTCCCCCCTACTCTACACTATTCACCTGCAAGTACCGAAAGTCATTCCCCCTCGCCAGCCCGAAACTCTCCTCCAGCGCTCTCATGTTCGCGAAGCTCTCTTCCAGGAGCAAGTCGCCCATCCTTCCCACCCCCGCCCTCCACCATGCTCGAAACCCGCCATCCATCTTCCCCGGGACAAATCGGTGGTTGTCACATATTGGGGACCAGACCGACGCTCCCACTTCCCCCGCATGCTTCCTCCATTGGCCCCAAATCCGCAAAGCCGCCACCACTACAGGGCTGGTGGAGTACCTGGCTGCCGGGAACGGCAGGGGAGCTGTGGCCAGGGCTGCCAAGCTGGTACCCCTGCACGAAGCAGCCTCCACCCGCTCCCAAACCGACTCCGTACCCACCATCCATTTCCTTATCATGGCTATGTTAGCCGCCCAGTAGTAGTTGCTGAGGTTTGGCAACGCCAGCCCCCCCTCGCTACAGTTCCGTTCCAGCATCCCCCTCTTTACCCGTGGGGACTCCCCCGCCCAAACAAATCCCAGGATGATTTTATTCATTCTTTTAAAGAAGGACCGCGGAATGAAAATAGGGAGACACTGAAAAATAAACAGGAACCTTGGGAGGATCGTCATCTTCACTGTCTGTACTCTCCCCGCTAGTGACAGCGGGAGTGCATCCCACCTCTGAAACTCGCTCCTCATTTGCTCCACCAGCCTGGACAAGTTCAACTTATGCATCTTACCCCAGTCACGCGCCACTTGTATCCCGAAGTACCTAAAACTTTCCCCAACCAGCCTAAATGGTAGCTCCCTCAGCCTATTCTCCTGACCCCTCGCCTGCACCACAAACATCTCGCTGTTTGCCATGTTCAACTTCTAGCCCGAAAACCGGCCAAACTCCCCTAGGATATCCATAATCCCGTCCATCCCTGTCGCTGGATCTGACACATACAAAAGCAGGTCATCCGCGTAGAGCGAGACCTTGTATTCTATCCCCCCCCCCCCCCCCCCCCCCCCCCCCCCCGACCATTCCCTTGCCGCTCTCAGAGCAATTGCCAGCGGTTCTATGGCCAATGCAAACAGCAGTGGAGAGAGGGGGCATCCCTGTCTTGTTCCGCGTTGTAGTCTAAAATACTCAGATGTCGTCCTGTTCATCCTTACACGAGCCTCCGGGGCCTGATATAGCAGTTTAACCCAGTCCACAAAGCCCTCTCCAAACCCAAACCGTCCCAGCACCTCCCATAAATAGTCCCACTCCACCCAGTCAAAAGCCTTTTCGGCATCCATTGCCCCCACTACCTCCACCTCTCTGCCCTCCGGGGGCATCATAATCACATTGAGTAGCCTTGCAGGTTGGCTACCAGCTGCCTGCCCTTAACAAACCCCGTTTGGTCCTCCACAATCACGTCCGGTACCCAGGCTTCGATTCTGGACGCCAGGATCTTGGCCAGCAGTTTAGTGTCCACATTAATCAGGGAGATTGGCCTATAGGACCCACAGACCTCCGGATCCTTATCCCGTTTTAATATCAGCAAGATGGTGGTTTGCGACATTGTCAGGGGTAACACCCCATTGTCCCTCGCCTCGTTAAACACCCTAACCAGCACCGGCCCCAGTATCCCCGAGAACGTTTTGTAGAACTCCACTGGATACCCATCTGGCCCCGGGGCTTTACCCGACTGCATGGCCTTCAGGACCCCCATTACTTCTTCAGTTCTAATCGGGACCCCCAGCCCTCTACCATCCCCCGGCCCACCTTTGGGAAGGTCAGCCCATCTAAGAAGCGCCTCATCCCCTCCGGCTCCATGGGGGGTTCCGAGGTATACAGCTTACTGTAAAAGTCCCTGAATACCTTGTTCAATCCTTCCGGGTCTCCCACCCGGTTCCCTGCCCCGTCCCTATCTCCCTGGCCGCCTCCCTCTTCCTAAGTTGCTGTGCAAGCATTCTGCTGGCTTTCTCCCCATACTCATACACCGTGCCCCTGGCCTTTCTGAGTTGCTCTACGGCCTTCCCAGTGGATAGCGCTCCCAGCTCCACCTGCAGTCTCCGTCGTTCCCTAAGTAGCTCTGCCCTCGGGGACTCTGCATATTCCCTATCCGTCCGTGTCATCTCCTGCACCAGTCTGTCCCTCTCTGCCCTATCCGCTCTGTCCCTATGGGCTCGGATTAAGATCAGTTCCCCTCTCACCACCGCCTTCAGCGCCTCCCAGAGCACCGCTGCTGAGACTTCCCCTGCATCGTTGACCTTCAGGTAGTCCTGCATGCATTTCCCCACTCTCTCACACACCCTCTCCTCTGCCAACAATCCCACCTCTAATCTCCATTGTGGACACTGGTAACTTTCTTTGCAGACCAGCAGGTCGACCCAATGTGGAGCATAGTCCGAAATAGTGATCGCCGAGTATTCTGTATCCCTCACCCCCTCAAAAAAGTCCCTACTCATAATAAAGAAGTCAATACGAGAATAAACCTGTGAACATGTGAATAGAACAAGAACTCCTTCCCCGTCGGCCGGCTGATTCTCCAGGGGTCTACCTCCCCCCCCCCCCCCCCCCCCCCCCATTTATTCCATGAACCCTCTCAGTTCCCTTGCCATTGCCGGGACCCTTCCCGTTCTGGAGCACGACCGGACCAGGTCGGGGTCGAGGACTGTATTAAAGTCCCCACCCATAATCAACTTGTGCGAATCCAAGTTGGGGATTTTCCTCAGCAGCCTTTTGATGAAATCTACATCATCCCAGTTTGGAGCATAAACATTCACTAGGATCACCTTCACCCCCTCAAGCTTGCCCCGGACCATAAGAAATCTACCACCCCCATCCGCAACTGTGCTGTCCGCCTCAAATTTAACCCGTTTGTTAATCATGATCGCGACCCCTCTAGTCTTAGCGTCAAGCCCCGAATGGAAGACCTGGCTAACCCAGCCCTTCCATAATCTAATCTGGTCCACCACTTTCAAATGTGTCTCCTGCAGCAACATTACATCCGCCTTCAGAGCCAGTAAGTGCGCGAACACACGTGTCCTCTTGACCGGCCCGTTTAACACTCTAACATTCCAGGTGATCAGCCTGGTTGGAGGGCACCCTGCCCCCCCCCCCCCCCCCCCCAACGCCGATCAGCCATCCCCCTTCTTGGGCCCACCCCCTTCCCATGTGCCGTGCCTCCCCTGGTCCGCCTCTTGGCAGTTCCCACCCCCGACCCCTTCCCTGTTACCTGGTTCAGTTCCCTCCCTTATCAGCAGATCATCTTTCCCCCTCCCCCCACCCCCAGCAACAACCCCCTGTAACCTAACCCCTGCCATATACTGGCTGTATACACATCCCCCACCTCGCTCCCGTCGACTAGCTCAAAGCAGCTAGCCTGGTGGCTCTCAACTCCGGCGCCAACATGTCTCCCACCTATTGTCCCCCCACTCCACTCCCTCCCAGCCATCAACACCACCTCCCCAGAACAGCCCTGTTCGAGCAATCGTTCTGGGACCGAGACAGAGAGAAAACAAACAAAGAACAAAGCTCGCCCCCACAATAGTGCAATTCAAACTGTGTAATGAGGTGGGCGCTACCACCCACCCCCCTCCCAACATTCCCAGAAAAATAGCAAAAAGAACCCGAACAGCCCCCCAGCACCCAATAACTTAAACTTTAACTATCACTTTGGCTTTAACTTTCAAACAGGCAAACACAAACACAAGAACACCCCCAATTTTCAGTAAAAGAGCATGCCGAACGACATCGCTAACATGAAGGGCAATCTACGAACAAATGCAAACATCCCTTAATACACTCTGACTTGAGTCCATGGGTCCTCAGTTCAGCACCAGTCCATGCCCCTTAGCGAAGTCCATCGCTTCCTCCGGGTCGTCAAAATAATGTTGCTGTTCCCGGTATGTGGCCCAAAGCCTCGCCGTGAAAAGTAGCCTAAACTTGACCTTTTTAAACAGGATCTCTTTAATTTGTCTGTCGGCTGCCCTCCTTCTGGCCACCTCCTGGTAGATGCGCAGGACACTGTTGTTCCATGAGCAGCTCCTCGCGCTCTTGGCCCACTGTAGAACCCGCTCCTTGTCCACGAACCTATGGAACCTGACCACCATCGCCCAGCGCCCCCCTCCCCCCCCCCCCCCCCCCCCCCCCCCCCGTGGCTGCCTCGCCTGCACTCTATGTGCCCTGTCCAGCTCCAACGGACGTGGGAAGAAATCATTCCCCACCAGCTTCTGCAGCATGTCTGCCACATATGCCGTGGCATCCACTCCCTCGGCCCCCTCCGGGAGCCCAATGATTCTCAGATTCTGCCGGCGAGACCTATTTTCCAGGTCCTCCAGCTTGTCCATCAGCCTTGCTTGCTGCTCCTTCTACTTACTAATTTCCACATCCGCTACCGTTTGGAAATCCGCCTGCTCTTCCACTGTCTTCTCCAGTGCCTGGACCTTCAGCCTCCAGCCTCTGGTCCAGTCGCTCCACCGCTTTCTGGAGCGGTTCCAAATTATCCCGCTTCAGTGCTGCGAAGCGCTCTTTCATGACCTGCAGCATGTTGTCTAGTGCTGCCTGGACCGTCCTTTCCGTGGTCCATTCGTCGGCCATCTTTCCTGCCATCTTTGTTCAGCCCCTTCTTCGCCTGTTTTCGCTCCCTTCTGCTCCTTAAGTCCATACAACTCTGTATGGATTCAGATCTAGAGTGCTATTGCTTTTCACTCCAGCGCTCAAAAGTTGAAAAAGGTCAGGGGAAAAGGTCTAAAAGTGGTGAGTGCCACCAAATGCACAACTTACTCCCTCATAACCGCCACCGGAAGTCGTTCCAACTTCCTCTTAACCCGCTTCATGTTCACATCTGTCTTTTGCACTTTCCTTGTTCCTGTGTAGTTGATTGATGTTGGGATTTTCCTGCTTTTGTAGTTGCTCCAAGTTCCTTCTCCACATTCTACCATACATATTTGCTTTTCCTATCCACCAGCACCATGCATTTTTAAAATTGGTTCTTGGGGTGTGAGTGATGCTGGGAAGGCCAGCATTTATTGACCATCCTAACCGAGTGGCTTGCTCTACCATTTCAGGGGGCAGTTAAGAATCAACCACATTGCTGTCGGTCTGGAGTCACATGCAGGCCTGACTCTGAAAGATGAAGGATTTCCTCCCCTATAGGCTATTAGTGAACCAAAGTGATTTCCATGAAAATCTAGTTAGTATTGTGATCATTACAGCTACAGAGGGCAGTCAGTTGTGTGCCACGCTGCCATCAGGACGTTGCTGCTCTGTGGACACATTTGTCAAAAATTCATCCGGTTTAAATATTGCAATGAAATGTGACTCAACATCATTGCCACTCTTCCTTGAAGCTTGACCCCTGCCTGACATTTGCCGTGTAACTACAAAGCTGAAAAATGTTTTATTAAGAACTTCCATCTCACTGAGGACAATCCACATCCAACAACCTGCTCTGAAAACTCTGCTCACATTTGACAGCTCTGACAAATTCCACCATAGCAACTGAGGCAATCTACATCATTTTAAAATAATCAATATTTTAAATAAAACAACCCACCACATACTTTTTTTAAAAAAACAGGGGCAGCATGGTGGTGCAGTGGTTAGCACTGCTGCCTCATGGCGGGGAGGACCAGGGTCTGATCCCGGTCCCAGACCTCTGTCCGTGTAGAGTTTGCACATTCTCCCCGTGTTTGCGTCGGTCTCACCCCACAACCCCAAGATATGCAGCGTCGGTGGATTGGCCACACTAAGTTGCCCCTCAGTTGGAAAAAAAATTGGGTAAAAAGTAAATTTTCCCTAACTCCCAATGTTAATGAATTCTCTAAAGTATTTCAGTATCAGGATCTGCATCTGCAAAAGGGTCACCAAAGCTTTCCTTGGGCCATGTTAGTTTTGTTGAAATTGGTCCATTATTGTTTGAGCTTTATTGTTTACAGACAAGGCAACTAACAGGGGAGAAAACATGACCTAATTAATGAGGTGGTTAATGGGAATAGTATTTTATTCCATATTTATTTATTAATTGAGTTTAAAATCCTCCAACAGCAGAAGTGAGACTTGAACTCATGTCGCCGGAACTTTCAGCCGGGCTTCTGGATTATTGGTCCAGTAGAATTACCATTCATATAACATCTCCCTCTGTACCTGTTTCATATTCTCCTTCACCTGCATAAGAACAGAAGAAATAGGAGCAGGTGTGGTCTATTTGGCTCTTCATGTTGACTCCTCCTTCCATTAAAATCATGGCTGCTCTTTTATCTCAACTCCATCCTCTCCCACTATCCCCCTATCTGTTAAATCTCAATTGGATCAACTCTTACTCCTCTAACCTCCAGGGAATATGGACATAGTCTACCCAATCTCTCCTCATAGGACAATCCCTCATCCCAGCAGCCACTCTACTCAATATTCGTTATAGTCACTCTGTGGCAAGTACAAGCTTCCTGATGTAAGGAGACCAAAACAATGTACAAAATACAAGGGGCGGAATTCTCCGCTCGCGGGAAAAATCGGGAAGGCCGTTGTGAACTCGGCCGAGTTTCACGACGGCCTCGGAGGCCGCTCCTCTCACCGTATTCACCCCCACCCGGGGGGCTAAATGCGGCGCTCCGTTATTCTCGGCGGCCGGGCCTTGACACTTGCGTCAAGGCGGCACGCCGAGAATGACGCGACGGCGGCGCCTATGTGACGTCAGTCGTGCATGCGCAGGTTGGCCGGCTCCAACCTGCGCATGCGCGACTGACGTCACGACGGTTGACGGCTCAAACCCGCGCATGCACGGTGGCCGTCTTCCCTCCGCTGCCCTGCAAGATGTGGCGGCGTGATCTTGCGGGGCGGCGGAGGGGACAGAGTGCGTCCCGTTGAGACGCCGGCCCGACGATCGGTGGGCACCGATTGCGGGCCAGTCCCCTCCCGAGAACGGCCGTGGTGCTCACTCCCCTCTCCGCCCCCCACTAGCCACAAACAGGCCTTTGGCACCCATGTTCACGACGGCAGCGATCAGGTGTGGTTGCCGCCGTCGTGAAACGGTCGCGAACGGCAGGCCGCTCAGCCCATCCGGGTTGGAGAATCGCCGGTCGCCGTGAAAAACGGCGATTCTGCCGAGAGGGGGGTGGGAGAATCGTGGGGGGCGCCAGGGGGGCATGAAATGAGTCGCCTGGCTCTCCCGCGATTCTGCCACCCGGTGTGGGGAGCGGAGAATTGCGCCCAAGTTGTAGTAAGTGTCCTTCCTGTTTCTTCCCGTATTTCCCTTTCTTTTATTTGTCGCTACTATTTTTGATCCATTGATGATTAATGGACTTGAAGTCATGCAGCAGAGAGGAGTGAGGAATTCAGAAGTTACAGGAGTGAACATTCTGCTAAATTTGGACGGGAGACCTCAGACATTTTGGCACCAGAGAGAGACAAGGTGGGACTCGATTCATTTAATTGGCTGGTGGTCAATGAATTGGCAAAAGGCCGCACCCCGCCCGGTAACAGGTGATGATTGGATCCTATCCCAGTGGGATGATTCTCAGGGACCTCAAGGAGCCATTTAATCCGCGAAACACAGAGCCAGGGACCTGCTCACTCTCTCTCCTCCGTATTTTCTTCAGGAAAGCTGTATAACTGCTGTATTTCGGAAGCTCCAGAGAATCTGAATGAATGAATCTACAGGAAAGACTATTGCAAGTTGCAATTGAGACTTTTGACATGCAAGCTTACTGTGAAGGAAGGTGTGCTAAAAACCACCCAAGGACTCTTTTTCCTTTTACTTATTTATGGGGAGGCAGTGGCGTTGTGGTATTATCACTGGACTAGTAAACCAGAAACCCAGAGTAAAATTACAGGGTCCCAGGTTCAAATCCCATCTGCAGATGGTGACATTTGAATTCAATAACAACCGGATTTAAAAGTCTAACGATAACCATGAAACAACTGTCGATAGTCGCAAAATCCCATCTGGTTCACTAATGTCCTTTAGGGAAGGAAACCTGGCATCCTTACCTGGTCTGGCCACAATGTGACTTCACACCAAATGGTTGACTCTTATCTGCCCCCTCAAGGGCAATTAGGGATGGGCAATAAATGCAGACCCAGCCAGCTCATGTCCCATGAACGAAAACAAAAATACTTTTCTTCCCCTCTGTGTTTGTCTTGTGTGTGTCTGTGTGTGTAGAGAGTGGGGGCAAGTTAAAGTGGGAGAATCAGTAATTAGATGATGTTAACCAGTTGTATTTGCTACATATTTAATGATAGTTCTTGTTATTAATAAAAAGTAATTGGGCTAGATTCTCCTTTCCTGAGGCGAAGTGTTGGCGCAAACGGAGAATCTGCGGGAGGTTCACGACAGGAAAATTGCACGAACCCCTCACCGATTCTTGTACCGGTGAAGGGGCTAGCACTGCTGCCGTGTAAAACTCCCACGCATCGCGCCGGAGAATGGCTGGGTCCCGGGCTGCGCATGCGCCGTAAAACATGGCGCCGGTCATGTGCGATCCCTAACCTGCCAACCGCGACCCCACAGCCCATCCCCTGGCCACCCCCCACCCCTAACAGAAGACCCTCCCGGCCAGCGGCTGGACACTATCCACATGCCGGGTTGCCGACAGCTGGGAGCGCACGTGGCTTGCGCCGTCGGGAAGTTGGCCCATTGGGGGCAAAGCATCGCGGGTGGGCCAGCCGATGACACACCAACAGCGTTGCAACAGTGTGCAGCGCATTTACAATGGCGACGGTTTGGAGGGGGTGGAGTATGGCAGATCACCGTCAAATCAGCGCCGGCACCGATTCCAGTGTCGGAATCCATTCTCCGCCCGATTGGCAATCCCGATTTTGGCGTCGGGCTACGAAAAACCAGCCCATTGTGTTTAACTTTAAAAACTTGGTGACTGTAATTATTGGGCAGCCACGGGCCAAAGACTTTGGGTACTTTTCTCAGAATTATTGGTCAGTTAACTTGTGTTGCGACTCCGGGTCAAGGACTTGAATTGACCACGCACTAGCATAGGGTAGTAAAATCTCACCAATGTCCTGTCAAATTGTACGAAGACGTCTTCACATTTATACTCTAATCACCTTGTAACAAAGGGTAGAATCTTATTTGCTTTGCTCTACCTGTAAGCTAGCTTTCTGTGATTTGTGTACATGGCTGCGCAGGTCCATCTGAGTACAAACGTATCCCAGTGCATTCCTTCATGCTTCACTACATTGTCTTCCATCTGCCAGGTTCTTATCCACTCATCCTGCCTGTCTATATTCCTCTACAGCCACTTTCTATCCTCATCAATTAATAAATAAATCGAGAATAAAATATTATTCTCACTAATTCCCTCATTTATCAGGTCATGCTTTCTCCCCGTTGTTCCTCAGTGATTGGGCCATGCTCTGCTCCGTCTCGGCCATTTCCATCTGAGAGCGGGACATGCCACGCAGAACCTCATCAGGGTCAGCCTGGTGCTGGCGGACATCCCCCAGTGAGTCGGACATTCTGCCAAGGCCCTCAGCCATGGCCGTCACCGTGGCCACCTTCACTCATGGTGCCGACGTCATGCACCAGGCTCACTGCGGTTGCCAGGATAGTAGTCAGTACCACGCATTGCCGGTGACAGCTCCAACGCCTGAGGTCTCCGGGACTCCTCCAAGCATCTCCCTCTGAATGTCTCCCTCTGAATGTCCCGGCCGCATCCTAACATTTCCATCAGCTCCAGAATGACCTCTTCCACAGGCTCCTCAGCGTCAGGCTGAGACCCAGCTGGGTCCAGGGATCCAGCAGACCTCCGACCGCTGTCTCACTGGGGGTTCCTGCCTCCACCTGATGTGCATCAGCAGCAGTGTGGGGCTCACCAGTTTGTGCCCCAGAAGCCTGTCCACTAACGTTTCCAACTAAGGTGCTTGTCTCTGCGCTGGTGGAGGGTGGGGATGACAGCTGTGCTGCGACTATTATGGTGGCATCCTCAGAGCTCTCCTCCGAGGTGGTCTCATGGGGGACTGGAGAGGGGGCCACCTAGGATTGGCCGGCGCTGTCGGCTGGAGGGCCATTGGGAGAATGGACATGTGGTCAATGGGAGGGGTGGGTGAGTCAGTAAGGCAATAACAACTCACGTTTGACAGATCCTCCAGGTGATTCCTCACCATGCGGCGTCCGCCAGCCTCCATGTTGGTGACCGCCCTGCCCTCGGCCATACCGGTCATCTCCAGGGCCCGCTCCTCGAAGACGGTAAGGCTTCTGATGTCCAACTCACTGATGCCAGTCTGGGCCCTCTCCCGCCGAGTGTGGGAGAGCTTTTCCTGAGGAGACACAGATAGGGGATCGTTGGCCGCATGTGCGGTTCACAGTGTTAGGAGGGGGGGGGAGGTGTGAATGAAAGGTTGGGGGATTGAAGGGAGAGGGGGTGGAGGGAGGGTTGGGGGGTCGCATGGTGATTTGGTGGGTGGATGCTCCCATGGCGGTGAAAAGGTCTCAGTGGGGGGGCATTGGTATCCACTCACTTGTGCGGACTGGTGTATGTTGTTGAAATTTTTCCTGCACTGGATGCCAGTCCTCCTGGACTAACTCCTGGTGACAGCCGCTGTCACCTTGTCCCAGGCAGCACTGGTTGCCCCATGGCTGACCCTCCTGGACCCTTGGGTGAGGCCTCCACAGCATCCAACAGCTTCCCCAGGTCTGCAATCCGAATCTTGGGGCTGATCTCCTCAGTGCCATTGTTGCGAGCTGCCTGGGGTTGGTTGAGCAAATGCTGCTTAAGTGCTTCTCGACCTTGTTAGCGGGGGACTGACGAATCAGTTGGCGAGCCTTCATTTGCGGCAAGAAGCCCATGAGGCCTCGTTAAGTGGACCAATTAATGATTAACTGCATTGCTGGCCTCGCTGGGCTGAGCGCCAGGAAACTCGCAGCAGTTCCCGCTCGCTACAACACATAGAAATCTTTTTGGAGAATCACGCCCAATGTATTCACTAATTCTGCAGCTACCTCTGTTAAAACCTGAGGAGACAGCTCGTCAGGTCCAGAGAGTTTCTTGGATGTCATCCCATTAATTTTGCCAGCACCACTTGTTTACTTTTACGGGTTTCTTTAAGTAGCTCATTCTTGTTGGACCCTTGGTTACCCACTATTTTCAGGATGTTTATCCTGTTTCCTACCATGAAATCAGATACAAAGGTGGGATTTTCCAGCCGTAGCCAGCTTGCCATTGGCTGCCGGTGGGATCAGCCAGTCCCGCCAATGTCTATGGCATGTTCCGTAGCTCGCTCATCCTGCTGCTGTGGAACCCACCACTGCGAGTCCGATCGGCTAGAACATCCCACCCAAAGTCTTTTTTAATGTCTCTGCCATGTCCTTATTTCCCATTATAATTCCACCATCCCTCTGTCTCGAATAAACCCACATTTACGTTCACTATTTCCTCCCTATTTAAATAGCCGTACAAACATTTATTACCTGTTTCTTTGGGCATGATTTAATGTCCGCATTGCACCTGGCACAAATCTGGGCCCACCGACTAAATAACGGAAAAGGCCGAAATTGAGATACGTGCCTGGCGAGAATCAGTTTGCTATTTAACTGGCCCATTCCCACGACGAGTTACAATCACACCCAAATACGGCAAGCATATCATTGCATTCATTTCCATCTCATTAGCGAGATTCAAGTCGAATGCAACGGCCTCCTGGGAATTAACCGGCTCCCCAGTGAGAAATCACCCGGGTGTCGTTTAGTACTCCTTTTCAAAAACGTGAAGCTGATGCAGTGGTTGCTGAGGGGACTGAGGAGGTGAGTAGCCATTTCCATGTTCCGGCATGCAGCTCGGGTGCACTGGAGTGGCCCAGTGCATGGGGGAGGGACGGTGGGGGCGGAGGGTCTGAAGCATTCCAGGTCGGGGGTCGACCCTGGGCAAGGGTAGGGTGGGCGGCAATGGGGGCGTGTGGGGAGCTTTTCGTCTGAGGTCTTCAAGCCATCTTTAAATATTGTGGATATCCATAACAGGGGAAATTACAGCTACTGCCTGCCTGTCCTTCCAAACACTTCCAGGATAGAGCTCTTGGTTCTCTGCTGAAGGTCACTTTAATTCCCTTGTCCTCCCTTTAGCATGTTTCCTCCTGCTGGGGATGAATTTCTATTGTGCCTCCTGAATAACACCCCAAAACCCCTGCCGTTGCTGTTCCACTGTCTTCCCTGCTCGGCTCCTTTTCCAATCAACTCTCGCTAGCTCCTCCATCATGTCTTTGTGGTTACCTGTATTCAATTGTAAAACAGTTACATCTGATTCCAGCTTCTCCCTCTCGAACTGCAGGGTAAATTCTATCATATTGTGGTCACTGCCCCCTAAGGGTTGGGGGTCGCATGGAGAGTTGGCGGGTGGATGCTCCCATGGCGGCGAAAAGGTCTCAGTGGGGGGGCATTGGTATCCACTCACTTGTGCGGACTGGTGTATGTTGAATTGTTTCCTGCACTGGATGCCAGTCCTCCTGGACTAACTCCTGGTGACAGCCGCTGTCACCTTGTCCCAGGCAGCACTGGTTGCCCCATGGCTGACCCTCCTGGACCCTCGGGTGAACCCTACACAGCATCCAACAGCTTCCCCAGTTCCTGCTCACTACCACTCTTCAAAATCTGTACACAGGACCACACCCTTAGAAATTCTTTGGTTGAATTGCGCCGGTTGTTTCTGCTCCATATTCCGCTGCATCAGCCCCACATTCCCCTGTCTCTGCTACACATTTGCCTGTATCAGTTCCATATTTGCCTGTATCTGCTCCACATTCCCCTGTACCTGCTCCAAGTTCCACTCTACCACTCCACATTCTCCTGTATCCACTCCACGTTTGCCTGTATCTGCTCCAAGTTTCCTTCTACCGCTCCACATACCCCAGTATCTGCTCCATGTTCCCCTCTACCTGCTTAACATTCTCCTGTACCTGCTCCACATACCCCAATATCTGCTCCACATTCCACCCTACCTGCTCCAGGTTCGCCTGTACCTGCTCCATATTCCTGTGTATCAGCTCTATGTTCCCCTGTATCTGCTTCATCTTCTCCTGTATCTGGTTCACATTTTCCTGTATCTGCCCCACATTCTCCTGTATTAGCTCCATATGCCCCTATATCAACTACACTTTTACCTGTACCTGTTCCACATTCCCCTGCGTCTGCTCCACTTGCCCCGTCCCTACTCCATGTTCCCTGTATCTGTTCCGTGTTCCCCTGTTCCTAAAGTGCAATCCCCTACATCTGCACCATGTTCCTCTGTTCCTGCTTCACATTGCATGTACCTGTTCCATGTTCCGCTGTACTTGTCCACTTCCTCTATATCTGCTCCACGTTCCCCTGTATCTGCTCCACGTTCCCTGTACCTGTTCCATGTTCCCCTGTATTTGCTCCATATTCCCCTTTAGCTGTTCCATATTCCCGTCTCTGCTCCACATTCCCTGTACCTGTTCTATTCCTCATTCCCGATATCCACTCCACATTCCCCTGCATCCGCTCCACATTTGCCTGTAACCGATCCACGTTCCCTGTATCTGCTCCATATTCCTCTGTACCTGCTCCATATTTCTCTATGTCCGCTCCACATTACCCTCTAGTCCCTCCATATTTGCCTGTACCTGCTCCACATTCCCCTGTACCTGCTCCATGTTCTCATGTATCTACTCCACATCCCCTGTATCTGCTCCAAGTTCATCTCTACCTGCCCCACATACCCATTTACCTGCCCGAAGTTCACCTGTACCTGTTTCACATTCCCCTGTACCTGCTCTATGTTCCCCTGTAGCTGCTGCACATTCCTCTGTACCTGTTCCAAGTTTACCTGTAACTGCTCCACCTTCCCCTGTATCCGCTTCACATTTCACTGTACCTGCTCCAGGTTGGCCTCTACCCATTGCACATTCCCCTGTACCTGCTCCCCATTCCCCGTTCCCCTGTATCAGCTCTATGTTCCCCTGTATCTGCTTCATCTTCTCCTGTATCTGGTTCACATTTTCCTGTATCTGCCCCACATTCTCCTGTATTAGCTCCATATGCCCCTATATCAACTACACTTTTACCTGTACCTGTTCCACATTCCCCTGCGTCTGCTCCACTTGCCCCATCCCTACTCCATGTTCCCTGTATCTGTTCCGTGTTCCCCTGTTCCTGAAGTGCAATCCCCTACATCTGCACCATGTTCCTCTGTTCCTGCTTCACATTGCATGTACCTGTTCCATGTTCCGCTGTACTTGTCCACTTCCTCTATATCTGCTCCACGTTCCCCTGTATCTGCTCCACGTTCCCTGTACCTGTTCCATGTTCCCCTGTATTTGCTCCATATTCCCCTTTAGCTGTTCCATATTCCCGTCTCTGCTCCACATTCCCTGTACCTGTTCTATTCCTCATTCCCGATATCCACTCCACATTCCCCTGCATCCGCTCCACATTTGCCTGTAACCGATCCACGTTCCCTGTATCTGCTCCATATTCCTCTGTACCTGCTCCATATTTCTCTATGTCCGCTCCACATTACCCTCTAGTCCCTCCATATTTGCCTGTACCTGCTCCACATTCCCCTGTACCTGCTCCATGTTCTCATGTATCTACTCCACATCCCCTGTATCTGCTCCAAGTTCATCTCTACCTGCCCCACATACCCATTTACCTGCCCGAAGTTCACCTGTACCTGTTTCACATTCCCCTGTACCTGCTCTATGTTCCCCTGTAGCTGCTGCACATTCCTCTGTACCTGTTCCAAGTTTACCTGTAACTGCTCCACCTTCCCCTGTATCCGCTTCACATTTCACTGTACCTGCTCCAGGTTGGCCTCTACCCATTGCACATTCCCCTGTACCTGCTCCCCATTCCCCGTTCCCCTGTATCAGCTCTATGTTCCCCTGTATCTGCTCCACATTCCATTGGCCTGTTCCACATTCCCCTGTCTCTGCTCCATGTTCTGTTCCACGTTCTGCGTTTGATAAGGTTCCCCGCGGTCGGCTATTGCAGAAAATACGGAGGCTGGGGATTGAGGGTGATTTAGAAATGTGGATCAGAAATTGGCTAGTTGAAAGAAGACAGAGAGTGGTAGTTGATGGGAAATGTTCAGAATGGAGTTCAGTTACGAGTGGCGTACCACAAGGATCTGTTCTGGGGCCGTTGCTGTTTGTCATTTTTATAAATGACCTAGAGGAGGGCGCAGAAGGATGGGTGAGTAAATTTGCAGACGACACTAAAGTCGGTGGAGTTGTAGACAGTGCGGAAGGATGTTGCAGGTTACAGAGGGACATAGATAAGCTGCAGAGCTGGGCTGAGAGGTGGCAAATGGAGTTTAATGTGGAGAAGTGTGAGGTGATTCACTTTGGAAAGAATAACAGAAATGCAGAATATTTGGCTAATGGTAAAATTCTTGGTAGTGTGGATGAGCAGAGGGATCTCGGTGTCCATGTACATAGATCCCTGAAAGTTGCCACCCAGGTTGATAGGGTTGTGAAGAAGGCCTATGGTATGTTGGCCTTTATTGGTAGAGGGATTGAGTTCCGGAGCCATGAGGTCATGTTGCAGTTGTACAAAACTCTAGTACGGCCGCATTTGGAGTATTGCGTACAGTTCTGGTCGCCTCATTATAGGAAGGACGTGGAAGCTTTGGAACGGGTGCAGAGGAGATTTACCAGGATGTTGCCTGGTATGAAGGGAAAATTTTATGAGGAAAGGCTGATTGACTTGAGGTTGTTTTCGTTAGAGAGAAGAAGGTTAAGAGGTGACTTAATAGAGGCATACAAAATGATCAGAGGGTTAGATAGGGTGGACAGCGAGAGCCTTCTCCCGCGGATGGAGGTGGCTAGCACGAGGGGACATAGCCTTAAATTGAGAGGTAATAGATATAGGACAGACGTCAGAGGTGGGTTTTTTACGCAAAGAGTGGTGAGGCCGTGGAATGCCCTACCTGCAACAGTAGTGAACACGCCAACATTGAGGGCATTAAAAAATTTATTGGATAAGCAAATGGATGATAAGGGCATAGTGTAGGTTAGATGGCCTTTAGATTTTTTCCATGTCGGTGCAACATCGAGGGCCGAAGGGCCTGTACTGCGCTGTATCGTTCTATGTTCTATGTTCTATGTTCTCCTGTATCTGTTCCACAATCCCCCGTATCTGCCGCAAATTCCTCCAGAGTTGTGAGTTGCGAACCTGTTTTGACCAGGTTGGGACATCATTGTCCCACCCATGATGATGTGCTAAACTAATCTGTATTAGATTTTGCAATTCATGGAACAGTCAAAATTCAGTAATTGTTTGACTAAAAGTGCCTGCAGAAGTTTTATGTTGATGTAGTTTAGTAAATGGGGAGGTTCAGGTTATATCAGTAGGCGGGCAGTGAAGAAACCTCAGATTTAAAGGAGATTCCGAGAAACATCCCGTTGCAGTGAGATTGCAGCATAAGTTCCCATGTTGTGGAATAAGATTGATGGGCTGCTGGGGAAAACATCAGCAGTGAAAGTTGGGGAAATTCCATCATCATCAGCCTTGTGTCAGTTGTCCTATTCTCTCCTCTGACACACCCGGGGCGAAATTCTCTGACCCCCCCAGCTGGGTCGGAGAATCGCCTGGGGGCGCCTAAAATCCCGCCCCCGCCGTGGCAGAGATTCTCCGCCACCTGGGAAGTGGCGGCGGCGGAATCTCGCCACTCTGATCGGAGAGGCCCCTGCGGCGATTCTCCGGCCCGGATGGGCCGAAGTCCCGCCGCTGGGAGGCCTCTCCCGCCGCCGAGATTTAAACCACCTCTGGAACGGCGGGATCAGCGGCGCGAGCAGGCCCCCGGGGTCCTTGGGGGTGCGATCGAACCCCGGGGAGTGCCCCCACGGTGGCCTGGCCCGCGATCGGGGCCCCCCGCTCAGACTCCGGGCCAGTGCCCTGGCTGCACTATTTCTCCTTCCGCGGCCGCCATGGCGGAAGCGGAAGAGAACCCGACATTGCGCATGCGCCGGCAGTGACGTCAGCGGCCAGCTGCTGCTGATGTCACTGCCGGCGCATGCGCCGACCGGCGAAAGCCTTTTGGCCAGCCCCGCTGCCGATGGGCGCCGTTTTTTTGCGCCAGTCTTCTGGTGCAAACCGCTCCGGTGCGGGGCTAGCCCCCAAAGGTGGGGAGAATTCCCCACCTTTGGGGAGGCCCGACCCCTGAGTGGTTCGCGCCACTCCCCTACGCCGGCACCCTCCGTCACGCCGGGTTGGGGAGAATGCCGCCCCTGATCATGGGTGTGAATCACATTGTGGAGATTTATGCATAAAATCCCGCTGGCACCCCAGTGCAGTAATGAGGGAATGTTGCACTGTAGGAGGTGCAGTTTTTCAATGAGACATTAAACTGAGGCCATGTCTACTCTCTCATGCTGATGTAAATGATCCTGCAGCGCTGTTTGCAGAAGAGTAGGTGGTGGTTTCTAGATGTCTGGATCTAATTTTATTCCTGAACCAACATCCCCCCCCTCAAATGATTATCCTCTCATTATCTCATTGCTATTTCTGGGACTTTGCTGTGTGCACATTGACTGTGACATTATCGCCAATGACTACATTTCTTAACAATTCATTGGTCGGGATTTTTCCGTCCCACCCACGGTGATGTGCCTCACTGGCGGGGCGGGAAAACCGCCTAGCAGGAACGGGAAACCCCGCCCATTGTCAGATATTTTGCTTTGAGATGTGGTGAAGTTTTGAAAGGCACTATAAATGGAAGGAGATGAGGAGAGCTGGCTGGTAACATCCCGCAGTTTTAAAGAGGAAGCAGCAGCCACCCTCCCACTCCTTTTGCAGGCAGTTTGATTTGAAGTGGTCCCTTTAAAAGCCACTAGTTTGGCTGAGAACACTGAAAAGTAACGCAACCCAACTTCACAATGCGCCAGAATTGCCCCGGTTCAGATAAATCTCTTGTATACTGGCGCAAGCAGGGGGAAGGTCATCAGGCCATTAAAAACGTTTTTAAAATTAATTTTCTTCGCTATTTTTGTCCATCAGGTTATATGAATATTGGATATGGGAAAACAGTCTGTCTGGGTAGAGGAATTGAGGCAGGAGATCATGTAATAAAACCTCCAGGATCAAATGTGGGCAGCAGGGTAGCACAAATGGATAGCACTGTGGCTTCACAGATCCAGGGTCCCAGGTTCAATTCCCCGCTGGGTCACTGTGTGCGGAGTCTGCACGTTCTCCCCGTGTGTGCGTGGGTTTCCTCCAGGTGCTCTGGTTTCCTCCCACAGCCCAAAGACATGCAGGTTAGGTGGATTAGCCATGCTAAATTGCCCTTTATTGTCCAAAAAGGTTAGATGGGGCTATTGGGTTACAGAGATAGGGTGGAAGTGAGGGCTTAAGTGGGTCGGTGCAGACTCAATGGGCCGAATGGTCTCCTTCTGCACTGTATGTTCTATGTTCTTAATCCAGCCAGAGTTGGAAATCCTATCCAATGTCAATGTCAGATATAAAGATGATGTGGAGATGCCAGCGTTGCACTGGGGTGAGCACAGTAAGAAGTCTTACAACACCAGGTTAAAGTCCAACATCTAGCTTTCTGTAGCGGTAGCGGTTTTGAATCTAGCTTTCGGAGCGCTGCTCCTTCATCAGGTGAAAGATATAAAGATGGCATTGAGTGGCTGTTTTATTGTGTTAGCTTGTCAGACGTCAGCAGGCTGGTTTCCCAATGATTAAAGATAAAAGTAATTCAATGTATGGAAGTAATGTTTGTCTTACCTACCATATACTGCGCCCACATGCACTGTTCTACAAACATTAAAAGCTGTTACATGATTGAACTGATCTCGCTCTGTTCCCTTACTATTAGCTTGGTATTTTGGTTGCTAACTCTGCAGCATTGAATAGTCCAGGGAAAATCAACATGATTTAACACGGTTAAGAGCTACTTTATAGCCAATAACATAGCATGTGTTTATGGCCCCCCATCTTGCGACGAACCTGTCTTTAGTTTGTGAAGGCAACAGGTGTGATAATGTTATTGTACTTGAGAGGCTTGGACTAACACTCTGGGGATGTGAGTTCAAATCTCATTGCTGCTACAGGTGGTGAAACTCATTTGGTTCACAAGTGCCGTTTAAGGAAGAAAATCTGCCAACCTTACCCACTCTGGCCAATGTGGGAATCCAGAGCCACATCAAAGTGGTTGACTCTTAGCTGCCCTGTCAAATGGCCTAACGAGACGCTCATGTAAAACCGCTACAGAAAAGTGAAAGAAGAATAAAACTGGATGGACCAATCTGGGCAGCAGAAATGGCAAAGGCGCATCCTTCCCAGTTGACCCGGCAGTCTTCCTTGTCAGTATCTGGGGGTTGTGCTAAATCATACCTAACAAGCAAAGTCCCAGACACCTCCGTCGCCAATTCTGGGTATGTCCTGTCCCGTGTCCTCTTTAACCTATTTGTCGCAAACGTATCTGTCCATGACAGTACTGGTAGGAGTAAACGTCATATACTCCTTTGGAGGTGAAGTCCCATCTTTGTGTTGAGGACACCCTCCATCATGTTGTGTGACACTATTGCAATGCTAAATGGACAAGTGACCATCCATCAGACATTGTGGGTCATAGCAGCAGAATTGTATTCACCCACAATCTGTCACCTCATGTTCTGGCATATCCTTCACTCTACCATTACCACCAAGCCTGAGGACTAAGCCTGATTTAATGCACATTGTAAAAGAACACGCTAGGGGCAGTGCAAAGAATAACTAAAAATTAGGTGCCAACCTGATGAAGCTACAGCACCGGGCTATAGGCATGCCAAGCAGCAATAGCAGAATGCTACAGACCAGCTTAAGTGATCCCACGGCCAATAGATCAGGTCAAAGCTCTGTAGTCCTGTCAGTCCTAGTCCTGAATAGTCATAGACAGTTGAACAACTATCAGGAGGAGAAGGCTCCACAAGTACTCCCATCCTCGATAGCCCCACCCTGCCCTGATAGGGGAGCCCAGCACATGGGTGCAAAAGACAAGGTCGAAGTATTTATGTCCATCTTCAGTCATAGATGCTGAGTGGATGATCCATCTCTTGAGGTCCCCAGCATCATGAATGTTAGTCTTCGGCCAATTCGATTCACTCCATGTGACATTAAGAACCGGCTGATGACATTGGATGCATCAAAGGCAATGAGTCCTGACAACAACCCAGATGTTGGACTGAAGACTTGCACTCCAGTGCTTGTCACACCCCTAGCCAAGCTGTTCCAGTCCAGCTGAAACACTAGTTTCTACCCAGGAATGTGGAAAATTGCCCAGGCATGTCCTGACCAGAAAAAGTAGATCCAGTCCAATCTGGCCATTTACCATCCCATTAGTCTACTCTCGATCATGAATCAAATTAATTTTAGACTGTGCCATCAACAGCACATACCCAGCAATAGCTTGCTAACCAATGCTTAGTTTGTGTTTTGCCATAGCCATTGAGCTCCAGACATCCCAGAGGTGAGGTCAGAGTGACTTCCCTTGCCATCAAGGCAACATTTGACCGAGTGTGGTATCAAGGAGCTCAACAAAATTGAAGTCAATGGGACTCCATTGAAGGAAAAATGGTTGTAGTTCTTGGAAGCTATCGTGTTAGCCTCACAACATCATTCCAGGAGTTCCTCAACGTAGTGTCCTGACCTAGGCCAACCATCTTCAGCTATTCATCAATGACCTTCCCTGCTATCATAAGGTCAAGAGTGGGGAGGTTCGCTGATGCTTGCACAATGTTCTGACTCTTTTGCAACTCCTCAGATATTGAAGCCGCCTGTGCCCGCATGCAGTATTCTGAATTGGGGAGACAATGCCGAGTAACATTATTTCACATAGGCGCCAGGCAATGGTCATCTCCAACAAGAATGAATCCAATCATCGGCTCTTGACATTTCAATGACATTATCATCACTAATTCCCCCACTATCAAAATCCTGGCGATTACCATTGACCAGAAACCAACTGGACTAGCCATATAAATGCTGTGGCTACAACAGCAGGTCAGAGGTTGGGAATTGTGTGCCGAGTAACTCACTTCCTAACTCCCCAAAGCATGCCCATCATCTACAAGGCACAAGTCATGAGTGTAATGGGGTAGACTCCACTGCCTAGATGAATCCATGAACACACTGGTTTAACACCATTGAGAGCAAAATCCACTGCGGTAGTGAATGGCACAGTGATAACACACTGTGCTAGTGAATAGGATGTGGATCCTACACTGTGCTAGTGAATGGGACACTGATATCACACTGTGCAAGTGAGTGGCATGCTGATATCACACTGTGCCAGTGAATGGGACACTGATATCACACTGTGCCAGTGAATGGAATGCTGATATCACACTGTGCCAGTGAATGGGGTGCTGATATCACACTGTGCCAGTGAATGGAATGCTGATATCACACTGTGCCAGTGAATGGGGTGCTGATATCACACTGTGCCAGTGAATGGGATGCTGATATCACATTGTGCCAGTGAATAGGATGCTGATATCACACTGTGCCAGTGAATGAAAATGAAATGAAATGAAAATCGCTTATTGTCACGAGTAGGCTTCAATGAAGTTACTGTGAAAAGCCCCTAGTCGCCACATTCCGGCGCCTGTCCGGGGAGGCTGGTACGGGAATCGAACCGTGCTGCTGGCCTGCTTGGTCTGCTTTATAAGCCAGCGATTTAGCCTTGTGAGCTAAACCAGCCCCAATATCACACTGATATCACACTGTGCCAGTGAATGGGATGCTGATATCACACTGTGCCAGTGAATGGGATGGTGATATCACACTGTGCCAGTGAATGGGATGCTGATATCACACTGTGCCAGTGAATGGGATGCTGGTATCACTGTGCCAGTGAATGGGATGCTGATATCACACTGTGTCAGTGAATGGGATGCTGATATCACACTGTGCCAGTGAATGGGATGCTGATATCACACTGTGCCAGTGAATGGGATGCTGATATCACATTGTGCCAGTGAATGGGATGCTGATATCACACTGAGCCAGTGAATGGGATGCTGATATCACACTGTGTCAGTGAATGGGATGCTGATATCACACTGAGCCAGTGAATGGGATGCTGATATCACACTGTGCCAGTGAATGGGATGCTGATATCACACTGTGTCAGTGAATGGGATGCTGATATCACACTGTGCCAGTGAATGGGATGCTGATATCACCCTGTGCCAGTGAATGGGATGCTGATATCACACTGTGCCAGTGAATGGGATGCTGATATCACACTGAGCCAGTGAATGGGATGCTGATATCACACTGTGCCAGTGAATGGGATGCTGATATCACACAGTGCCAGTGAATGGGATGCTGATATCACACTGTGCTAGTGAATGGGATGCTGATATTATACTGTGCCAGTGAATGGGATGTTGATATCACACTGTGCCAGTGAATGGGATGCTGGTATCACACTGTGCCAGTGAATGGGATGCTGATATCACACTGTGCTAGTGAATGGGATGCTGATATCACACTGTGTCAGTGAATGGGATGCTGATATCACACTGTGCCAGTGAATGGGATGCTGATATCACACTGTGTCAGTGAATGGGATGCTGATATCACACTGCCAGTGAATGGGATGCTGATATCACACTGTGCTAGTGAATGGGATGCTGATATCACACTGTGTCAGTGAATGGGATGCTGATATCACACTGTGCCAGTGAATGGGATGCTGATATCACACTGTGTCAGTGAATGGGATGCTGATATCACACTGCGCCAGTGAATGGAATGCTGATATCACACTGTGCCAGTGAATGGGATGCTGATATCACACTGTGCCAGTGAATGGGATGCTGATATTATACTGTGCCAGTGAATGGGATGTTGATATCACACTGTGCCAGTGAATGGGATGCTGATATTATACTGTGCCAGTGAATGGGATGTTGATATCACACTGTGCCAGTGAATGGGATGCTGATATTATACTGTGCCAGTGAATGGGATGTTGATATCACACTATGCTAGTGAATGGGATGCTGATATTATACTGAGCCAGTGAATGGGATGCTGGTATCACACTGTGCCAGTGAATGGGATGCTGATATTATACTGTGCCAGTGAATGGGATGTTGATATCACACTGTGCCAGTGAATGGGATGCTGGTATCACACTGTGCCAGTGAATGGGATGCTGATATTATACTGTGCCAGTGCATGGGATGCTGATATCACATTGTGCCAGTGAATGGGATGCTGGTATCACACTGTGCCAGTGAATGGGATGCTGATATTATACTGTGCCAGTGAATGGGATGTTGATATCACACTGTGCCAGTGAATGGGATGCTGATATCACACTGTGCCAGTGAATGGGATGCTGATATCACACTGTGCCAGTGAATGGGATGTTGATATCACACTGTGCTAGTGAATGGGATGCTGATATCACACTGTGCCAGTGAATGGGATGTTGATATCACACTGTGCTAGTGAATGGGATGCTGATATCACATTGTGCCAGTGAATGGGATGTTGATATCACATTGTGCCAGTGAATGGGATGCTGGTATCACACTGTGCCAGTGAATGGGATGCTGATATCACACTGTGCCAGTGAATGGGGTGCTGATATCACACTGTGCCAGTGAATGGAATGCTGATATCACACTGCGCCAGTGAATGGAATGCTGATATCACACTGTGCCAGTGAATGGGATGCTGATATCACACTGTGCCAGTGAATGGGATGCTGATATCACACTGTGCCAGTGAATGGGGTGCTGATATCACACTGTGCCAGTGAATGGGATGCTGATATCACACTGTGCCAGTGAATGGGATGCTGATATCACACTGCGCCAGTGAATGGGATGCTGATATCACACTGCGCCAGTGAATGGGATGCTGATATCACATTGTGCCAGTGAATGGGATGCTGGTATCACACTGCGCCAGTGAATGGAATGCTGATATCACACTGCGCCAGTGAATGGGATGCTGATATCACATTGTGCCAGTGAATGGGATGCTGGTATCACATTGTGCCAGTGAATGGGATGCTGGTATCACACTGTGCCAGTGAATGGGATGCTGGTATCACACTGTGCTAGTGAATGGGATGCTGATGTCACACTGAGCCAGTGAATGGGATGCTGGTATCACATTGTGCCAGTGAATGGGATGCTGGTATCACACTGTGCCAGTGAATAGGATGGTGATATCACACTGTGCCAGTGAATGGGATGCTGGTATCACACTGTGCCAGTGAATGGGATGCTGATATCACACTGCGCCAGTGAATGGGATGGTGATATCACACTGTGCCAGTGAATGGGATGCTGATATCACATTGTGCCAGTGAATGGGATGCTGATATCACACTGTGCCAGTGAATGGGATGCTGGTATCACACTGTGCTAGTGAATGGAATGCTGATATCACACTGAGCCAGTGAATGGGATGCTGATATCACACTGTGCCAGTGAATGGGATGCTGATATCACACTGAGCCAGTGAATGGGATGCTGATATCACACTGTGCCAGTGAATGGGATGCTGATATCACACTGTGCCAGTGAATGGGATGCTGATATCACACTGTGTCAGTGAATGGGATGCTGATATCACATTGTGCCAGTGAATGGGATGCTGATATCACACTGTGCCAGTGAATGGGATGCTGATATCACACTGTGTCAGTGAATGGGATGCTGATATCACACTGTGCCAGTGAATGGGATGCTGATATCACACTGTGCCAGTGAATGGGATGCTGATATCACACTGTGCCAGTGAACGGGATGCTGATATTATACTGTGCCAGTGAATGGGATGCTGATATCACACTGTGCCAGTGAATGGGATGCTGATATCACATTGTGCCCGTGAATGGGATGCTGATATCACACTGTGCCAGTGAATGGGATGCTGATATCACACTGTGCCAGTGAATGGGATGCTGATATCACACTGTGCCAGTGAATGGGATGCTGATATTATACTGTGCCAGTGAATGGGATGCTGATATCACACTGTGCCAGTGAATGGGATGCTGATATTATACTGTGCCAGTGAATGGGATGCTGATATTATACTGTGCCAGTGAATGGGATGCTGATATTATACTGTGCCAGTGAATGGGATGTTGATATCACACTGCGCCAGTGAATGGGATGCTGATATCACATTGTGCCAGTGAATGGGATGCTGATATCACACTGTGCCAGTGAATGGGATGCTGATATCACACTGTGCCAGTGAATGGAATGCTGATATCACACTGTGCCAGTGAATGGGATGCTGATATCACACTGTGCCAGTGAATGGGATGCTGATATCACACTGTGCCAGTGAATGGGATGCTGATATCACACTGTGCCAGTGAATGGGATGCTGATACTACATTTTGCCAGTGAATGGGATGCTGATACTACATTTTGCCAGTGAATGGGATGCTGATATCACACTGCGCCAGTGAATGGGATGCTGATATTATACTGTGCCAGTGAATGGGATGCTGATATCACACTGCGCCAGTGAATGGGATGCTGAGATCACACTGTGCCAGTGAATGGGATGCTGAGATCACACTGCGCCAGTGAATGGGATGCTGATATTATACTGTGCCAGTGAATGGGATGCTGATATCACACTGTGCCCGTGAATGGGATGCTGAGATCACACTGCGCCAGTGAATGGGATGCTGATATTATACCGTGCCAGTGAATGGGATGCTGATATCACACTGAGCCAGTGAATGGGATGCTGATATTATACTGTGCCAGTGAATGGGATGCTGATATCACACTGCGCCAGTGAATGGGATGCTGATATCACACTGTGTCAGTGAATGGGATGCTGATATCACACTGAGCCAGTGAATGGGATGCTGATATCACACTGTGCTAGTGAATGGGATGCTGATATCACACTGTGTCAGTGAATGGGATGCTGATATCACACTGTGCCAGTGAATGGGATGCTGATATCACACTGTGCCAGTGAATGGGATGCTGATATCACATTGTGCCAGTGAATGGGATGCTGATATCACACTGTGCCAGTGAATGGGATGCTGATATCACACAGTGCCAGTGAATGGGATGCTGATATCACACTGTGTCAGTGAATGGGATGCTGATATCACACTGAGCCAGTGAATGGGATGCTGATATCACACTGTGTCAGTGAATGGGATGCTGATATCACACTGTGCCAGTGAATGGGATGCTGATATCACCCTGTGCCAGTGAATGGGATGCTGATATCACACTGTGCCAGTGAATGGGATGCTGATATCACACTGAGCCAGTGAATGGGATGCTGATATCACACTGTGCCAGTGAATGGGATGCTGATATCACACAGTGCCAGTGAATGGGATGCTGATATCACACTGTGCTAGTGAATGGGATGCTGATATTATACTGTGCCAGTGAATGGGATGTTGATATCACACTGTGCCAGTGAATGGGATGCTGGTATCACACTGTGCCAGTGAATGGGATGCTGATATCACACTGTGCTAGTGAATGGGATGCTGATATCACACTGTGTCAGTGAATGGGATGCTGATATCACACTGTGCCAGTGAATGGGATGCTGATATCACACTGTGTCAGTGAATGGGATGCTGATATCACACTGTGCCAGTGAATGGGATGCTGATATCACACTGTGCTAGTGAATGGGATGCTGATATCACACTGTGTCAGTGAATGGGATGCTGATATCACACTGTGCCAGTGAATGGGATGCTGATATCACACTGTGTCAGTGAATGGGATGCTGATATCACACTGCGCCAGTGAATGGAATGCTGATATCACACTGTGCCAGTGAATGGGATGCTGATATCACACTGTGCCAGTGAATGGGATGCTGATATTATACTGTGCCAGTGAATGGGATGTTGATATCACACTGTGCCAGTGAATGGGATGCTGATATTATACTGTGCCAGTGAATGGGATGTTGATATCACACTGTGCCAGTGAATGGGATGCTGATATTATACTGTGCCAGTGAATGGGATGTTGATATCACACTATGCTAGTGAATGGGATGCTGATATTATACTGAGCCAGTGAATGGGATGCTGGTATCACACTGTGCCAGTGAATGGGATGCTGATATTATACTGTGCCAGTGAATGGGATGTTGATATCACACTGTGCCAGTGAATGGGATGCTGGTATCACACTGTGCCAGTGAATGGGATGCTGATATTATACTGTGCCAGTGAATGGGATGCTGATATCACATTGTGCCAGTGAATGGGATGCTGGTATCACACTGTGCCAGTGAATGGGATGCTGATATTATACTGTGCCAGTGAATGGGATGTTGATATCACACTGTGCCAGTGAATGGGATGCTGATATCACACTGTGCCAGTGAATGGGATGCTGATATCACACTGTGCCAGTGAATGGGATGTTGATATCACACTGTGCTAGTGAATGGGATGCTGATATCACACTGTGCCAGTGAATGGGATGTTGATATCACACTGTGCTAGTGAATGGGATGCTGATATCACATTGTGCCAGTGAATGGGATGTTGATATCACATTGTGCCAGTGAATGGGATGCTGGTATCACACTGTGCCAGTGAATGGGATGCTGATATCACACTGTGCCAGTGAATGGGGTGCTGATATCACACTGTGCCAGTGAATGGAATGCTGATATCACACTGCGCCAGTGAATGGAATGCTGATATCACACTGTGCCAGTGAATGGGATGCTGATATCACACTGTGCCAGTGAATGGGATGCTGATATCACACTGTGCCAGTGAATGGGGTGCTGATATCACACTGTGCCAGTGAATGGGATGCTGATATCACACTGTGCCAGTGAATGGGATGCTGATATCACACTGCGCCAGTGAATGGGATGCTGATATCACACTGCGCCAGTGAATGGGATGCTGATATCACATTGTGCCAGTGAATGGGATGCTGGTATCACACTGCGCCAGTGAATGGAATGCTGATATCACACTGCGCCAGTGAATGGGATGCTGATATCACATTGTGCCAGTGAATGGGATGCTGGTATCACATTGTGCCAGTGAATGGGATGCTGGTATCACACTGTGCCAGTGAATGGGATGCTGGTATCACACTGTGCTAGTGAATGGGATGCTGATGTCACACTGAGCCAGTGAATGGGATGCTGGTATCACATTGTGCCAGTGAATGGGATGCTGGTATCACACTGTGCCAGTGAATGGGATGGTGATATCACACTGTGCCAGTGAATGGGATGCTGGTATCACACTGTGCCAGTGAATGGGATGCTGATATCACACTGCGCCAGTGAATGGGATGGTGATATCACACTGTGCCAGTGAATGGGATGCTGATATCACATTGTGCCAGTGAATGGGATGCTGATATCACACTGTGCCAGTGAATGGGATGCTGGTATCACACTGTGCTAGTGAATGGAATGCTGATATCACACTGAGCCAGTGAATGGGATGCTGATATCACACTGTGCCAGTGAATGGGATGCTGATATCACACTGAGCCAGTGAATGGGATGCTGATATCACACTGTGCCAGTGAATGGGATGCTGATATCACACTGTGCCAGTGAATGGGATGCTGATATCACACTGTGTCAGTGAATGGGATGCTGATATCACATTGTGCCAGTGAATGGGATGCTGATATCACACTGTGCCGGTGAATGGGATGCTGATATCACACTGTGTCAGTGAATGGGATGCTGATATCACACTGTGCCAGTGAATGGGATGCTGATATCACACTGTGCCAGTGAATGGGATGCTGATATCACACTGTGCCAGTGAATGGGATGCTGATATTATACTGTGCCAGTGAATGGGATGCTGATATCACACTGTGCCAGTGAATGGGATGCTGATATCACATTGTGCCAGTGAATGGGATGCTGATATCACACTGTGCCAGTGAATGGGATGCTGATATCACACTGTGCCAGTGAATGGGATGCTGATATCACACTGTGCCAGTGAATGGGATGCTGATATTATACTGTGCCAGTGAATGGGATGCTGATATCACACTGTGCCAGTGAATGGGATGCTGATATTATACTGTGCCAGTGAATGGGATGCTGATATTATACTGTGCCAGTGAATGGGATGCTGATATTATACTGTGCCAGTGAATGGGATGTTGATATCACACTGCGCCAGTGAATGGGATGCTGATATCACATTGTGCCAGTGAATGGGATGCTGATATCACACTGTGCCAGTGAATGGGATGCTGATATCACACTGTGCCAGTGAATGGAATGCTGATATCACACTGTGCCAGTGAATGGGATGCTGATATCACACTGTGCCAGTGAATGGGATGCTGATATCACACTGTGCCAGTGAATGGGATGCTGATATCACACTGTGCCAGTGAATGGGATGCTGATATCACACTGTGCCAGTGAATGGGATGCTGATATTATACTGTGCCAGTGAATGGGATGCTGATATCACACTGTGCCAGTGAATGGGATGCTGATATTATACTGTGCCAGTGAATGGGATGCTGATATTATACTGTGCCAGTGAATGGGATGCTGATATTATACTGTGCCAGTGAATGGGATGTTGATATCACACTGCGCCAGTGAATGGGATGCTAATATCACATTGTGCCAGTGAATGGGATGCTGATATCACACTGTGCCAGTGAATGGGATGCTGATATCACACTGTGCCAGTGAATGGAATGCTGATATCACACTGTGCCAGTGAATGGGATGCTGATATCACACTGTGCCAGTGAATGGGATGCTGATATCACACTGTGCCAGTGAATGGGATGCTGATATCACACTGTGCCAGTGAATGGGATGCTGATACTACATTTTGCCAGTGAATGGGATGCTGATACTACATTTTGCCAGTGAATGGGATGCTGATATCACACTGCGCCAGTGAATGGGATGCTGATATTATACTGTGCCAGTGAATGGGATGCTGATATCACACTGCGCCAGTGAATGGGATGCTGAGATCACACTGTGCCAGTGAATGGGATGCTGAGATCACACTGCGCCAGTGAATGGGATGCTGATATTATACTGTGCCAGTGAATGGGATGCTGATATCACACTGTGCCCGTGAATGGGATGCTGAGATCACACTGCGCCAGTGAATGGGATGCTGATATTATACCGTGCCAGTGAATGGGATGCTGATATCACACTGAGCCAGTGAATGGGATGCTGATATTATACTGTGCCAGTGAATGGGATGCTGATATCACACTGCGCCAGTGAATGGGATGCTGATATCACACTGTGTCAGTGAATGGGATGCTGATATCACACTGAGCCAGTGAATGGGATGCTGATATCACACTGTGCTTGTGAATGGGATGCTGATATCACACTGTGTCAGTGAATGGGATGCTGATATCACACTGTGCCAGTGAATGGGATGCTGATATCACACTGTGCCAGTGAATGGGATGCTGATATCACATTGTGCCAGTGAATGGGATGCTGATATCACACTGTGCCAGTGAATGGGATGCTGATATCACACTGTGCCAGTGAATGGGATGCTGATATCACACTGCGCCAGTGAATGGGATGCTGATATTACACTTTGCCAGTGAATGGGATGCTGATATTATACTGTGCCAGTGAATGGGATGCTGATATTATACTGTGCTAGTGAATGGGATTCTGATATCACACTGTGTCAGTGAATTGCATGCTAATATTACATTGTGCTAGTGAATGGCATGCTTATATTGCACTGAGCTAGTGAATGAGGTGCTGATAAAGGAGTTGCTGAGTTTACAAGTTTGCAGTTTTAGAAATAACTCACCTTTCAAATATAGGAGACCAATCAGTCATACGCTCCAAACTGCAGCATGAATCACTGTGTCATTAAATTAATTGTATTAACTACAACCCAAGGGCCTGAGAGACTAGTGCATGATATGCAGAGTCAATAGGATGGTCCCTTGGCTGTCAAAGCTAAATAATTACATGCACAAATGGTGCATATTGATTGTATTGTTTCGGTTTTAAATTTGAGACTATTAGAAGACTGCCAAGCGGATAACACAAATTTGCTTTGATATCTTTAAACCTCTGCTGTCAGGCTGACAATTTCACAATTGCTGTGTGTCCTTGGAATGAGCATAGCTGAAATAAATTTGTAAAGAAAACCTTCAAAATTGGACTTTCATCCCTTGCAAAGGCACAAAATTGAACTTGTTATGATTGCAATAGGGACAGGTAACTTTTGAAAAGAAATTTCATTTCCCCATGATTAACTCAAAAGAACGCACAATACGAATTTTGTGCCACCCCCCCCCCCCCCCCCCCCTTCCTCCCCCCAGCCTGGTGGGTCCTGAGGCCAACAGCTGATTAATCCAAGTGTGGAGTAATGATTGGCTGGCTGCCAATCAATGCTCAATAGGGTGTGAGATGCAGCGGACCTGTTGGAGCTGGCGGGGTTGCGTTCCCTGCTGACCCTCTGGGTGGCATGTGCCGAGCGTTCTCTGGCCTGAAAATTCAGGTCCATGTTTTAATGGAAACTGTTTACCGTGACAAACATCAAAATGAAACCACAACAAAGAACATAACAGTAATCTTCATAAGCTTTTAAATTAAAAGCAACATTCCGAACAAAACACTCCCCATTCCTCTTTTAACTTCAAGCAAGGACCCCTGGGTTTAATATACAAGCGCTGTCTCCGGGTGATTCGGGACAACGTTTGTCAGCCCTCTGTTCACAAGGGAGAACACTACTTAAACCAGTGTTCTTCAAACATTTTTTCCGGGGACCGATTTTTACCAACCAGCCAACCTTCGGGATCCAACCCGGCCGACCTTAGCGACCCACGCTGGCCGACCAACGCAACCCATGCCTGCCGACCTTCGCGACCCACGCCGGCCGACCTTCGCGACCCACCATTTTCTCTAAATCTTGTTTGCTGCTGACAAAAATGGAGGAAATGGTTTTGAGTCCCTTTGGCCCTCGTACACGCTCCCCCAATGGAACCTGTTGGATGAAGGTGAAGCCTTCCGGTGTTGGAAAGTATGGAGTCTCCATCTGTCCAAAGCTCTGAATTTTTTTTCCTGTAAAATTTTAACAAATAAACCCCCCCCTCCCCCGGAACTTGTAAAATAAATGAAAAAATGAATAAACCCCCCCCCCGAACTGTAAAAAAAAATGAATAAAATAAACGGGAAAAAAAATTAAACTAATAAAATAAATGAATAAAAACTTAAAACAAAAACATGCAAACGTTTAAAAAAATAGCGGCCGCACTGCGCATGCGTGCCCAATTTGCGCATGCGCACCAATCATCGTGCGCGCATGCGCAATATGGGCAAATATTTTTAAACATGTTCCCGGCCACTTACAGCCGGCGTTATGAAAAGCCGGCTGCTGTGCGGGGATTTGCGCGATTGGGAGCGCCGCAGACAGTGGCTCCGTGACCCTCCCGACACTCGCCCGCGACCCACCAACTTTGAAGAAGACTTCACAGATGCATTTGAGGCCTGTAGCTTGAGAGGTGCCACACAAGTCCCTGCTCGAGTCCTGGAATGATCCTCAGGTGTAGAAGTTCAGGGCTGCTGTGAGCTTCACAGACACTGGGAGTGGGTTATCCTCCTCCTCCACGTATTGCCAAGTCTGCAAGGACATGGAACAGGTCCTTTTGTTGAGGTGGAGCTTCCTGCAGAACTGACTGTCTGAAAGACCAACGATGCCTGTACACCTCGGGTTGTCACCGGCCTTCCCCTCCGGATGGACAATCGGGTCCTCATGGTGTGGGGCGGGGCCCTCGCTGCCTCGAGTCTCTGTCGATGCTGCTGCTGCTGCCTCACCCAGCGTCTGGTCACTGGGTCGACGATATCGTCCATCACGTGCAATATCTGTCAGGAACTGGTAAGGGTGTGAGACTGACAACCAGTGGTGTCTTCCACCCGGGACCCTCCAGTCGCCTCATTGCTTCTCCCTTCCCCATCTGACAGTCCCTGCCCACACACCCCTGGCTACAGCAGGGGCCCATGCTCACGGGACTCCAGACTCTGTACCCCAAACACCTGCACATAACCTTACCTGAGATTGGCGCTGGTTCACTCCCTGGTGCACACATTTGCCCTCTTGTCATGGAAATGTCCCTGGTGCTGGGCCTAGTCTCTGAGTGTTCGGATGTTGGCTGCTGTGTCCTAGGTGTTGCCTCCTGCAGCGTTCAGGCACAGTGTCTAGGCATCACGGTCTGATTGGGATGCCAGGCAATAACCCCCACATGCCACATGCCCTGCCCACCCACGGGAATCCACTTGGGATGTGTGAAGTGCTCACTTAACTACAATTGCCCGGTGGCGCAGTGGTTAGCATTGAGGACCCAGGTTTAATCCCGGCCCTGGGTCACTGTCCATGTGGAGTTTGCACATTCTCCCTGTGTCTGTGCGTGTTTCACTCCCACAACCCAAAGATGTGCAGGTTAGGTGCATTGGCCACGCTAAATTGCCCCTTAATTGAAAAAATATATAATTGGGTACTCTACATTTATGAAGAAAAAAACACTCCAATTGCCAATTCACAATTAACTATAGCCTTCAGCCGTGCAGCCAGAGGCCTCCGCGGTCAGTGGGAGTTATGGGTGGTCGGTGGGGCAGGTGGGCCGGGATTGCCCCCGGAATGGGACCATATGGTCCAAGATTTAGCACGGTGGACCCACTGGCGGTGAGAGACCCATCTCCTCCAGCCCCCCCCCCCCTCCGCCCCCCTGCCGAGCCAAGGCCATGGGCAACCACTGCCACCCCCATGCTCTGCAACCCTTCCACCCGATGGCTGGCCCCCCGTGGCTCCCCCAGCCCCCTCCAAGCACCGGGACAGCAACCCCAGTGCCCCCGGGTTCTTTGCCGGTAAGTGAAGATGGCTGCTCGCCTCCTCAGCACCCTGAAGCAGCTCTTCTGCCAGCTTCACATTTTTAAAAAGGTGTACTAATCGACGCCCACACGAGCACATGCTGAGGAGGCTGTTAGATATCGGGGCCGCTCCTGTTAATTGAAGATTCGGCTTAAGTGGTGATTATTGATTTCTTGCCATGCCACGGCAGGATCCTGATTTTGTGAATGGGAGCTGGCTGATGAGATCGTAAACAGATCGGTGCCCAAAGCGGTTCTCGATTTTGGCCCTTCCCGCAACTTTTTTTAAACAAATTTAGAGTACCGAGTTCTTTTTTTCAATTAAGGGGCAATTAAACGTGGCCAATCCACCTACTCAGCACACCTTTAGGTTGTGGGGGTGAAACCCACGCAGACAGGAGGAGAATGTACAAACTCCACATGGACAGTGAACCAGGTTTTCACTGCCAATATCTTCCGCGGAGCTTCATTAGGCAGATCTGACAGTCTTTAGTTCTTCATGAATTTGGACTTTTCCTTCTAAGCGTGACTCACAATTCCTCTGCAGTTCCCCAGCTTTGGACACAGACTGCCCTCTCACAGACTGCTCCCAGGTTGACTGCTTCACAGACTGTGAAAACAACAGAGACATATTAAATCAAAGGAATCTTTCTCTCTCAACCCATCACCATGACGTGGCACACCGGATCTGTTTTCAGATGAAAATGCCAATCAATTATCTTTAACTTCAGACTTTTCCTTTGACCTGAAAAGTATACAGATGCTTTAAACCTTCCCTTATTTCCAACGTATCTTCAAACCCTTCCAGATCGGTGGAAAATACATTAATAATCTCAGACCCCAGTTTACATCTTAACTTCAAACCCTCTTCCAAGATGCTTTCAATTCTCCTCAGGAGAGATTCAGAGAATCTATTATAGAGATGGGCGGCATGGTAGCACAGTGGTTAGCACTGTTGCTTCACACTCCATCCCAGTTTCAATTCACGGCTTTGGTCACTGTCTGTGTGGAGTTTTCACATTCTCCCTGTGTCTGCGTGGGTTTCCTCTGGGTGCTCCGGTTTCCTCCCACAAGTCCCGAAAGACGTGCTGTTGGGTGAATTGGACATTAGGAATTCTTGCTCCATGTACCCAAACAGGTGTCGGTATGTGGCGATTAGGGGCTTTCCACAGTAACTTCATTGCAATGTTAATGTAAGCCTACTTGTGATAATAAAGATTGTAAAAACATTAAAGGGCAGCACTGCACAGTGGGTAGCCCAGCTGCCTCATGGCGCCGAGGTCTCAGGTTCGATCCCAGCTCTGGGTCACTGTCTGTATGGAGTTTGCACATTCTCCCCGTGTTTGCGTGGGTTTCGCCCCCACAACCCAAAGATGTGCAGGGTAGGTGGATTGGCCACAGTAAATTGCACCTTAATTGGAAAAATGAATTGGGTACTCTAATTTTTTTTTTAAAGAAAATATTATAAAAACATTAACACTGCAAAGAAGATACAGTGAAAAGCCCCTAGTCACTACACTCCTGTGCCTGTTCGGGTACATGGAGGGAGAATTCAGAATGTCCAATTCACTTAACAGTGCGTCTTTCAGGACTTGTGGGAGTAAACCGGAGCACCCGGAGGAAACCCATGCAGACAAGAGGAGAACGTGCAGACTCCAAACAGACAGTGACCCAAGCCGGGAATCGAACCTGAGGCCCTGGAGCTGTGAAGCAACAGTGCTAACCACTGTGCTACCGGGCTATAATCGTTGTTGTGAATACCTCTCATCAAGATACCGAGCAGTATAATAAGATTTCCCCATTTATTTGCAACTTCATGCCTAATGGGACAGCACGGTGGAGCAGTGGGTTAGCCCTGCAGCCTCACGGCGCCGAGGTCCCAGGTTCGATCCCGGCTCTGGGTCACTGTCCGTGTGGAGTTTGCACATTCTCCCCGTGTTTGTGTGGGTTTCGCCCCCACAACCCAAAGATGTGCAGGCTAGGTGGATTGGCCACGCTAAATTGCCCCTTAATTGGAAAAAATAAATTGGGAACTCTAAATTTATTTTTTAAAAACTTCATGCCTAACTATCCAGAGCCAAGCTTTTTAGGATGACAGGGTTACCCACCTACCACCCAAAAAGTCAGCGAGGGACACATCCCTGCCCATACTAGCTGTCTCCCAGTCATTTAACATTCCAACAGATGTTAATTGGCTGGAAATGGGGCTTACACCCCTCGGTCAGGAGGAAGTCCCGCCTAAAGGAGCTGCTGCTCAATCTGATTGGCTGACAGCTCTCTAGTCCCTGCAGTGCCACAAGCTGCAGTGGACAGGACTGGGACTGCAAGCAGTCCCCAGAGTCGACATCCTGGGAGTCCAGGGCCAAGTAAGTATGAGTGTCTTAGGGTGGGGAGGGAAGATGAGGTCCAAGGAGTAGGGGAGGGGCAGAAGGTGTGATGGTGTTGCTGGAGTGGCCAGGAAATTGGGGAGGTGGACAGCGAGGAGAGGAAACCCATGCCGGCCAAATCTTTAGCGGGAGGGAAGCAATGTGGAAAGGAGGCTGTTGATGGAGGCTGTTACTGGGAGTTTTCCCCCACCCCAACCTTCCTGCCCAAGGCCTGAGCAGGGCCACATTCCAGGCTCTCCTCCTCCTGCTCTCAGGAGCACGTTGGGAGATCAACCAGAAAACTGGTCAGTCATGAAACATTAATTGATCACTTGACAGCCTCGATTGGGGCAAAGGCTGGAGGAAACCAGCCTAACCCGCAACATCTCACCATAAAATTGTGACGAGGTCGGGGTGGGTGGTAGCCTGGTGAGAAGGCCTTCCAAGGGATGTTGCAGGATTTTGTTTGAACTGGGAATTCAGATTTAACTGGCACAATCTTAAAATTGGAGCTGAGTGAAATTGGGAACCTCTGTTTCACACAAAAGGAGTGTGGAAATCTGGAATTTGCTCTAGAATGGTGGATGCCGATGGTTAGTTGATTGTTCAAGATTGAGGTTGATTATTAGAATCCATAGAATCCCTGAAGTGCAGAAGGAGGCCATTGGGCCCATTGAGTCTGCACTAACCCTCTGAAAGAGCACCGTACCCAGGCCCACTCCTCCAGCCTATCCCTGCAACCCTGTAACCCCATCTAACCTGCACATCTTTGGGCACTAAGGGGTAAATTAGCAGGGCCAATCTACCTAACCTGCACACCTTTGAATTGTGGGAGGAAACCGGAGCACCCGGATTGAAACCCACGCAGACACGGGGAGAACGTGAAAACTCCACACAGACAAGACCACAATCGAACCCGGGTCCCTGGCACTGTGAGGCAGCAGGGCTAACCACTGTGCCACCGTGCTGGAGGCGTAGGGGGTACAAGGGATGGGGAGCAAAGATGGGTAAATGGAGTTGCGTTACAATCAGACCTGATCTAATTGAATGGCAGGAAAGGCTGAAGGGGCTGAATGGTCTACTCCTGTTCCTGTATTTCCAAGTTCCTTATTTTGATTTTGTTCGATAGCATTCAACAGTTAATAATGAACCTGTTCTACATCAGCTTTGACAAAGAGTCATCCAAACTCGAAACGTTAGCTCCCTTCTCTCTCTACACAGATGCTGTCAGAGCTGCTAAGATTGTCCAGTATTTTATGTTCCTGTTCGACATATGTCCTGTTTTAACTTTTTTAAATCTCAAGGGGAATAAAAAATTGGGAGAGATGTTCATAGCTAAGTTTGCTCAAGGCAAGCTGGCTGAGCAAAATTTTAAAAATAACTGAATAGTAATGTGTTGGAATATCATTGATGTGCAAAGCGTCGGGTGACAATTGAAATTCCCTACAATGGTGCGAAAACACCATCCATACATAAATCTCCATCGCAGTCTGATACACTCATGACCTCATTCTGAGAAACAGAGTATTAATAACCATAACTAAATGGCTGTTGTCAAAACGTTAAACTCTTCAGCTAAATAATTCACCTGCTTTACAGCACACGTTCTCCTTTAGAAGGCTGAACCCTTTTCAATCACTGTAATAGAGCTGACACAGCACTGCAGACAGAATATGAGCAGACATCCCCCGATGGGCCTTCCAGGCAGATAATCACCTTTTAACCACACGATTTACCTTGGAAAGCTCACAATTCCTCTGTCTGGCATGGCTCTCAAGACAAAAACAAGCTGAAAACCTGGTCAGAACCGGGTAGGCAGCATCTAGTGGAGGATTTCAGCAATTGCATTGTCGTGCAGAGATAACGGCCTAGTCATTCGGCTGAGCAAGGCCAATTTTTCACACGGCTGGTGGACAGGAAGCAGGTGCTCATTAGAGGCGAAATGTGCACCGGTTGTCATATTGATAAGTATTGAAAAATTGATGTGTGGTGCACGTGGAAAGTGCCATTAACTTGATTGAATGTGCAAAATAAGTGGAGGAGTTGGGGGCCAGACCTGTTTGAGGCCCCTCATTCAAAGTCTGATTTGCCCTGAGGCACTCCAGGAAGCAGGTCACATGTGACATAACAGGCAGCCCATGAGAAGGCTACGATCAGCAGGTATTATTATCATATATACTTATATGAATGTGAAGACACAGGAGGCATAGAGGCTTCAGAACCTGATTCCATGTTAAAAGAGCCCATGTTGTCACTGACCATGATTTTCTGCACCCCCTCTATCACCCCCTCCCGCCCCCAACCCTCCACTAATCATTCTCTTGCGGCTGTTATCCCCCTTCCTGATTCCACCCCCCCCCCCCATTCCAGTCATCACACATTCTTTATCTAACCAACCACTGGTGGCCGTGCCTTAGTCTTAAACTCTGGAATTCTCTTTCAAATCTCTGCCTTTATTTCCTCCATTAAGATACTCTTTAAAACCTACCTCTTTGGCCAGGCTAGTCAGCTTTCCTGATTTCTACTCCCGTGGCTCAGTATCAAATTTCAGTTGATGACTCTGTTGTGAAGAGCCTCTAGACATTACGTAATGGTAAAGCTTTAAGTTGTTGTAGTTCATCACGGTAACAACGCAGACTAAGCGCTAACGCTGGCGTGGAAACAGTGTTGTTTTACAACAGCAGAAATGGTGCAACAGCTGCACCAATTCAGCAACTCTAACTGGGTTAGCACCATCGCCACGTGGATCACAATCGGTTCCATGTGAAATGGCGGTGGATTCGGCGGGTCCGTGATTGCCGCACGAGGCTCACACGCCTCAGCCGCACTTAACAATCCATCCCCCACACACACCGTCCCAGCCAACAAGATGGCTGCAAGGAGAGGGATGCTGAGCTGGACACCCTCTGAGATGCTGAGGAGGAGAGGCAGCTGATCCTGTACCCCGGCCCAGTAGGAAGGCCTGGGCGCAGCTGGCAGACGCAGTCAGCACCGTGGGCAACGTCACCAGAACTGGCATACAGTGCCGGAAGAATCTCCACCACCTCCTCAGGGCGGCCAGGGTGAGTAGGCAGCCCCTGGCACTAACCCTGCCCCCCCCCCCCCCCACACACCCGTAACCCTGCCCCTCCCCCCCCGGGGACAACCAAACAACCACCCTGTCCCACAAGCCACCACTCATACCAGCCACAATGGCCGGGTGCCCTGGTCACTGATGCCATCACCTACCCAGTCCCTGGACTGCTTGCGTCGGAACGGCTAACAGTGTCGCTGTTTGTGTTTGCTCCCAGCCCCCCCCCCCCCGACCCCCCCCCCCCCCCCCCCCCCCCCGCCCCCCCGCGGAGGTCGGCGGCAGGTGAGTAAGTGAGACCTGCTCAGATGCGGATCCCCATGACATATGTGTGGGAACCCCCCCTCCCACCCCCCCAAATCCCCTTCACCCTTATCCTCTCCCCCTACGCCCCCCCCCCCCCCCCCCCGACCCGCTGTCTAATCATACATGGCATCTTGTGTCTTACAGGAGCTGCCGGAGATGGGGCCAGTCCATCTGAGGCCCCCTGCCCCCAGTCAGTGACAGAGCTGGTGCCCCCCAGATGGCCGAGCACTGACGGGGAAAACAGTCCGAACACCAGCCCTCTGCCCGAGACTCAGGACACCCCAAAGCCCGGGTCGGAGGAGGACACGGACTTTCCATCACTACTGTCTCCAACACCCTCCACCATCTCAGAGACTATCACCTCGGTTGGGCACTTTAGTGAGGCCCCTGGGACACTATCTGGTGCGCACCACACAGTCGGTCCAGGACAGCAAGTCGAAATAGGAGCAGCCGAGGGGCCAGACGGTCGGAATCAGCTGCCGTCCAGACGGGTCCCGGACTCCTGGAACATCCAGTCCCACCCACAGTGCAGGTGCAGTCAGAGACCCAGGGACTACAGGAGGGGATGATGGCTGGCTTCCAGCACCTGTAGGCTCAGGTGGAGGAGTCCATCCGTGTGCAGGAGCAGGGGGTGTGCCGGTCACGCGTGCCACCCAGGCCGACACCGCACAGGTGGCGTCCGCAGTGGAGGTAATGGGAGTGACGGTGTCGGTTATGGGTCAGCGTGTGCAAGGCCTGGGGCATTCTGTGCAGGTGGGGGCCATGACCCAGGAGAAGGCTGCCCTCTCACAGGCAGCCATGTGCCAGAGCCACCTGGACATTGCAGCGGCGCTCCTCAACGTGGCCCAGTCACAGCAGGCAGTGGCTGAGAATGTCGGTGGCATTGCCCAGGCGCTGGCCGACGTGGCGCAAACACTGGGCAGGTTGGCCCAGTCACAGAGGGAGGTGCCCCAGTCCCAGAGGGACGTGGCCCAGTCACTGGCTGACGTGGCACAGACCCTCAGGGTGGTGGCACAGTCCCAGACGGAAATGGTCCACTCCCTGTGCTCCATGGCTGCGAACGTGCAGACCTTGGTCGAGACCAGAGTGGGCCTCCAGGACTGGCAGAGGCAGGTGGTGGGAGGGGGGCCTCAGAGGATGGCTCTGCTCGCACCCCCATCCCATGGAGCAGCCCCGGGGGCCATCGGGCACCCGAGGGAGGAGGAGGTGCTGGGGCCCATGCCGGCGACCCCCGCAGGGGAGGTGCCAGAACAGCGCAGCACCTCGGACTCCCCCCCACCTCCTGTCCCTGGTGCATCTGGTGGGCAGCGGGCAGAACAAGGCGGCACCACGCCACCCAGGATCCCCGAGCAGCGGCCGGGCCCATCGACGCCGGGTCACCCCAGGAGACGTGCGCCAACGGTGACCCTTGTAGCAGGGCAGGAGCCACAGCAGGCTGCCTCCACCCCTGCTATACCGTCTGGGGAACCACCTAAGTGCAGTGTTAGGGCCCGTAAGGCCTGAAAGCTAGACACCTGTTAAGTTGACACGGGTGCAGGGCACAGTTGAGTTATAGGGGCTAGGGCACAGACTGTATATATTTCTCCACAATAAACACCTGGTAACACATTTGAAACCTGCCTCGGTACTCTGTCTGATGGGTGTGAGTGTGGGCCGGTCAGTGCTGGGCCAGGGGAGTGGGGGACTAGTGCAGACCCCGCGGGTGGACCGTCCTCCCCACCCTCCCACCCCCTGCCTCAAATGTACCCAGCACCCCACCCCACCCGTGTGATGGAGTGGCCAGCTCGCATGCAGGGATCACCCAGGTGGAAGGTGCTGCTGTGGGCATGAGTCAGACATTGTCTAACGATGTGGAGCACGGAGCTCATCGCAGAGCGGGTTGTCATCATCCTCCACCCCATGGACCAGATTCACTGTCACTGCCAACCGAGTGCCCCCAGCTTGGCACGCCGCAGGTATGTGTCGTGGAGTGTGTATGCATGTGGGGGGTTTGGTGGTGTGGGAGGTGACGGGGTGTGGATCTGTGATGGTACTGTCTGTGCCCCTGGCCAGCGACCCCCCCAGTCGATGAACCGTGTTGCGATCGGGGCGTCCCGTGTGCGGTGGCCCTGGCGATGTGAGGCCTCCTGGGTATGCCAGGGCCCATGTCCCACTCATTGTCCCCTTCCCCTGCATCCTCCTCGTCGGACGAAGCCTGCCCTTCCTCCTCCTCCAGCACATCGCCCCTCTGCTGTGTGATGTTGCGGAGGACGCAGCAGACCACCATGATGCAGGCGACCCTCCCAGCCTCGTACCGGAGGGCCCCTCCAGAGCAGTCCAGGCACCTGAAGCGCATCTTGAGAATGCCAAAGCACCGCTCGTCCACACCCCTGGTCGCTGTAAGGGCATCGTCGTATAGGGTCTCCGCGTTGGTCTGTGGCCTCCGGAAAGGTGTCATCAGCCACGACCGCAGCGGCTAAATCCTGTCATCCAGCAGCCAACCCCGCAACCGGGGGGTGGGGGGGGGGGCTCTCAAACGTGTCGGGGATCACCGAGTGTGCTGAGGTGAATGTGTCGTGCACGCTGCCCTGGTATCAGGTGCAGATGTGCATAATGCGCATCTGTTGATCGCAGATGTACCTGTGCACCGCTGTCTGCGAGATCCCAGGCAGGTTCTCACTCGGCGACTGGAAGGACACCATCGCAGAAAGGTTGAGGACAACCATCACCTTGACAGTCACCGGGAGCAGGTGTCCTCCCCATATCCCTGCAGTGCCAGATGTGTCATCATCTGGCAGATGTGTCGCACAATCTCTCTGCTCATAGAACATAGAACATGCAGTGTAGAAGGAGGCCACTCAGCCCATCGAGACCGCACTGACCCACCCACCCACCTCATCCGCAGTCTTCATCAGCATGCCCAGTCTGGCAGCTCCTCGAACGACATGCGGTTGCGGTACACGTTGGGGTCTCATCCGGTGTCCCCTTGGCACCTCCTCCTCCTCCTCGGCCTGTTGGGCGGCCGGCCCTCCAGCCTGTGCAGTTGCCACCTGCCCCTCTGCAGCCCTCTCCTCTGCTGCAGCCTCCACCTCCTCTCTGGGCGGTTCCACTCACGCTGCCGCAGGGCAACTTGCAGAGCTGCGGCCATCGCCATAGCGGCCAGCATCGCGGGTTGGTGTCCGAATGCCATTCTCTGCAGGGGTGAAAGGCCAACAGGTTATCATGGCGCCTACTCCCGTGCCCATCCAGGTACCATGTGCTACATGGTGGCCCCTGTTGGCACTGCGGGCCCCATCGGTGCCCCCGGTCCTGGTGTCCGTCCCTGCTGCCAAGGGTTTCGTTGGTTGGCACTGCCCTCTCTGGGGGTTGCCATGGGTGTTGCCCTGGGTGGTTCCCCCGGTTGGTGGCAGCTGGTTGGGTGGAATGTTCGGGGGCGGGGGGGGGGGGGGGGGGGGTCCGCGCGCTGTCGTGAGGGGTGGGGTGTGTGGCTGGGCGCACCCATACAGCCGGTGTCACTGTGTAGAACCAGGGACCAGGGTGAGTGGTCAGCAAGATGACTACTGTAATGGCGGTTGGTGCCTGGGCACCCCCCAGTCCTGTGGGGAGGGGGGAAGGCACCCCGGCTGCTCTGCCTATCCGCCGGCAGCCCGCAGCTTCCTACTTTCTCTCTCTCGCTCGGCAGCCAGGACGCCAGGTGCTTGATTTTTATAACCAGAAGTGAACGACGCCATCGGGAAAACGGCTCATTGGAGGCGCTGAATCGCGGAGGTCCCGGATCATTGGGTGTCAGGCCCGCTAATGATTTGCCTACTGTACTTCTAGTTCATGCGGCGAGCGATAGATTTACTCCATTTTTGGGGTGCGGAGCATACCGATTTGGCGTCAAACCGGTGCCTACCTCAATTTTGGCGTCGGAAGCTATTCTCCGCCAAGCACGTTCGCGATTTTGGTGTCGGCAAACAGAGAATCCTGTCCCCTATGTGAGAGGGAGACAGGGTTCTAATCTAGTGGGCATCCAAGAACCAATGATCCCAACAAGCACTGCTAGTGAGGAGCCTTGTCCACTAATAGCACACTTTGACAAACCACTGGTATGCTCTCCACCACGGGTCTGTCTAGTCAATTTAATAGAGTGGGAAGTGTTCAGTACACATGAACATTAGGTAAAAGCTGCCTGGCAATGGGGTGAGCTCTGAAAATGACTCCTTAGAAAGCTGGAACAAGTATTCTCTCTGGGATCGGTTGTCATGAATGATGTTCCTGGCAGGCCCACTTGTAAATGTGCCCATGCCTTTCTTCCCATCGATGTCCATGCCACTGAATGTTATTTATGGCAGAGTATTTGATGGGATTTGAATCCAATGGATGCTCCACAAATTGAGGTCCAAATGTGAGGGCATGAGGCAGCAGGTGACATCTCAGTTGCATATTGGCACTGATCAAGCCTTGGGGTGAAAACACAACAGAATAGGATTCCATCCCAACTCTTAGCCTGTATGTTGCTTCCATGCAGAACTCAACCCCAAAGGACGATCTCACATAGCCCTGATTCAACACATGACTTTTATCTCCCTCCGTTCTTGGGCAGACAGGGCTCAGAAACTTTCCAAAATAATGGGCGTGATTTAATGGCCGCTTAAGCGAGAGTGCGACAAGGCATTAGATCGCGATAGAGGCCAAAAATGAGAACTAGGCGGCGATCGGTTTGCGATCTAACTGGCCCGCTCGCTTTGGTGAAATTAGGATCCTGCCGTAGTGTGGCAAGAAACCAATAATCATCACTTGAGCCCATCTCCATACAATTAACGGGAGTAACCCCCTATCTAACCCCCCCCCCCCCCCCCCCCCCCCTCCGTGATCTAACGGCCTCTCCAGCACGCAATCACACGGACGCCGATTAGGACTGTTTTTAAAACGTGAAGCTGGTGGAAAGGCGGCTGCGAGGAGGTTAGTGACCACCTTTGCTCCCAGACAATGAGCCGGGAGCACTGTGGTTGCTGCCCTGGTCGGGGAGGGCCACCACCAGTTGAGACTGGGTGGGGGGGGGGTTGTCTGAGCGCCGAGACGTCTGCCATGCCACCCCTTTGTGATCCTGTTCTGGGGGAAACCCCAGCCCCTGCCCCACTGATAACCCATAACTCCCACTGACCGCGGAGGCCTCTGGCCATGTGGCTGAAGGCGATTGCTAATTGAGAATTGACAATCGTGGTTAAGTGAGCACTTCACACCTCCCAAGTGGATCCCTGTGAGTGGGTGAGCTATGTAGCATGTGAGGGTTATTGCCTAGCATCCCAATCCGACTGTGATATCAGGACACGGTCAGGATCAGGAAGATACTTCTGCAGAGACGATGGCAGGTGGGGGGGTTGGGCCTCCCGAATTTATTGTATTATTACTGGGCGGCGAATGCTGAGAAGGTGAGAACTTGGGTCAGAGGGGTGGGGGGGAGGTCCCAGTGGGTCAGAATGGAGGAGAGTCTGTGCAGGGAGTTGGGCTGAGGGTGTTGGCAACAGCGCCGCTCCCAATGGCCCCGGGTAAATATTCTGGGAGTCCGGTGGTGGTGGCAACGCTGAAGATTTGGAGGCAGTTGCGCCAGCACTTCAAGATGTGGGCGGGGTCAAGAGAGATGCCGATTGGGAGGAACCATAGGTTTGAGCCAGGGAAGTGGGATGGGAGGTTTCAGAGATGGGAGGAGAGGGGAGTTAGGGTATTAAAGGACCTGTTCCTGGGAAGTCGCTTTGTGAGGCTGGAGGAGTTGGAGGATAAATATGGGCTGGGGCAGGAGGAAGCTCCGGGATTTTGCCAAGAAGGAGGTTCAGAGCTTCCTAATAGCACCAGCATCCACATTGTTGGAAGAGGTATTGACGACAGGGGGAAATGGAGAAGGGGGTGGTGTAGGCGATCTATGGGAGGATTTTGAGGGAGGGTAAGGTATTCTTGGAGAAGATTAAAACCAATTGGTGGGGGAAGAGTTGGGGGAAGACTATCTGTGGAGTGAGGTGCTCCGGAGGGGAAACGCCTCAACCTTGTGCATGAGGTTGGGCTGATATAGTTAAAGGTGGTGTACAGGGCGCACCTGATGAGGGCGAGGATGAGCCGACTCTTTGAAGGGGTGGAAGATGTATGTGAGCGCTGTGGGAGGAGCCCCGCAAACCATGTTCACATGTTTTGGTACAGCCTGTAGCTGGAGGGATATTGGAGGGAGGTCTTTAAGGTCATCTCGGTGGTAGTACATGTGAGTTTTGAACCAGGACCCCTAGAAGCCATTTTCAGGGTGTCATACCATCCGGGCTGCAGACGGTGCGGGGGCAGATGTTTTAGCCTCGCTGATTGCCCGGAGGCAGATCTTACTGGGGTGGAAGTCAGCTTGGCAGGGGACCTGCTGGAATTTTTGACGCTCGAGAAGATGAAGTTTGAGTTGAGGAGGAGGATGGAAGGGTTCTACAATTCATTGGCATTGTGTATCTTGCACTTTCAAGAATTGGATGCCATCGGACATTTGGGGGAGAGGGGGGGCTAGTAGGGGGGGAAGGGGTACTAATGCTAGTACATTATTTACTGTTTACTGTGTATGGGATGGCCGTTGCTACTCTTTTGGTCTTTTTTCTTTTGTTCTATTTGGAATGTATGGATGACGTTTGGTTTGTATGTTGATGGGATGCTGGTTGTGGGATTGATATTGTATTTCTTATTGTTGGTTGTCTTTTGTTGGTTGTCTATTTGATGAAAATGCGGAAAATAAGAAGAATTTTAAAAAATGTTAAAAAGGGGAACTTAATGGCTCTTGAATTAGTCAGAGGGTTTTATCATCTGGCTTTCTGTCTCTGAAAGGAGATCCGTGGCCTGCAATTGACTCCATGGTGTGCTGGTCATACCATATCTGGTTGGCCCTATAGTCCTTCCAGTCCTTCCTTTTGTACATTTGTGTGCACATTGACATAAGAGCTCAGGGTTATCTTGCTTGCTGAATGTCCGATCCTTCTCCCCATGAAGAAGGCCTCACTGCCCAATCCAAGCTCTATATTGACAGCAACTCAAAGATTGCAAATTTGGTGTGGGAAGAACAATCCACCTACACTCTGCCTGTGATACTGAAATGGGGAATGAGGAAATAGGACAGGAGGAGGAGAGTTGGAGAGGGATAATTATAAAGAGGAACTCAGTGAAGTTGACTTGACTCACATTAGATTTTTAATCATCTGAAAAGTGAAATATAATGGTGAAGTCAGCAGGTTTTTATATGTGGGACTATGGAAAGAACTAAAACATACAAGCACAAAATTCATACTATCCAGATAAGACATGAGGCTGAACAGACCTTTCACCCAACAGAAGGCTGGAGATGCAAATGCTGGTTTTATTGAATTATATGGATTAGTATAGAGAGAGATAATCAAATGCAGAGTACTGATCTCATGAAAGATCATCCTGAGATTTTAACACTGTTTCTCTCTCCACAGATGCTGCCAGACCTGCTGTGTATTTCCAGCATTTTCTGTTTTTATTCCAGAATTCTAGCATTCACAGTATTGTATCTTTTCCAGAGTATCATAGAATCCCTACAGTGCAGAAGGTGGCCAATTGGCCCATCGTGTCTGCACCAACTCTCTGAAAGAACACCCGAACTAGACCTTCTCGCCGCCCTAACCCCATAACCCCAACTATCCAGCAATCCTTGGACACTAAGGGGCAATTTAGCATGGCCAATGCACCTAACCTGCACATCCTTAGACACTAAGGGGCAATTTAGCATGGCCAATCCACCGAACCTGCACATCCTTAGACACTAAGGGGCAATTTAGCATGGCCAATCCACCGAACCTGCACATCACTGGACACTAAGGGGCAATTTAGCATGGCCAATCCAGCCAACGTGCACATCTTTAGACTGTGGGAGGAAACCAGAGCACCAGGAGAAACCCATGCAGACAAGGGAAGAACGTGCAAACACCAAAGACAGTGACCCGAGGCTGGAATCGAAACCGGGTCCCTGGTGCTGTGGCAGAGTGCTCACCGCTGTGCCACCATATCACATCAATGCACAACATGACGGTTGCTGAGTTCTGGGGATCCTGGACTGGGATTTGTAAGGAAGGCAATGGGTTACGGATAGATAATTTAGGATGTGGCATTGGATGGATGCACTGCCTTGCGCCAAAGCTATGTTTGGGAGTATGGTTGTCCATCTCATCCTCAGAAGGCTCTGGAGATTAGACAGAGATCACGAGAGAATGGGATGTGTAACGGCCAATAGAACAAAGATAAAATCAGGCAGAGCCCTTGATAGATTCGGCAGGTGATCATCATCATCGTCATATTTATTATCGTCACAAGTAGGCTTACATTAACACTGTAATGAAAATCCCCTAAACATCCATTTAATAATGATCTTTATTGTCACAAGTAGGCTTACATTAACACTGCAATGAAGTTACTGTGAAAAGCCCCCAGTCGCCACATTCCGGCGCCTGTTCGGGTACACCGAGGGGGAGTTTAGAATGTCCAATTCACCTAACAGCACGTCTATCGGGACTTGTGGGAGGAAACCGGAGCACCTGGAGGAAACCCACGCAGACACGGGGAGAACGTGTTGACTCCGCACAGACAGTGACCCAAGCTGGGAATCGACACTGGGACCCTGGGGCTGTGAAGCAATAGTGCTAACCACTGTGCTATCGTGCCACCTGTTTGGTCTATGAAAGGAGATTGAATTGAGCAGAGTTCATGATGAAGCAGACTGTACATGGTTTGGGGAAGAGAATTAGTTGAAGTGGGGTTCAGAATGGAGTGAATTATGTATGCAATTTGGTAGATGAAGTCAGCTGAGTCTAGGACAGAGCAGATTGCATGGGGCTACAGCAAGAAATTAGATGGGAAAGAGCAATAGACGGAGTTTTAGACATGGTCTGTGGGAGAATATTAAATGGTCTTGAGCCCAGAATAGAGGGCATTCTACAAGGGAAGAGTGAGCTTGAAGTGCTACATTTTCTTATTCCATGTTTCCATGCTATATGAATTTAGAAAAAGTTGGTTGCCACTGGTAATAATAATTCTGCATTTCTTGTTTCCTTTTGCTTCCTGGAATGAACTACAAGCAGCAGAGACCAGCGAAACAGTCACTGAGTACCTCAGTTTGCCGGGAATCGCACTGGAAGTGTCTGATCCTCTCTCTTCTTATGTATGGATGCCTGGGGGCTGTGGCCTGGTGCCAGTTAACCCGAGTCACCAAACTCAGCTTCGACAGCTCCCTGAAGGGCAAGTCAATGATCTACCACGACAGCCCTTGCTCCAATGGATATGTTTACATCCCGCTGGCCTTCCTGGGAATGCTCTACATGGTCTACCTGGTGGAATGCTGGCACTGCCACGCTCGGAGTGAATTCCAGTACAAAGCAGACATCGACAGTGTCTACGAGCGAATAGGCTGCATGCAGCAGGCCACCCCCTGCATCTGGTGGAAGGCCATTAGCTACCACTTTGTGCGACGCACACGCCAGGTGACCCGCTACCGCAACGGCGATGCCTACACTACCACGCAAGTGTACCACGAGCGGGTCAACACACATGTGGCCGAGGCAGAGTTCGAGTACGGCCGGTGCGGCGTGCGCGATGTGTCGAAGGAGCTGCTGGGTCTGGAGTGCTACCCAGCCACCAGGCTGCGTTTCACCAAGTGTTTCAGCTTTGCCAACACCGAGTCGGAGAACTGCTACCTGAACCAGCGGGCACACTTTTTCAGCGAAATCGAGGGACTAGATGACTACATGGAGGCCCGGGAGGGGATGCAGCTCAAGAATGTGGACTTCAAGGATTACATGATGGTTTATGTAAACCCTGACCGCCTCCCATGGTACATTTCGCACTACGCCTTCTGGGTGGCAGGTCTACTCATGCTATCTTGGCCTCTCAGGGTCTTAGTGGAATATCGGACTGCCTATGTCCACTATCACGTGGAGAAGCTCTTTGGGCTGGAGTACGTGGGGGTGACCCCAACAGAGGAGACCGGCCCGAGCTCTCCAGTGGCCCGAGTTGGCACTGTGGACAGCACTGAGCTCGAGTGGCACATCCGCACCAACAGGCAGCTCATCCCCAGCTACTCGGAGGCTGTACTGATGGACCTGGCCTCCTTGTCCATCTGCAATGGCTACTCGGCTTGCGGCATTGTCCGCCCGGACTGCGACGGCAGGTCCAGCAGCTCCTCCATCTTCTCCCGCAATGTGTGCCGCAGCCACTCCCGCTTCTCCCTTGACACCAGCCGTTTCTCGCTCTGCCGCGTACATGGGTCCCGCCGCACCGGCCTGTGGCATAGCCGGAGCAGCAACATCAACGAGCGCTGTCGCGACGACCAGTGTCGCTCCTACTCCAGTCAGCTGGCGGTCAGCGAGAACCCACCAAACTACCACGATGCCCGCTTTTTCCCGGTGCTGATTGTCCACCGGCCCTGTCAGGGTAGCGAGGGGGAGGGGCGCAGGTATTACATCCGAAGAAACTCCTGCCTCGAAACGTCTTTGTGACCTCCTGCGTTTGGTTCTGACCCACGTTAATTCCCGTCCCCTCCATGTCTCAAATTTATAATCCCGATCCTCTTGTTCAAATCCTACCATAGTCTTGCCTTCCCTCTATCTCTCTAACCTTGTCCTCAAGAACCTTCAAGCCTCCATGATCTCTGTGCTCCTCCAATTCTGACCACTTGTGAACTCCCCCTTCCTCCACTCCACAATCAGCTGCCCAGTCCCAAAGTTACGAATTCTCTCCCTGAACTTCCCCATGTGTCTCTCTCTTTCCTTGTCCTTCGAACCCCTCCTTCGAACCTACCTCTTTAACTAAAATTTTGGTTGTCTGCCCCAATACAGCTTCTTGTGGCTCGGTGTCATCAAAGGTGCTATATAAATGCAAATTGTTGTCGCTGCCTCCAGGACCGTCCAGGTTGGGCCAACATCCAGGGTTTGTGATCTTCTCCAGATGGCAATGACGATCAGCGTGCATGCACTTCCTATCCACGGGCTCTGCCACAGGCTCGAACCTCAAGAAGCACTGAGAGCCGGTGAGATCTCTTCTGGGTTGCCTTTATAAGCTGCTGACAGTGAGCTCACAAAAGATCCTGAAAATGTTTTTTCCATTTCAATCGTTTTGAGCAATAGATGACTGTGGAAAAGAAAGGAGACGGCACTGTGCATTCCTGAATTCGGAGGAGGAGAGATTTTTGGTCGAATGGGTATGGACCATAGGCAAATCTGAAAAACCAAATTAACAACACACATTAATGTCAAACACAAAGCCTGATATTGGTTTGCTTTCATCCTTTAGGAGGGAATCCCACTGAACGACTTGATAGCCCCAGATGCTATAGGAATTGTCTATAATGTATTGCTGTATGGGGAGAAGCTACTGGCATCTTTCAGTTGTCCCCTGTTACACACTTTAGAGCAGCTGGTTTGAGACCATTTGGGAGCAGCCATTTTCTACAGAGTTCCTTTCTTTAGACCATCGGCAAATGTTGAGGGGTGGACAGGTGATGGGGTTGGATGGGTGGTGGTCATTCTCACACTGTTGTGAAATTCCTCTGTCCACCATTGTACCGCCTGTATTAAAGTATACTGATTTCACACCGTGCTATTTCACCCCAGTTGAATGGGGACACTACTAATAAACCCACAAGCGGTGGCACTCTCTAATGAGGCCCTGCATAAGATGTCCGCCGCCCAGGCTGTCTCCAGTTGGCAGCTCAGCTTGGGGGAGGGCATGACAGGAAAGGATTCCAAGGTAAATCTCAAACGCCAAGTGGCTCTAAATCCTCCCCAGTTCTCTGTTTAGATCTTACCACACAATCTCTCGCTCTCTGTGTAAAGTAGTTAAATCTATATTGCCTGTATCTCAACTCTCTTCTATTCATTGCCCTAGAGTTTGTGTTAATCTCAAAACACATGGAATTAATGGAGTTCAATTTGTAATTCTTCAACAATTGAGTAAGATCTACATCTGCAGAAGAATTTGATATAAACATGAAAAGGAAAGTTTGCAGGGATATGGGGTTAGAGCAACAGAAGTGGAACCTCTTGAATAGCTTTGTTTAAAGAGCTAGCACAGACACAATGGACCGAATGGCCTCCTGCTGTGTTGTAATATTCTGTCACCTGCCAGAAGTGTTCTTCATGCAAAGAATAGTAGAAATCTCAAATTCTTCCCCCTCGAACATGTTGAGGCTAGTTAAATTGAAAATGTCCAAACGGATTTCAATTAGACAAGAGCATTAAGAGTCGAGGACTAAGATGGATAAATGGAGTTAAGATACAGATAAATGGCGATAAATACAGATAAATGGATATAAAATGAAGATAAATGGAGTTAAGTTAGAGATAATAAATGAAGTTAAGATACGGATCAATGGAGTTAAGTTACAAATCAGTGGATATAAAGTATAGAAAAATGGAGTTAAGATACAGGTAAATGAAGATAAAATGCAAATAAATGGAGTTAAGTTAGAGATAATAAATGGAGTTAAGATACGGATCAATAGAGTTAAGTTACAAATCAGTTGAGATAAAGTATAGAAAAATGGAGTTAATATACAGATAAATGAAGATAAAATGCAAATAAATGGAGTTCAGATAGAGATAATAAATTGAGTTCAGATTCAGATTGGATCAATGGAGATAAAGGGCAGGATTCTCCATTCATTCGCGTGTTGGGATTTTCAGTCCCGCTGCAGTGAATGGGGATTTGACTGAGCCCAAATACTCCGTCCTTGCTGGCAGGGGTTGGCTCACAATGGAGAATTCTGGCCAAATTACAAATAAATGGAGTGGAGATGCAGGTCTAGCATGAGGGGCTGAAAGGCTATCTCCTGTTCCTATGCTCCTGAGCAACCAATTCAAGGCTGGAATAATTTGAAATAGAGTCGAAATTTATTGGTGGCTACGACCCTCAGCTTGTTCCTGGCCGTACTGTGATCCATGATGCGGGCTGTCATTGCTCAGGATTGTTCTGCAATTTCCATACCCAAGAATGAATCGACTGGAGAGAAAAATCCATAGAATTCCTACAGTACAGAAGGAGGCCATTTAGCCCATCTGGTCTGCACCAACCCTCTGAAAGAGCATCCTACCTAGGCCCACTCCCCCACCCTATACCTATATCCTAAAATATGCATCTTTGGACACTAAGGGGCAATTTAACATGGCCAATCCACCTAACATGCACTCTTTGGACTGTGGGAGAAAACCAGAGCACCCGGAGGAAACCCATGCAGACATGTGGGGAACATGCAAACTCCACACAGTCACCCAAGGCTGGAATAGAAACCGGGTCCCTGGTGATTTGAGGGAGCAGTGCTAACCACTGTGCCACCACAGGACATTTGGTTTAACCAAAGGGCTTGTTTGTTTTCCAATTGGTGAGGGAAGGAGGGACCCTGTGAAGATGGGCACATCAGGTAACCAATGGTGTGTGTTTGTTGGGGGGAGGGTCAGTTATAAGTCATGTGATGACACCTCTTGGAATTGGCGACCCAACCAGTCAGCTGCACCTTTAGGTGGGGATTTAGCAGGGAGCTCATTCTCGTCCTCCCTCCAGAGAGCATCCCACCATTGAAGACAGAGTGGCCGCTAAGATTGTTACCCAAGTATATAAGACATTTGTCTTTGGTGACTTTGAATGCAAAAGTTTCCCATGGGTGCGTAAGGATAGTTATTAAGGATGATTATCTGGACCTTCTGACGTAAGGGGTAAATTCCAGGTTCCACTGTTTATAGCACATAGAACATACAGTGCAGAAGGAGGCCATTCAGCCCATCGGGTCTGCACCGACCCACTTAAGCCCTCATTTCCACCCTATCCCCATAACCCAATAACTCCTCCTAACCTTTTTGGTCACAAAGGGCAATTTATCATGGCCAATTCACCTGACCTGCACGTCTTTGGACTGTGGGAGGAATCCAGAGCACCCGGAGGAAACCCACGCAGACACGGGGAGAAAGTGCACACTCCGCACAGTGACCCAGCGGGGAATCGAACCTGGGACCCTGGCGCTGTGAAGCCACAGTGATATCCACTTGTGCTACCGTGCAAGCCAACAATAGAGAATTCTGGCTGGAAGTGCCACATAGTTTTGAGGGACTGATAAATACAGTGGGATCTTTCTGTGTTCCTTTGTGCTTGGTTTGGGGGGGGGGGGGGGGGGGTGAATTTGACCGGAACCTAGATTGACAGGGTGGTTGATTCAAGGCCTCCTGCCTTGGGGTGCTGTTGCAAACTGCATAGTTCAAAGGATAGCTTTGGATGGAGTGGCCCTTCTGCCCATTCAGTGGTATCCTTTTCAAATACCAACCTTTTTATCTCCAGCTATCAGCTATTATTCAGTTGGTGTAACACTCAGACCAGGAGGTTGTGGGGTCAAGTCCCAGTGAGAAGAGTTGGGCATGTAATCCCGGCTGGGCCTTCAACGCCCTGCTGAGGGAGCGCTGCACTGTCAGAGGTGCTGGCTTTTCCATAAATTGCTAATTACATCCTTTCCAGTTTGCCACTCTGAGGCCAAAGCAGGAACCCCTTGGAGTGGTTGGGAAACACTGTCTCTAGGTCAGACATAAAGGAGTGCACTATTTGCATCATCAATCTTGTTATTCTGGGTCTGAAATGAGAAAAACTTTCACAACCTCAAACAGCAATGTGATAACAACCAGATAATCTTTTTAAATTGTGTTGGCTGTGGGATAAGCATTGGTCAGGACCAGCTCCTGTTCAAAATAGTGCCAGGGAATATTTTGAACTGCATGAGGGCAGACAGGGCCATAGTTTAAGATAACACCTGAAAGACAGGAATGAAAGCAGAAAATGCTCTGAAACCTCAGCAGGTCTGGGAGCATCTATGGAGAGAGAAACGGGGTTAACAGGCAGGATTTACCATCTGTTCACGCCGGCGGGAAATTCCAGCCCCAAGCCGGTGCACGAGTTTCCGGGCGACAAGGGGCGCAGTCAACGGGAAAACCTGTTGACAAGGGCGGGACCGGTAGATCCTGCTGGCTGGCCACCTCTGCTGCTGGAAAACACGTGGCGGGTTGGTGGGAAAATCTCCCCCCCCCCCCCCCCCCCCAACATTCCAATCCACATTCAGTCATAATGGACTTGAAACGTTAACTGTTTCTCTCTCCACAGATGCTGACAGACTTGCTGAGTTTTTCCAGCATTTTCTGTTTTTATTTCAGGTTTCCAGCATCTGCAGTATTTCGCTTTCATCTGAAAGACGATGCCCGCAATAGTTTCCACACTCTGGTGCAGCACTGATGCCTGCAATAGTTTCCACACTCTGGTGCAGCACTGATGCCTGCAATAGTTTCCACGCTCTGGTGCAGCACTGATGCCTGCAATAGTTTCCACACTCTGGTGCAGCACTGGGACCGTCAGCCTGGATTTGTGTCCAAGTCTCTTAAAGTGAGATTTGACGCCGGATCCAGCTGATTGAAAGGCAAGCTTGTTACCCCACAGAGCCACAGGGGAGGTTTACTCTGAATACGCTCGATGATTTCCTTGAGCTGGCTTGTTCTCGATGAGCTGCAGATGAGCCAGAAATCTGTGCCTGCGCCTGCTTTTAGCCTGTTTGTGGGTATACACCAACTGGCATGGAGTGGGGAAAGCAGAGATTACTGTATCTATCAGGTCTTGAATAGCTAGGAGTGAATTAGGACTAACATCCTGGCTAGGAATGACCTAGAATTTACAACACAGAAGTGAGGCATTCATTCCAGTCGATTACAGCTGAGCTGATGGGAGTGACACTACAGTTGGCTCACTGCCCACAGGGAGACGCTAAATGGACCAGGATTCCTAACGGCTAACCTTATTTTGCTGGAAGTGCACATGTGGGAACATCAGATCAGGAAGGGGTTTGGCTACGATGCCTCCTGTAGTGGAATAGTCAGTGACTAGTCTATGCTCACAAGGCCGCTGTGGTATCACACTCCAGCAGGGAGTGGCGAGCAACGAAACAAAAGCAGTTGGCATGAGAGATCAGAGCTAGACTTCCGTCAACTTCTTCAACCCGCTGGAATAAACAGAAGACGCCGGGGAGAATTGCTCACGTGACGTTGGGGAGGCCCTGAAGGCTTTGAGGAGTGAGCTGTACAAGTCCCTCTGCTGCGGGCTAACTGCTGACTTTGGATGTTTTGCTGTGTCTAAATGTCACCTGATTTGTCAGCCCTGGTCTGTTTTAACTGCAAACATTGTGGAGTATTGCACTGGGACTAACTATGCAAACATACGCTCGCTCCTTTGTAAGTCAAGGCTGTTGGAGATGGGAGTGAGGAGGCAGAGAACAGCCAACTGGAGCACCTGAATGTATTTATGTTGTCTCTCCCCGAGCAGCAGCTCTCTCTCTGTCCACGGGTCGGTGGGTTCATAGTCTTCCTACTGACTGAGCACCCCTCCCACCCTCCTGCAACCTTGGGCGTACGACTGTAACTTTCTTATTCTGATACTTTTTTGAAATAATAAAAAAAAAACAAGTTTGAAATAAAAGTTCGCGTCGCCTCCTCTGTGCGGATTGTTGCAGCAGTCATGGGCTCGTCCTGTCAGGGATTTGCCAATTGCCCAGGATTTCCCTGGAGTGTCTACGGATTTGGGGGGGGGGGGGGGGGGGGTTGAGGAGAAGATAGGCTATTGACAAAGTCAAGAATCGTCCAATCAGGTAAGGACGGACCTGTGGGGAGGCGGGACGTGATGATTGACATGTCGAGCAGCCAATGGGGAGTCATGTGCTCTACATCTGGGAAGCTTTGGGATCCCATAGTGCGTCTGGAGGACAGGGCTAGGGTGGGGGAGGGATTAGGGTTATGCCAGACATTGGAAGCATGTCCAAAAAAAGAAAATGCAGGTGAATGCTCCAGCACTGCCGGGGTGGGATGTCACAGTGGGGGGAAGTAATAATCAGGTTGTGGTGGAGATGTTTAGAATGCTAAAGGACTTCGACAAGATAGACTGCTTCCTCTGGTGGGGGGAACTAAAGGATCAGGGGGTATAATCTTAAAGTTAAAGCTTCTGCCGATGTCAAAAATGGCATAACCTCTTCTTGCCCCTCAGCAGAGGCTGCTGGTCCCATAGCGTGGTGAAGGCTGACCGCAGGGAAGTGCTGCTGAAGGTGAGTGAAATGCCGGAAAGTGGTTTCCAAGAAGGTGGCAATCACAATGAAGCCACTCCTGAGAGAAGAAGTGCCCTGAACAGCAGTCTTTCAGAATAATGGTCATGGCTGAAGCTCTATAGTGCAACTGCTCAAAGCCTTCCCAGCCTGTTAGTTTGATTGAAGGACATATTCCCTTTGTGCACTCACCTCATAGAATTTACAGTGTTGAGGGAAGCCATTCAGCCCATCGAGTCTGCACTGGCCCTTAGAAAGGGCAACCCACTTAAGCCCCATGCCTCCAACCTATCCCCTTGGCCTATCCACCTAATCTGCACATCTTTGGACTGTGAGAGGAAACCGGAGCACCTGGAGGAAACCCACGCAGACACGGGGAGAAAGTGCAAATTCCACACACACAGTCACCTGTGGCCGGAATTGAACACAGGTCCCTAGAACTGTGAGGAAGCAATGAACAAAGAAAAGTACAGCACAGGAACAGGCCCTTCGGCCCTCCAAGCCTGTGCCGACCATGCTGCCCGTCTAAACTAAAATCTTCTCCACTTCCTGGGTCCGTTTCCCTCTATTCCCATCCACCATGCCGTCAAGTGACCCTGGCTGGGAAATTCAGGATTGAAGGTTAAAATAATTCCTTGTTAACTTTTTAATTACCTGAATTACTGACCCAACAAATTCATGGGGCTTTCCGCTCACCTTAAATCCTGCCTTGGTGGGCTGATGCCCTGGAGAGGGTAAATTCTTCCTCCTCGTGTGCGTGGCTTAACCTCATCCAATTCAAGGTGCTGCATAGGGCCCACATGACTGGGACGAGGATGAGTAGGTTCTTTGGGGGTGAAGATAGGTGTGTCAGGTGCTCTGGGAGTCCAGCGAACCATGCCCATATGTTCTGGGCATGCCCGACATTGGAGGAGTTCTGGAAGGGGGTGGCGAGGACGGTGTCAAGGGTGGTGGGATCCAGGGACAAGCCAGGATGGGGACTCGCGATCTTTGGGGTTGGGGTAGAGCCGGGAGTGCAGGAGGCGAAAGAGGCCGGTGTGCTGGCCTTTGCGTCCCTAGTAGCCCGGCGAAGGATTTTGCTACAGTGGAAGGACGCGAGGCCCCCAAGTGTGGAGACCTGGATCAATGACATGGCGGGCTTCATTAAGCTTGAGAAGGTTAAATTCGCCCTGAGAGGATTGGTGCAAGGGTTCTTTAAATGGTGGCAACCTTTCCTCGACTTCCTGGCTCAACGATAGGGTACTGGGACAGTAGCAGCAGCAACCTTGGGGGGGGGGGGGGGGGGGGGGGGGACGTTGATTATGTTTGCTTATTTTTATTTAAATTTGATTTATTTAATTTTAATTTATGGTTAAGTTCTCTTGTTGGAAGGGGGTGGGGGGAGTGTGATACATGTGATGTTACGGTATGGGGGGAATTGTGGGTGTTATGGGGCTGTTAGTTGCATATTACTGCTTGTTGCTATACTTGTTATATTTTTATATTTTCTGTAAAAAATTCCAATAAAAATTATTTTTAAAAAAAAACCGGCCTTGGTGAAACCTGCAAGAGGGCAGGGAGAGATTGGCAGCCCAATCCAACAGTATTTTCAGGAGATTTAACTGCCTTCTCTGGTCCGTAAAATTCAATTTCCCGCTCCACAGATGCTGCCAAACCTGTGGAGTATTTCCACCATTTTGAGTTTTAATTTCAGATTTCCGGCATCTGCAATATTATACATTTCTGTTGTAGAGTTTCTGTTGGGTAGAGGTACTTGGAGATCGGGAATTGAGATACAGGCCAACCATGGTCTAATAAATGGCTGAATGGTCTCTTCCTGTTCCTAATGCTCCCATTGGAGGAGCAGCTCCTTGTAGCCTGTTTCTAATGAGAACCGCCTTGTTGATGAGCAGATAACTCACGTAATATTGAAGAGGTGTGTTTATAACCTTCTGTTAGGCTGGGAGACCCACTGCCTCCATTGACAATTTGTTATGGGCCAGGGTTTAGAGAACCCCAAAGTGTATCATGGAGTTCACCTGACCCACAACTTTTAATAGATTGTGGTATGGGGAGCACACAGCCCACTCTACAGGTGTAGTACAACAGAAATGGAAAAGTATTTTTTTAAAGCAAAACAATGTTTATTCTATGAACTCAAGTTAACCTTTTTAAAACATAGAGTGAGCATCTTAGCAACCATTAATTCAAATACAACCCCCAAAGAGTACAACGCTAAGTAATGCTTACGCTGTCCTTTTAACATCCAGAAGACTTACAAAACATCCAGAACCTTTTAACATCCAGAAGACTTACAAAAAATATAACCTTTAACAGAAGCACATCAGGTTAAAGTCATAACTGAAAACATTTATAATTCTGAATTCACCAAATGATCAAGAGATAGTCTTTTCTTTTAAAAAAAAAATAATTGTTATTGAAAAATTTTGTATTTATATAACAACGAACCGCAATAAAATACCAACAATAACAAAAATGATAGCCGTCATAAACATTCGCCCATCCTCAACAACAAAACATATTAACAGCAACTTAAATTAACACAATGTTAAGTTACATAACCATAGAAAAAAAATAGAAACAATAATAAAGAACACCCCCCTCCCTCCCCCCCGGGTTGCTGCTGCTATTGACCAAGATACCTATCTTTGAGCCAGGAAGTCCAGAAAAGGCTGCCATCGTTTATAGAACCCTTGTATTGATCCTCTCAGGGCAAATTTGACCCTCTCCAATTTTATAAATCCCGCCATGTCACTGATCCAGGTCTCCACACTTGGGAGCCTCGCATCCTTCCACTGTAGCAGGATCCTTCGCCGGGCTACGAGGGACGCAAAGGCCAGGACACCGGCCTCTTTCGCCTCCTGCACTCCTGGCTCCACCGCAACTCCAAAAATCGTGAGTCCCTACCCTGGTTTGACCCTGGATCCAACCACCCTCGACACCGTCCCCGCCACCCCCTTCCAGAATTCTTCCAGTGCCGGGCATGCCCAAAACATATGGGCATGGTTCGCTGGACTCCCCGAACACCTGGTGCACCTATCCTCACCCCCAAAGAATCTACTCATCCAAGTCCCGGATATGTGGGCCTGGTGCAGCACCTTGAATTGGATGAGACTAAGCCTCGCACATGAAGAGGAAGAGTTGACTCTCTCCAAGGCATCCGCCCAAGTCCCGTCCTCTATCTGCTCCCCTAGTTCCCCTTCCCATTTAGCCTTCAGCTCCTCCACTGATGACTCCTCCACCTCCTGCATTACCTTATAAATGTCAGACACCTTCCCCTCTCCGACCCACACCCCCGAAAGCACTCTGTCCATCGTCCCCTGCGAGGGCAGCAGAGGGAATCCCTCTACCTGTCGCCTAGCAAAAGCCTTTACCTGCAAGTATCTGAACATGTTCCCTTGGAGGAGCCCAAATTTATCTTCCAGTTCCCCCAGGCCCGCAAACCTCCCGCCAATAAACAGGTCCCTCAGTTTACTGATGCCCACCCTATGCCACCCCCTAAATCACCCATCAATGTTCCCCGGGATGAACCGATGATTTCCACCTAATGAAGCCTCCATCGAGCCCCCCGTTTCCCCCCTATGCCGTCTCCACTGTCCCCAGATTCTTAGGGTCGCCGCCACCACCGTGCTCTTAGGAGAGAGCGGCAACGGCGCCGTTACCAAGGCACCCAGGCTCGTACCTCTACAAGACACCACCTCCATTCTTTTCCATGCCCCCCCCCCCCCATCACCCATTTACGCACCATTGACATATTGGCCGCCCAATAGTACCCCAAAAGGTTGGGCAGCGCCAGCCCGCCTCTATCCCTCCCTCGCTCCAGGAAAACCCTCTTCACTCTCGGAGTCCCATGTGCCCACACAAAGCTCAAAATACTGCTAGTCACTCTCCTAAAGAAGGCCCTGGGAATGAAGATAGGCAGGCACTGAAAGAGGCAGAAGAACCTCGGAAGCACCGTCATTTTGACGGACTGCACCCTCCCTGCCAACGACAATGGCAGTATGTCCCACCTCTTGAACTCCTCCTCCATCTGATCCACAAGCCTGGTGAAATTATGCTTGTGAAGAGTCCCCCAGTCCCTGGCCACCTGCACCCCCAGGTACCTAAAACTCTCCCCTGCCCTCCTAAGCGGGAGCCTACCAATTCCCTCCTCCTGGTCCCCAGGGTGCACCACAAACACCTCACTCTTGCCTAGATTTAGTTTATAGCCTGAAAAGGTCCCAAACTCAGCTAGCAGCTCCATCACCCCCGGCATCCCTCCCACCGGGTCCGCCACATACAGTAGCAGGTCATCGGCATACAACAACACCCTATGTTCCTCCCCACCCCGCACCAAACCCCTCCACCTCCCTGAATCCCTCAACGCCATCGCCAACGGCTCGATTGCCAATGCAAACAACAAGGGGGACAGGGGGCAACCCTGCCTGGTCCCTCGGTAAAGCCGGAAGTACTCCGACCTCCTCCCATTCGTGGCCACACACGCCATCGGGGCCTCATATAGCAGCCTCACCCATCTAATAAACCCTTCACCAAATCCAAACCTCCCCAACACCTCCCATAAGTACCCCCACTCCACTCTATCGAAGGCCTTCTCCGCATCCAGCGCCACCACTATCTCAGCCTCCCCCTCAATCGCCGGCATCATGATGACATTCAGCAACCTCCGCACATTCGTGTTCAGCTGCCTTCCCTTAACAAAACCTGTCTGCTCCTCTTGTACAACCCCTGGCACACAGTCCTCTATCCTGGTGGCCAGGATTTTTGCCAGCACCTTGGCATCCACATTAAGGAGAGATATGGGCCTGTATGAACCACACTGCTGGGGGGTCCTTGTCCCTCTTTAAGATTAAAGAAATCAGCGCCCGCGACATCGTCGGGGGCAAAGTCCCCACGCCTCATTAAGTGTCCGCACCAGCAAGGGGCCCACTAGGTCCACAAACTTTTTACAAAACTCCACCGGGAACCCATCCGGCTCCGGCGCCTTCCCTGACTGCATCTGCCCGATCCCCTTAACCAGCTCCTCCAGCTCAATCGGCGCCCCCAACCCCTCCACCTTCTCCTCCTGCACCTTCGGGAAAGAAAGCCCGTCGAGGAACCTCTCCATTCCCCTCCTCTCCACCGTTGGCTCCGACCGGTACAGTTCCCCGTAAAAATCCTTGAAGACCTCATTCACCTCTACCCCCTTCCGCACCACATTCCCACTCTTATCTCTCACTCCAGCAATTTCCCTAGCCGCATCCCGCTTGCGGAGCTGATGAGCCAGCATCCTACTCGCATTTTCACCATGTTCGTACACTACCGCTTGTGCCTTCCTCCACTGTGCCTCTGCCTTTCTAGTGGTCAGCAAATCAAATTTAGCCTATAGGCTGTGCCTCTCCCCCAACAATCCCTCCTCTGGTGCCTCCGCATACCTCCTATCTACCTCCAGCATCTTTCCCACCAGTCTATCCCTCTCACTCCTCTCGCTCCTCTCCCTGTGTGCCCGGATGGATATCAGCTCCCCACGAATCACTGCCTTCAAGGCTTCCCAGACCATCCCCACCCGGACCTCCCCCGTATCATTCACATCGAGGTACCCCTCAATACTTGCCCGAACCCTCCTGCACACCTCCTCCTCCGCCAACAACCCCACATCCAGCTGCTACAACGGGCGCTGGTAAGAGATAGTCTTTTCATGGCAGAGAGATCAACTGTACACCTGCTTTGTCTGGCTTCAGCTCCAAAACTGAAAACAAAATTAAAACACACCCTGCAGCAAACAACCTAAAACGAAAGTAAAAAGCGGACAGGCAGCCCAGCTCCACCCACTCTCTGACATCACTGCAGTGGTAAACACCTATTTCTTAAAGGTACTCTCACTACAGATATTTATATACACATCCATTTATAAACACACATTTCTTAAAGGTACTCTCACACGACACAATCCCATTCTCATCCCCAAAATAATTGCAGAAACAGTTTGAGATGGAGAATGATAAATGTTAGCAGCAGGTGGGTTCGAGCATAAGAATGTAAGAACTAGGAGCAGGAATAGGCTATCCGGCCAGCTGATCTGATTGTGGCTCAGCTCCACTTTCCTGCCTGTCCACCATCCATAACCCATCACTCATTTCTAAGTTGAAAATCTGTCGAGCTCCACCTTGAATATGTTCAATGATCCAGTCTCCACTGCTCTCTGGGGTAGAGAATTGCAAAGATTAACAACTCTCTGAGAGAAAGAATTCCTCCTCATCTCTGTCTTAAATGATGGGTCCCTTATTTTAAACTGTGCCCCCTGGTTCTAGATTCCCTCTAAAATGGCACAGTAGTTTCTCTCAGCTCTGGTTTAGGAGAGATTACAGAGGTTTCATTGAGTATCATAGAATTCACAGTGTAGAAGGAGACCATTCGGCCCATCGAGTCTGCACCGGCCCTTGGACGACACAATAGCAGTGGTTAGCACTGTGGCTTCACAGCTCCAGCGTTCCAGGTTCGATTCCTGCTTGGGTCTCTGTCTGCGTGGGCTTCCTCCGGGTGCTCCGGTTTCCTCCCACAAGCCCCGAAAGTTGTGCTTGTTCGGCAAATTGGACAATCTGAATTCTCCCTCAGTGTACCCGGACAGGTGCCGGAATATGGCGACTAGGGGATTTTCACAATAACTTAATTGCAGTGTTAATGGAAGCCTACTTGTGACAATAAAAGATTATTATTATTACTACATTAACCTTAGACTATTGTACCAATATGTGCCCTGGCAAATTGTTAAAGCAGACTGCCAATCTAATCGAGGGGTTCAGATGGTTTATATATAGAATAATGGATACCCAGGAGTGAGTTACAGACTGGAATCTAATCGAGGGGTTCAGATGGTTTATATATAGAATGATGGATACCCGGGAGTGAGTTACAGACTGGAATCTAATCGAGGGGTTCAGATGGTTTATATATAGAATGATGGATACCCGGGAGTGAGTTACAGACTGGAATCTAATCGAGGGGTTCAGATGGTTTATATATAGAATAATGGACACCCGGGAGTGAGTTACAGACTGGAATCTAATCGAGGGGTTCAGATGGTTTATATATAGAATTATGGATACCTGGGAGTGAGTTACAGACTGGAATCTAATCGAGGGTTCAGATGGTTTATATACAGAATAATGGATACCCGGGAGTGAGTTACAGACTCGAATCTAATCGAGGGGTTCAGATGGTTTACAAAAAGAATAATGTACTGGCCTCCCCGAACAGGCACCGGAATGTGGTGACTAGGGGCTTTTCACAGTAACTTCATTGAAGCCTACTTGTGACAATAAGCAATTATTATTATTATTATTATTATTATTACAAAAACCTGACTATCTGGTGGTCCTAACAAAGGAGGTTCCACAGGTCCATTGACAAATGTAACAACATTCCAAAGTGCTTTACTAGCGAATAACCTATTCTTTTTGAAGGGTAGTCACATTTACGTTGAATGAAATGAAGCTGCTAATATATACACAACATGGTGGCACAGTGGTTAGAACTGCTGCCTCACAGTGCCAGGGACCAGGGTTCAATTCCAGCCTTGGGTCACTGTCTGTGTGGAGATTGCACTTTCTCATTGTGTCTACATAGGTTTCCTCCAGGTGCTCCCGTTTCCTCCCACAGTCCAAAGATGTACTGGGTAGGTGGATTGGCCATACAAAATTGCCCCTTAGTGTCCATAAGACCTTAAGACATAGAAGCAGAATAGGCCACTAGGCCCATTGACTCTGCTCTGTCATTCAATCATGGCTGATATTTTTCTCATCCCCATTCTCCTGCCTTCTCCCCATAACCCCTGATCCCCTTATTATTCAAGAACCTATCTATCTCTGTCTTAAAGACACTCAGTGATTTGGCCGCCACAGCCGTCTGTAGCAAAGAGTTCCACAGATTCACCACCCTCTGGCTGAAGAAATTCCTCCTCATCTCTGTTTTAAAGGATCGTCTCTTTAGTTTGAGATTGTGTCTTCTGGTTCTAGTTTTTCCCACAAGTGGAAACATCCTCTCCACGTCCACTCTATCCAGGCCTCGAAGTAGCCTGTAAGTTTCAATAAGAGTCCCGCTCATCCTTCTAAACTCCAACAAATACAGACCCAGAGTCCACAACTGTTCCTCATATGACAAGTTCTTCATTCCAGGGATCATTCTTGTGAACCTCCTCTGGACCCTTTCCAAGGCCAGCACATCTTTCCTTAGATACGGGGCCCAAAACTGCTCACAATACTCCAAATGGGCCGTATACAGCCTCAGAAGTACATCCCTGGTTTGTATTCTAGCCCTCTTGACATGAATGCTAACATTACATTTGCCTTCCTAACTGCCGACTGGAACCTGCACGTTAACCTTGAGAATTGTGAACAAGGACTTCCAAGTCCAGGGATGTGAAGGTTCAATTATGGGGTTGCAGGGACAGGGTGGGATATAGATCGGTGCAGACTCAATGGGCTGAATGGCCTCCTTCTGCACTGTAGGGATTCAATGATCCAACAGCACTCAGGTGACAGCACAGAAACTGTCCATTTAGCCGAACCAATCCATGCAATGTGTGGAAGGGATATTAATAAGTTGCCCAATTGGAAGCATGCTGGGAATATTGTCTATATTTTAACACTGCTTTTGAACGAAAATAAGTAGGTCAGGTAACGTAAACAAAATACTGCTTAATATTTTGGACTCTGCCTTTTTATAGTAAGTTGTTCTTCCGAAGGACAACAAAATGCGTTCTCAAATTGTTTTTAAACCAAGGGCAAAACATTTGTATTTCCTCTTGCATTTGCCAGGGGCTGGTTTAGCTCACTCGGCTAAATAGCTGGCTTTTAAAGCAGGCCAGCAGCACGGTTCGATTCCTGTAGCAGCCTCCCCGGACAGGCGCTGGAATGTGGCGACTAGGGGCTTTTCACAGTAACTTCATTGAAGCCTACTCGTGACAATAAGTGATTTTCATTTCATTTCCAAGGTTTTATCTCTTTTGGTTGTTTATTTCACACTATAAATATCATGGTTTTTAACTGTATAATTCAAAGTACTGTGGAATGGCTACTTAGCCAGACTATGGGCCTCTCCGCAAATATTTGTGTCAAATAAATTTCCTGAAACTAAGCCTCGAAGAATTTGTCTTTATTATAATTTCCACGACACAATGTTTATGCTACACTTGAGCCCCCTTTCCCATCTAGCTCTTACCAGCCTAACTCTCAATTACCTTTGCCCTCATTTGCTTATCTAATTTCCCCTTACGCACATCGATACTATTCACTTCAACCACTCTATTTGGTAGCGAGTTCCACATTCTCACCACTTTCTGGTAAAGAAATATGTCTTGAATTCCCCAGTAGTTTTCTTGGTGAGTATCTTAAACTGATTTCCTCTCGTTATTACACCCACAGTGTTATTAAGGAGGGAGTTCCCAGATTTTGACATGCCAACAGTGAGGGAACGATGATATATTTCCAAGTCAGGCCAGTGTGTGGCCTGGAGAGGAATTTGCAGGTGGTGATGTTCCTATGTATCAAGGAGCTTCAGCAAAATTTAAACCAATGGGATTTAGGGGAAAAACTCTGGTTGGAGTCATATTTAGCAGAAGGGAAGATGATTGTGGTTGTTGAAGCCAAACATCTCAGCTCAAATGACCATTTCCAATTAGCATACATGTGGTCTTGTGTTGTAGCTTCACCAGGTTGGCACCTCATTTTTAGACATGCCTAGTGCTCCTTGCTATCCTGCAATCCTTGTTAAACCAAGGTAGGCCTACTGGCTCTTCTGGTAAACATTGAATGAGGGAAATACTGGATCATGAGGTTGCATACAGTAAATGGTTGAATACCCTCTGCTGAAGCTGATGCCCCACAGCATCCCACGGATATTCCAGTATTGAGCTGCTAGATCTGTTCTGAATCTATCCCATTTAGCACTGTGTTCATGCCACACAACACGATGGGGGGCATGCTCACTGTGAGGGTGGTACTTCATCTTCACAAGGACTTTTTGGTGGTGACTCCTACCAATGCTGTCATGGACAGATGCATCTGCATTTGCAACAGGTAGACTGGAGAGGCAAGGTCAAGTTGTATTCTTTCCCCTCTTGTTGGTTCCCCCACCACCTGCTGCAGGCCCATTCTGGCAGCTATGTCCTTTAGCTCAAGATTAGTAGTGGTGCTGATGAGCCACTCTTGCTGATGGACATTGAAGTCCCCCATCCAGAGTACATTCTGTGTCCTTGCTCCCCTTAATGCTTCCTCCAATTGTTCAACATGGAGGAGTACTGATTCACTAGCTATGGGGTGCAATAGATGGTAATTGGCGAGGGGTTTCTTTGCCCATGTTTGACCTGATGCTATAAGATGTACTGGAGTCCAGGGTCAATGTTGAGGAAATACCTGGGTCAACTCCCTTTGACTGTATTCCATTGTGCCGTCTGCCATCTCTGCTGGGTCTGTCCCTCCAATAGACAGGACACACCTATGGCTGCCAGTGATGGAGGCATCTGAAGCATTGGCTGTAAGGTATGATTCGGTGGATATTACTCAATCAAGAAGATGCTTAACTAGTCTCTCTGACACCTCTTCCAATTTTGGCATGGCTCCCGCCATGTTATTGAGGAGGACTTTGCAGGATTGATTGGGTAGGGTTGTGCCTTTGTCACTTCCTAGGTCGATGCTAAAGGGTTTTTTTGTTTTTATTCCTATATAACCTTTCTGTTCATAATATTGCAGACGCGGTCTAAGCAAAGTTTAATACGTGGTTAGCATAACATCTCTACTTTTCAGTTCAAGTTCACTAGAAACAAACTCGTACTTGATTCACTTTTTAGGGTCTTATTGACTTGTGTGTGTGCAACGTTTAGTGATTGGTCGATTTGTGTGGCCCGATCCCTTTGTTCTTCCATCCCATTTAAATTCTTATTTTCCAAGTAATATTTGACCTCCTTATTTTTTCTCACCAACACTTTTCTGTGTTGGAAATTCACTGCCAGTTAAATGCCCATTCTGTCAATTTATTCCCGTCTTTGTGTAATATGTTCCAATCCTCCTGTGTTGATTATTCCTCCCAAGTTTGATGCCGTCTGCAAATTAGAAATTGTGTTTTGCATCTTAAAATCTGAATCACTGATCAAAGTTGTGGACAACAACGCCCACAACACTGATCCTTGTGGAACCCCACTTCCAACTTTCTGCCACTCTGGATAACCACCCTTTATCCCTACTCTCTGCTATCTATTCTGTTAAAGCAGCGTTGCTCCTGCAGAGTGAGATGATGAGGCACTGAAATCCGTGGGTGAGGTTAAAGCTCACACCTTGTGCCTCTGAGGTGACAGTATTACTAACTGAACCACAACACCACTTACATTAAAAATTGAATTTCATTTAAACTCCTTCACAGCACAGAGTTCAGCACTGAGGTGGAGGGTCAACTATTAGCACTGGCTAATACTTAGCCCTCCACCTCAATCCTTTAAAGAATGGATGATTAGGGAAGCACGGCAGCATTGTGGATAGCACAATTGCTTCACAGCTCCAGGGTCCCACGTTCGATTCCAGCTTGGGTCACTGTCTGTGCGGAGACTGCACATCCTCCCCGTGTGTGCGTGGGTTTCCTCTGGGTACTCCGGTTTCCTCCCACAGTCCAAAGATGTGCAGGTTAGGTGGATTGGCCATGCTAAATTGCCCTTAGTGTCCAAAATTGTCCTTAGTGTTGGGTAGGGTTACTGGGTTATGAGGATAGGGTGGAGGTGTTGACCTTGGGTAGGGTGCTCTTTCCAAGAGCCGGTGCAGACTCGATGGGCCGAATGGCCTCCTTCTAAACTGTAAATTCTAGGCTATTGCTGTTTGTGGGAGCTCACTGTGTGCAAATTGGTTGCAGTGTTTCCTGAGTCTACGGGTATGGTTTACCGGCAGCAGTTACCCGCAGTCCTGAATATGCTTTGGCAACTTGAACCACCTGCAGCAGGTACATCAAAGCCCTGGAGCCCATCAGTGGTGCCTTCACAAGATCCTCCAAATCTGGTGGCAACAAAGGGAGCCCAACAGCATTGTCCTCTCCCAAGCCAACATGCCCAGCATTGAGGCACTAATCATGTGAAGCCATTTCCACAGGGAAGATCATGTCGTTGGTATGCCTGACACCCAACGCCCAAAGCTACTGCTCTACTTGGAACGCAGTCACGGAATCACGCTCCCAGGTTGATAATGGAAACACTTAAAGCATCCCGGAAGAGGTCAAACATCCCCCGCCGACTCATGGGAGTCCCTGTCTTGTGACCGACCAGAATGGAGTAGGTTAATTCCAGTAGGCATTAAACACACTGAAAGGCTTGAGTGGCCACACGCAGGGGTGAAATCGATGTGTCAGAGAGAGCGCACAAACATCCCGATGACACATCTATCTGACCCTTTAAGCACCGCCTGCTCCACATGTGGCAGAGTCTGCAGGTCCCACATTGGACACACCGGCCATCTCAGAACCCCTTGAACCAGACTGGAAGCCAGTCACTCTTCATCCTGAGGGGCTGCCTAAGAAAAGACGATAGTCACTACACTTCAAAAAAATTTAATTGGCTATAAAGCACTTTGGGATATCCTGAGGCTGTGAAAGGTGCTATATAAATGCACGTCTTTTTACTTATGGCTTCGTCCCTTTATATCCAGCTTGACAAAAATCCGAGAATTCATGGTCTCTTCGTTCATCCCGACATTTGCGGATGGGCTTCAGTCGTCTAGCTCCATTGTTTTCGATTTCTTCCCTAAACCCACCTCCCGCCTACCCTCGCGCCTCGCGCCCCCCCCCCCCCCCCCCCCCCCCCACCTTCCCTTCCCCACACACACAAACACACACACCTTTTCCCTTCCATCTCTCTTCTCTTTTAAATCCCTCTCTACAACACACTTTTTGACCAAGATATTAACTACCGTTTCTAATATCTCCTTCTCTGGCTTGAATATTCTGGTTACACCTGCATGGGTCTTTTCTTGAAGACTGCTACATAAATGCTGATCTTGAGTTTGACATGGGCTGCACGATTGAGTGTCTGTCATACAATCTATTTGTAATCAATACTTGACTTGGCCACCAGGTGGCAGAAGGAGCCACAACAAGCCAATTTGTCGCGTTCACTGAAACCAGCGGCTGATAGCGCATTAACTATCTCATGGCTGTAAGTATGGTTAATCCCACAGGAGCAGGGGGACGAAAACCCCCCCCCCCATCAGGATAGTCACCTGGAATGTGAGAGGTCGAACCCCAAAATGGGAAAGGTGTTCAACATGGTGAAGGAACTTGGTCTCTTTATGGAGCAGATGGGGGCGGTGGACCCATTGATGTTCACCCACCCAGGGCAGGAGCTCCCCTCCTTCTCCCCAATGCATAACGTATACTCTAGGATCGACTTTCTTTTGGTGGGGAAACCGGTGCTTCCAGAGCTGGTCAAGGTGAAAAACTCCACGATCGTAATCTCCAACCACGCTCCACAATATATGGATGTGAGGCTGGAGACAGGCAGTACCCAACGGCCCACATGGAGGTTGGACACTGCACTACTTGCCGATAAGGTCTTTTGTGAGAAAGTATCGCAGGCCATGGCTGAATACACAAAGAATAACCAGAAAGGGGAGGTCTCACCCTCCACGTTCTAGGAGGTGATAAAGGCTGTGATTAGAGGGAAAATGATCACCTTTAAAGTGCAGAGAGACAGGGAGGAGAGAGCGGCTCGGCAGCAGCTGGTCCACTCTATACAGGAGGTAGACTGTAAATATTCCGAGGCCCCGACTGTCAAGCTCCTGGTGGAGAGGAAAAAGCTACAGATGGACTTTGACCTGCTCTCCATGAGGAGAGAGGTGCACCAACTCTGCCAGGCATGGGGGACCCTTTAATATGGAGACAAAGCCACCCACCTGCTGGCTCACCATCTGAGAAAGCAGCTTGCCCCAAGAGAGATCACGCAAATTAGAGACAGCAGAGGCACATTGGAAACAGTCCCAGGCAAGGTCAACAAAACCTTCCGAGGCCTTTTGCCGGGGATTGTACACCTTGGAGCCTCCAGCAGGGGACTTGGGGATGAAACCGTTCCTCGATGGACTGGACATACCTGTCGTGGGGGAAGACAGGAAATGGGGCCTGGAAGCACCCCTAGAACTGGGAGAGTATAAGCTTCATGCAGGCGGGGAAGGTGCAGGGACCGGACGTGTTCCCGGCGAACTTCTACAAAACATCCGCGACAGCACTGGCCCCACACCTGCGGGAGATGTTCACAGACTCGCTGGTTAGGGGCACACTGCCACCTATGCTAGCACAAACCTCAATCTCACTAATATTGAAAAAAGACTAATACCCAGCAGAATGCGGTTCATGCAGGCCCATCTCACTACTAAATGTAGATGCCAAAATATTGGCCAAAATCCTAGCCAAGAGGCTGCAGGTCTGCATACCAGAGGTAGTCGCAGAAGATCAAACGGGCTTCGTCAAAGATAGACAGCTAAAATCGAACATCAGGCGCGTGCTGAGCGCCTGAGGTGATCATCTCCCTGGGCGCAGAAAAGGCCTTCGAAAGAGTTGAGTGGCAGTACCTTATAGAGGTGCTGGAGCAGTTTGGGTTCGGAACAGGATTCACCTCCTGGGTGAAGCTCCTGTATAATGCTCCCATGGCGAGCGTTCAGACTAATACCACCAGCTCTAAGTACTTCCAGCTGCACAGGCGCACGAGGCTGGGGTGACCGTTATCCCCGCTACTTTTTGCCTTGGCGATCGAACAACTAGCAATCGTGCTCAGGGCGGCAAAGAACTGGAGGGGGATCCAAAGGGGAGGCAGAGAGCACAGAGTCTCGCTCTATGCGGATGACCTGCTCCTCTACATCTCGGATCCACAAAGCAGCTTGGAAGGAATCATCGCGCCCCTGAAAGAGTTTGGAGCCTTCTCGGGCTACAAACTCAACATGAGCAAAAGTGAGATCTTCTCGGTGAACCTGCAAGAGGGAGGGGCGGAGCTGGTGGGACTGCCGTTTAAACAAGCCCAACACAAATTCCGCTGCCTGGGGGATTCAAATGCTCATGACTGGGCGGGGGGTTCACAAATGGAACCTGACCAGTCTGACAAAGGAAGTCAAAAAGGACCTGCAGAGATGGAACATACTCCCACTCTCCCTGGCGGGGAGAGTGCAGATGATCAAAATGAATGTGCTGCCCAGGTACCTCTTCCTACTTTGATCCATCCCGATCTATATTATCCCCAAGGCCTTTTTCAACTCACTGGGCAAACTAATCATGGCATTTGTGCGGGGGGGGGGGGGGGGGGGGGGGGGGGGGCTGCTAGCCCTCCCAAACCTACAGTACTACCACTGGGCAGCAACAGTAAAAAGAGTAATGGAATGAATAAAGAAGCCAGAAGCCCAGAAGCTGAATGGGTGCGCACGGAGGAGGCCTCCTGCAGGGAGACCTCACTCCGGGTCCTCGCCACGGCAGCATTCCCAACCCGACACAAAAAACACTCCAGCAGCCCTGTGGTGGAAGCTACGCTCCAGTCCTGGAACCAACTTCGGCAGCATTTTGGCCTACCCAAAATGTCCAACAAGGCCCCCACCTGCAATAACCACAGGTTCAACCCACTCACTTATGCCACCTTTAAAAGATGGAGACAGGACGGGGTGGGGGGGTTACATTGACAGTCAAAGACCTATACACCGACGGTAGGATGACAACGCTGGATGAACTGACGGAGAGATTTCAACTGGCTAAAGGTAACGAACTCAGACACCTGCAGCTTAGAAAGCTTCTTACAGAAAGAAACAAGGACATAACCCCGACCGCCACGACAGTCACTATTAAAAGAGCCACTGAACGCAGACATTCTAGGCAGGGAGAACTGTTGTGACATGTACGAACGACTGATTGAGAGGGCTGAGACCAAATTAGACGTGACGAGGAAGAAATGGGAGGAAGACCTGGGGTTTGAAATAGGGTGGGGACTCTGGAGCAAAGGACTACATAGGGTCAACTTCACCTCCACATGCGCAATGCTCAACCTAACGTAGGTAAAGGCGGTACAGAGAGCCTACTTGACCAGAACCCGAATGAGTAGGTTTTTCCCGGAGGTGGAGGACAGATATGAACGGTGCCAAGGAGGCCCGGCCAACCACGCCCACATGTTCTGGTCTTGCCCCAGATTTGCCGAGTACTGGTCTGCCTTCTTTGAGGCTATGCCCAAAGTGGTGGGGGTGAGGGTGGAGCCATGCTCGAAAGTGGCGGTCTTCGGGGTATCAGACCAGCCATATCTCTTCATGGGGAGGAGGGCTGACGCCCTTGCCTTTGCCTCTCTAATCGCTCAACGGAGAATCCTGCTCGGCTGGCGGTCAGCAGCACCACCCAAAGCTGCAGATTGGCTGTCCGACCTATCAGAATTTCTCCAAATGGAGAAAATCAAATTCGCCATGCATGCGTCGGAAGATGGCTTCCACAGAACATGGGAACCATTCACCCGATTGTTCCGCGGCCTGTTTGTGGCCAGAAACTAAGTAGCCAGGAGCTAGGACGAGGTAGCCAAGACACAATAGGAGAGAGAGGGGTGAGGGAAGACCCGGGGAGACACGAAGGGGTAGCCAAACCCAGCGAGAGAAATAGGGGTGGCAGGGAAAAAGAGGGCGGGAGGGAGGGGACGGGAGAAAACAATCGAGGAGAAACAGGAGGGAGAAAAGAGAGGGGAACACAAACGGGGGTAGAAAACGCAGGGGAAGACAACAGCCACAACGAATATAGCAAGACGAAAGGAGGACAAAAGAACGGGAAGAAGGAATGGTCCAATTCATGCATATGAATAATAAAAAACTGACCGAAATGTAGATAACATTAGGGGCACCACCCAGGTCCCCCCCCCCCCCCCCCCCCCCCCCCCCCCCCCCCCCCCCTCCCTTCTGTTAAAAAAAACTTTCTAATTTTGTATATGTAGTTATACCATGTCTAACAAAACCCAATCAAAACATGTTTTGTAAAAAACTCTCTGATGGCTATGTGGAGGCAATGGAAAAGTGACTTTTGCTCCCCCAGCGAGGATAATAGCATCCTAGAATGTATACCCAGCCACAAAATAAGGACTTGTATTTATATAACGTCTGTCAGAAGCTCAGGAAGTCCCAAAGCACTTTAATGGGCAATTAGGTACTTTTGAAAACATAGCAAATGTTTGCACAATCAGCCCCAGCAAGTTCCCACTAACAGCAATGATCATCTGAGTTTTACTGATGTTGGTTAAGGGGGAATATTGGTCATGACACTGGAGAAAATTCCCTGTTTTTTGAAATAATGCAATGGGCTCCTTTTCATCCTCTGGAAGGGGTAGATGGTTCCACATCCCATCAGAGAGACAGCGCCTGCGACCCTTAGTGGTTGAGCCCATCACCTTCTATTGGAGACTAGGTGGTCCTGTGCTGAGTTAGCTGATAGCAGCTGCGCACTCCTGGTGAGGTCAACCAATGTGGGACCCGAGGAAAGAGAACATCTCCACAGGGCTGCCAATCCCAATTGGCATCCACCAACCTTTCTTGGGTCCTCAGCTATTTACCGTCTATATTAATGACTTGGGGTAGCACAAGTGGATAGCACTGTGGCTTCACAGTGCTGGGGTCCCAGGTTCGATTCCCGCTGGGTCACTGTCTGTGCGGAGTCTGCACGTTCTCCCCGTATCTGCGTGGGTTTCCTCCGGGTGCTCCGGTTTCCTCCCACAGCCCAAAGACGTGCAGGTTAGGTGGATTGGACATGCTAAATTGCCCTTAGCGACCAAAAATGTTAGGAGGGGTTATTGGGTTACGGGGATAGGGTGGAAGTGAGGGCTTAAGTGGGTTGGTGCAGACTCGATGGGCCGAATGGCCTCCTTCTGCACTGTATGTTTTATGTTCTATGAGACAGAGAGTAATGTATCTAAGTTTGCTGATGATGCCAAGCTAGGTGGGAAGGTAAGCTGCGGGGAGGATATGGAGAGGCTGCAAAGAGACATAGACAGGTTAAGTGAGTAGGCTGCAGATGGAATATAATGTAGGGAAGCATGAGGTTATTCACTTGTTTGTACAAATATGAAAGCAGATTTTTTAAAAAGGTGTGAAATTTGTAAGTGTTGATGTTCGAAGAGACTCAGATGTGCTTATACAAGGAACGCAGAAAGTTAGCATGCAGATGCAGCAAGCAATTAGGAAGGTAAGTGGCATGTTGGCATTTATTGCAAGGGGATTGGAGTACAGTGTTTTGGTGAGACCGTATCTGGAGTACGGTGTGTAGTTTTGGGCTCTATATTAGAGTATACTTACACTGCAGGCGGTACAGCGACGGTTCAGTAGATTGGTCCCTGAGATGAGGGGAGGCACTGTGGCACAGCACCGGGGACCTGGGTTCAATTCCCACCTTGGGTGACTGTCTATGTGGAGTTTTCACTTTCTCACCACGTCTACATGAGTTTCCTCCGGGTGCTCCGGTTTCCTCCCACAGTCCAAAGGTGTGCGGGTTAGGTGGCTTGGCCATGCTAAAATTGCCCTTACTGTCCAGAAGTTTGGATGGGGTGTCGGGGCGGAGGGGTGGGCCTTGGTACAGAGAGGGTCAGTGCAGACTCGATGGGCCGAAGGCCTCCTTCTGCAATGTAGGGATTCTATGAAGGGATTGGTCCCTGAGGTGAGGGGATTGTCCCATGATGAGAGGCTGAGGGCGCGATTCTCCGCTGCCCACGACGGGTCGGAGAATAGCGGGAGGGCCCTTCCCAACATTTTTCCCGACCTCCCGCTATTCTCTCCCCCCCCCCCCCCCCCCCCCCGCCCCACGGCCGCCCCACGACACGAATCGCTGCTCGCCGTTTTTGAAGGCGAACAGCGATTCTCCCCTGGCCGATGGACCGAGTTCCCAGGCCTTTACGGCCGTTTTCACGAACACAAACACACCTGCTCTCGCCGTTCGTGAAAACAGCCGCAAAGTGCCGTCCCGGACAACCATGGCACCGATTGGCATGGCCGCACCACGGCCGTGCCAAGGGTGGCATGGGCCCGCGTTCGGTGCCCACCGATCGCGAGCAGCGGGTCCGATACCCGCGCACTCTTTGTTCCTCCGCCGCCCCACAGGATCAGTCCATGAGGCGGCTGAGGGGCATGACGGCCCGCGCATGCGCGGGTTTGACGCATAAGCGTGATGACGTCATCCACACATGCGCTTATTGGAGCCGTCCAGCCCGCGCATGTGCGGCTGATGTCATCGTGCACGTCAGCCGCTGTGACGCTTGGCGTGCGGGCTTAGCGACGGTCGCTAAACCCGCGATGCCGTGCTTCACGGGGCCGCGCTGCTAGCCCCGCCCGGGGGGAGAGAACGGGTCCCGTGAGGGGGGCGCGGAGGCTGCCGTGAAACCAAGGCCATTTCACGGCAGCCTTTACGATTCTCCGCATTTGCGGAGAATCGCGCCCTGGAGTAAATTGGGCTTCCATTCTCTGGAGCTGTTGAAGAATGTGAGGTGATCTCATTGATACGTACAAAGGTGGGAGCAGCACGGTAGCAGTGTGGGATAGCGCAATCGCTTAACAGCTCCAGGGTGCCCAGTTCGATTCCGGCTTGGGGTCACTGTCTTGCGGAGTCTGCACATCCTCCCCGTGTGTGCGTGGGTTTCCTCCCACATCCAAAGATGTGCAGGTTAGGTGGATGGGCCATGATAAATTTGCCCTTAGTGTCCAAAATTGCCCTTACGTGTTGGTTGGTGTCACGGGGTTATGGGGATAGGGTGGAGGTGTTAACCTTGGTATGTGCTCTTTCGAGGACCGGTGCAGACTCGTGGGCCGAAATGGCCTTCTGCCTGTAAAATTCCTATGAAAATTCTGAAGGGGTTGATGGATAGACACTGACATGTTGTTTCCGCTGGTCGAGAATCTAAAGACAGGGACACAGTCTCAGGATAATGGGCTGATTATTTAGGACTGAGATGAGGAAAAAATTACTTCATTCAAAGAAGGATTGTGAATCTTTGGTAATTCTCCGACACAAAAGGGAGTGGATGCCTCCTCACTGAATATGTTTTAAGGCTGAGTTCAGATTCTTTGTGTCTCTTGGGAATGAAGGGATATGGGGGGGAAGGAAGAAAAGCGAGTTGAGCCTGGGATCAGGCATTGATCATATTGAATGGCGGAGCAGACGGATGGGACGTATGGTCAATTCTGCTACCTCTTTCTTGTACCCTTGTGAGAAGTTGGTACAGCTGTCAAGCTTGCTCTTAATTATGATTTGTTGCCACCGCTCCTCAGCCACCTGCCCAACAGACCTGAAACAAACAACCTGCAGCTGATTCTATCAAAATTGGGTTGTCCATTCTGGATGTTTTTAAGTATTGTTATTTAAATTTAACATTTTTACATTTCACCCACGTAATATTGCAAAACAAAGGAAACTGAACACCAAACCATGAACCCAAAACAACCCCACCAACACCGTAACCAGCCTCCCGTCCTATACCCCCTCCCACCGCGTAGCAGTTTGACGGTAACCAGCTCCCCAAATGTAATATAAACAACTCTATCTTTATAAAACCCTTCAGTCACCCTCTAAAGCAAATTTCACCTTTTCCAAGTACAAGACTCCTTAGCTCCCCCAGCCACACCGTAGGCACCGGGTGAAGAAGCTGAACTCCACCCCAACAGGACCCCGCCTGTGAGCGTTCAGCGAGGTGAAGGCGCAAACATCGGCGCCCGTTCCCATCTGCAACTCCGCAGTCCGCCACCCTGATATGGCCCCCAGGGGACTGGGCTCTAAATCCACGTGCAAGATCACCGACATGGGTGTCGGAAAGTGAACCTCCAAAATTTCTCCAACTTGGGACCAGGGACCAGGTGGCTGGGCCCCTCCCACACCGCTCACAAATATCCTCCACCCCCTCAAACAGCTGGTTCACCCTCGACTTTGTCAGGTGCAGATGTTGATCCTCCCAATCACCTACGGGAGGCATTCCTCCAACCCGAGCATCAGTACCTTCGCCAAAATCTTGGCATCCACATTCAACAAAGATATAGGCCAATGACCCACATTCCACCGGATCCTTGTCCACCTTAAGCAACAATGAAATGGATGCCTGTCCCATTGTCTCTGGTGGTACCCCTTAGCCACCACATCCAACATCTCCAACAGCAGCGCTAACCCCATCCATTAATTTTTTATAAACCTCTACTGGGAAACCAATCGGCCCCAGTGCATTATCCATCTGCATTCTCCCTGTCTCTACCCGCACCTCTTCCACCCCACTGGCTCCTCCAACCCTTCCCTCTCCTACATCAGGGCACTCCAATCCTTGGTGATTCATTCGCCTTTAGTTCTGCCATCTTATCCAGCCTGACGGGTGCGGTCCCACTCGGAGAGCCTGCTCCTGCCATCTTTCCTCCCAATGGACTCCTCACCGAACTCGCTGGTTGGCTTTTGCTCACCACTTTTCCGGATTTTCGACATCCTTTGGTTGCCTTAGACTTTCCCACAAACAATCAAACCAAATTCTCCACAAAAACTCCGTGTGAAGAGCCAAAAAACAGAAGAGTCCTAGCAGGAACCACCCAACTGTGACCTCCACTACACGCTGCCGCCAGAATCCTCCCATTCTAATGTTGCCAGGCACTCAGCACTCAGCAACAGGTTACAGGTACTAAACCTGGCAGTGACAAGGATCAGCCCTGGCCTAGCAGCAGCAAATCCTGCCCCGGTCCACTCCAAGACTCAGTATAATTCTATGCTGGCACTCCAGTGCAGTACTGAGAGAACGCTGCAGTGATAAGGTTTTGTTTTCCCAATGAGACATTAAACTGACACCCTGTCCACTCTCTCATAGGCACACAAAGAGAACCGTGGCATTAATTCAAAGAAGAATAGGGGACGCGTCTTCCACACTGACCCCCTCAGCCAGGATCATTAAATACACTATCCTGTCATTACAATTGCTGTGTGTGGAAGCTTGCTGTGTGAAAATTGGTTTGCCGCATTTCCTACCCCAGAACAGTGAATACACTAGTAGTTCATGAGCTAGAGAGTGTTTTGGGAGTGTTGCTTGTAAAAGTGTTTGCAGAAACTGCTAATTGCCCTTAGAGTCCAAAACGGTTTGATGGGGTTATTGGAAGGGCAGCACGGTGGTGCAGTGGGTTAGCCCCGCTGCCTCATGGCGCCGAGGTCCCAGGTTCGATCCCAGCTCTGGGTCACTGTCGGGTCGGTGTGAGTTTGCACATTATCCCCATGTTTGGGTGGTTTTGCCCCCACAACCCAAAAATGTGCCGGATAGGTGGATTGGCCCACTAAATTGCTCCTTAATTGGAAAAAAATGAATGGGTACTCTAAAAAAACATTTTTAAAGGAGTGGTTATTGGGGTTACGGGGATAGGTGGAAGTGAGGGCTTAAGTGGGTCGGTGCAGACTCGATGGGCCAAATGGCCTCCTTCTGCACTGTATGTTCTAAGTGCTAACCACTGTGCTACTGTGCCGCCCACGAATAACTTTGAATCATAGAATCCCTACAGTGCAGATGGAGGCCATTTGGTCCATCGAGTCTGCACTGACCCTGCAAAAGAGCATCCTATCTCAGCCCACTCCCCACCCTATTCTCGTACCCCACCTAACCTTTGAACACTAAGGGGCAATTTAGCATGATCAATCCACGTTAACTGCACATCTTTGGACTGTTGGAAGCAACTGGAGACCTGGAGGAAACCCACGCAGACACGGGGAGAACGTGCAAACTCCACACACTCACCCAATATTGGATTGAACCCTGGTCCCGGATGCTGTGAGGCAGCAGTGCTAACTAACCACTATGCCACCATGCTGCCCTACCCCTTTTCCCAATCTTATAAATCTCCAATGATCATTAAAAACTGAAGGAATGAGATTCCACAGTTGTAAAATTTAATTTTCAGTGCTAGAGAGGTTTGGGTGTAATTAGGGCTTAGCATGTTGTTTAAAATGTACATTGGAATGGACAAAGTCTCACCTTCCTCTGATAGGTTTAGTGGGTATCAGTCATAGATCATAGAATTTTAGTGCAGAAGGAGGCCATTTGGCCCATCGAGTCTGCACCGGCTCTTGGAAAGAGCACACCTCTCACTTCCACCCAATTCCTGTAACCCCAGCTCACTTTTTTGGACACTAAGGGCAATTTATCATGGGCCAATCCACCTAACCTGCACATCTTTGGGCTGTGGGAGGAAACCGGAGCACCCGGAGGAAACCCACGCACACATGGGGAGGACGTGCAGACTCCACACAGACAGTGACCCAAGCCGGAATCGAACCTGGGACACTGGAGCTGTGAAGCAACTGTACTAACCACTGCGCTAACCCATGCTGCCCATGTAGGGACAGAAACTATTACCGAGTGTCTCAGTGAGGTGCCAGTGGAGTGCAGCCAGGGGACAGGGCAATCTGCTGATTTCTGTGTTTAATTGTGCATCACCAGAAGTTGCTGTCTGGTTTGCTCCTTGATTATGGCGAGCGCTGTGGGTCTTACCATTTGTTCTCCGGCCAGTGATTGGGAAACAATTTCCACATCTGGTGATGTTTACTTTTACAGAACAAGATCCGTTCAAACAAGTGACCGCTTCAAGGAGTGAGTCTCACTCCCACCAGCTTCAACCTGAGAGGAGAAAGCACCATTGTTCCATCATGCAGGCCTCTGGTTAAAATAACAGTTGGGGGCCCCGGTGACATTGGAGTCTGATCTGCATACTTAAAAAGGATCTAACAGCAATTTTAAATTGCAGGGGGTCAGTTGGACTGGGAAAGGAATGTGGCAAGTCCACTCTCCCCCCACCCCTACTCTACGTCCATTGGGCAGGGGGAACATTGTACTGAAGGCAAGGGAGGGAAAGAAACAAACAAGTAGACTGAGAGAAGGAGTTATGGGAAGAGAGGGAGAGGCAGAGATTGAGGGCAAGGGACGAGAGAAACAGGATGAAGAAGGGGAGGGGAAACGAGGAATAGGGCAAAACCCGAAAATTCAACTAATCACTGACTTTGAGGAAGGCCTCATTCAAATAAAAGGATTGTGCTAATTTCTTTTGAAGTTCCGAGAAGTGTCAATTCCACTCGAACATTTACTCTGATAACCTTTATTATTGTCACAAGTAGGCTTACATTAACACGACAATGAAGTTACTGTGAAAAGCCGCTCGTCGCCACATTCCGGCGCCTGTTTGGGTACACAGAGGGAGAATTCAGAATGTCCAATTCACCTAACAAGCACGTCTTTCAGGACTTGTGGGAGGAAACCGGAGCACCCGGAGAAAACCCACGCACCCACAGAGAGAATGTGCAGACTCCGCACAGACAGTGACCAAAGCAGGAGTCGAACCTGGGACTCTGGTGCTTTGAAGTGTGTGGTGAACACATTGCTACTACAATTTACCACTGTATTGTATTGTATTATGTTTATGCCCTTGTGGGCTCCGCCCCCTCGGGGGAGGTATATAAATCTGAAGCCTGTAGGCGGCACTCAGTACAGAGCAGTCACAGGCAGGCACAGATGTAGCTTATTAAAACCACTGTTCACTTCTACTAATCGTCTCGTGTGAATTGATGGTCGCATCAAAATGACAGTGCTAACCATTGTGCCGCCCCTATGATTCCCTGTAAGAACACTATTCACGACGCCCTATGCTGTTCTTGCTCATGTATTTGCTTTGATTGGCCCCTTGTTCCGCACTGAAACATCACTGTCGATGTACCATTATGTTCAATGTTCTCTGTTGATTATTCTTTTTGTCTACGATGTACGTACTGTGTACGTTCCCTCGGCCCGCAGAAAAAATACTTTTCACTGTACTTCGGTACATGTGACAATAATCAAATCAATAAAAAATCTCTCCTCAGACACTGCCAAATTGCTGAGTTTTCTCCAGCACTTCCTGTTTTTATTTCAGATCTCCAGCATGTGCAGTATTTTGCTTTTATTTTCTTGCTCATCTCTTCACTTGTGGTTTCACAGTGAGTACAATCCATTATTCACAAGCTGCTAATCATCTGAGCTCGGAATATTCAGAGTTTGGAACACAGCCTTTGAAATACAGGTTACTGAGATCGAAAGAGCAAATCAGCAGCATTTTAAAAACCATTGACGGTAAGGGAAAGACTATGAACACAATTCCCATCAAAGAAGTTTAAAGGTTAGCGATGACTCACAAGTGAGGTGTTTTCATAGCTGCCAGATCTCAGGTCTGTGTCAGGCAGGTAAAGCTTTTCAATAAATCATGGCACCTTCAAGCCAGCAAGATGCTAAATTTTACAGAAGCTATTCAAGGTATTTAGTGTCGCAACACCCTCAACATTGGACAGGCTTAGACATAAAGTAATTTGTACTTCAACAGTGCATGCTCTATGAAAATGGTTTATATATAGAATTATGGATACCCGGAAGTATGTTACAGACTGGAATCTAATCGAGGGGTTCAGGCGGTTTATATATAGTATAATGGATACCCGGGAGTGTGTTACAGACTGAAATCTAATCGAGGGGTTCAGATGGTTTATATAGAATAATGGATACCCGGGAGTGAGCTACAGACTGGAATCTATCGAGGGGTTCAGATGGTTTATATATAGAATAATGGATACCGGGAGTGAGTTACAGACTGGAATCTAATCGAGGGGTTCAGATGGTTTATATATAGTATAATGGATACCCGGGAGTGAGTTACAGACTGAAATCTATCGAGGGGTTCAGATGGTTTATATATAGAATAATGCGTCCCGGGAGTGAGTTACAGACTGGAATCTAATCGAGGGGTTCAGATGGTTTATATACAGAATAATGGATACCCGGGAGTGAGTTACAGACTGGAATCTCATCGAGGGTTTCAGATGGTTTAGAGATAGAATAATGGATACCCGGGAGTGAGTTACAGATTCGATCTAATCGAGGGGTTCAGATGGTTTATATAGAATTATGGATACCCGGAGTATGTTACAGATTGGAATCTATCGATGGTGTTCAGATGGTTTATATATAGAATAATGGATACCCGGGAGTATTTACAGATTGGAATCTAATCGAGGGTTCAGATGGTTTATATATAGAATAAAGGATACCCGGGAGTGAGTTACAGACTGGAATCTAATCGAGGGGTTCAGATGGTTTATATATAGAATAATGGATGCCCGGGAGTGAGTTACAGACTGGAAACTAATCGAGAGGTTCAGATGGTTTATATACAGGATAACGGATACCCGGGAGCGAGTTACAGACTGGAATATAATTGAGGTTCAGATGGTTTATATATAGAATAATGATACCCGGAGTGAGTTACAGACTGGAATATAATTGAGGGGTTCAGATGGTTTCAGATTGGGGGCAGCACGGTAGCATGGTGGTTGGCATAAATGCTTCACAGCTCCAGGGTGCCAGGTTCGGTTCCCGGCTGGGTCACTGTCTGTGCGGAGTCTGCACGTCCTCCCCGTGTGTGCGTGGGTTTCCTCCGGGTGCTCCGGTTTTCTCCCACAGTCCAAAGATGTGCGGGTTAGGTGGATTGGCCATGCTAAATTGCCCCTAGTGTCCTTAAAAGTAAGGTTAAGGGGGGGTTGTTGGGTTACGGGTACAGGGTGGATACGTGGGGTTGAGTAGGGTGATCATTGCTCGGCACAACATCGAGGGCCGAAGGGCCTGTTCTGTGCTGTACTGTTCTATGTTCTATATAGAACAATGGATACCCGGGAGCGAGTTGCAGACTGGAATATAATTGAGGGGTTCAGATGGTTGATATATAGAATAATGAATACCCAGGAGTATGTTACAGACTGGAATCTGATCGAGGGGTTCAGATGGATTATATATAGAATTATGGATACCCGGGAGTATGTTACAGATTGGAATCTAATCGAGGGGTTCAGATGGTTTATATATAGAATAATGGATACCCGGGAGTGAGTTACAGACTGGAATCTAATCGAGGGGTTCAGATGGTTTATATATAGAATAATGGACACCCGGGAGTGAGTTACAAACTGGAATCTAATCGAGGGGTTCAGATGATTTATATACAGAATAATGGATACCCGGGAGTGAGTTACAAACTGGAATCTAATCGAGCGGTTCAGATGGTTTAGAGATAGAATAATGGATACTCGGGAGTGAGTTACAGATTCGAATCTAATCGAGGGGTTCAGATGGTTTATATTTAGAATTATGGATACCCGGGAGTGAGTTACAGATTGGAATCTAATCGAGGGGTTCAGATGGTTTATATATAGAATAATGGATGTCCGGGAGTGAGTTACAGACTGGAAACTAATCGAGGGGTTCAGATGGTTTATATACAGGATAATGGATACCCGGGAGCGATTTACAGACTGGAATATAATTGAGGGGTTCAGATGGTTTATATATAGAATAATGGATACCCGGGAGTGAGTTACAGACTGGAATATAATTGAGGGGTTCAGATGGTTTCAGATTGGGGGCAGCACGGTAGCATGGTGGTTGGCATAAATGCTTCACAGCTCCAGGGTGCCAGGTTCGGTTCCCGGCTGGGTCACTGTCTGTGCGGAGTCTGCACGTCCTCCCCGTGTGTGCGTGGGTTTCCTCCGGGTGCTCCGGTTTTCTCCCACAGTCCAAAGATGTGCAGGTTAGATGGATTGGCCATGCTAAATTGCCCCTAGTGTCCTTAAAAGTAAGGTTAAGGGGGGGTTGTTGGGTTACGGGTACAGGGTGGATACGTGGGGTTGAGTAGGGTGATCATTGCTCGGCACAACATCGAGGGCCGAAGGGCCTGTTCTGTGCTGTACTGTTCTATGTTCTATATAGAACAATGGATACCCGGGAGCGAGTTGCAGACTGGAATATAATTGAGGGGTTCAGATGGTTGATATATAGAATAATGAATACCCAGGAGTATGTTACAGACTGGAATCTGATCGAGGGGTTCAGATGGATTATATATAGAATTATGGATACCCGGGAGTATGTTACAGATTGGAATCTAATCGAGGGGTTCAGATGGTTTATATATAGAATAATGGATACCCGGGAGTGAGTTACAGACTGGAATCTAATCGAGTGGTTCAGATGGTTTATATATAGAATAATGGACACCCGGGAGTGAGTTACAGACTGGAATCTAATCGAGGGGTTCAGATGATTTATATACAGAATAATGGATACCCGGGAGTGAGTTACAAACTGGAATCTAATCGAGCGGTTCAGATGGTTTAGAGATAGAATAATGGATACTCGGGAGTGAGTTACAGATTCGAATCTAATCGAGGGGTTCAGATGGTTTATATATAGAATTATGGATACCCGGGAGTGAGTTACAGATTGGAATCTAATCGAGGGGTTCAGATGGTTTATATATAGAATAATGGATGCCCGGGAGTGAGTTACAGACTGGAAACTAATCGAGGAGTTCAGATGGTTTATGTACAGGATAATGGATACCCGGGAGCGAGTTACAGACTGGAATATAATTGAGGGGTTCAAATGGTTTATATATAGAATAATGGATACCCGGGAGTGAGTTACAGACTGGAATATAATTGAGGGGTTCAGATGGTTTCAGATTGGGGGCAGCACGGTAGCATGGTGGTTGGCATAAATGCTTCACAGCTCCAGGGTGCCAGGTTCGGTTCCCGGCTGGGTCACTGTCTGTGCGGAGTCTGCACGTCCTCCCCGTGTGTGCGTGGGTTTCCTCCGGGTGCTCCGGTTTCCTCCCACAGTCCAAATATGTGCGGGTTAGGTGGATTGACCATGCTAAATTGCCCCTAGTGTCCTTAAAAGTAAGGTTAAGGGGGGGTTGTTGGGTTACGGGTACAGGGTGGATACGTGGGGTTGAGTAGGGTGATCATTGCTCGGCACAACATCGAGGGCCGAAGGGCCTGTTCTGTGCTGTACTGTTCTATGTTCTATATAGAACAATGGATACCCGGGAGCGAGTTGCAGACTGGAATATAATTGAGGGGTTCAGATGGTTGATATATAGAATAATGAATACCTGGGAGTATATTACAGGCTGGAATCTAATCGAGGGGTTCAGATGGATTATATGAATACTAAATGAATACTTTTCGTCAGTATTCACTCAAGAAAAAGATAATATTGTGGAGGAGAATGCTGAGACCCAGGCTATTAGAATAGATGGCATTGAGGTGCGTAGGGAAGAAGTGTTGGCAATTCTGGACAAGGTGAAAATAGATAAGTCCCCGGGGCCGGATGGGATTTATCCTAGGATTCTCTGGGAAGCCAGGGAAGAGATTGCTGAGCCTTTGGCTTTGATTTTTAGGTCATCATTGGCTACAGGAATAGTGCCAGAGGACTGGAGGATAGCAAATGTGGTCCCTTTGTTCAAGAAGGGGAGTAGAGATAACCCCGGTAACTATAGGCCGGTGAGCCTAACGTCTGTGGTGGGTAAAGTCTTGGAGAGGATTATAAAAGATACGATTTATAATCATCTAGATAGGAATAATATGATTAGGGACAGTCAGCATGGTTTGTGAAGGGTAGGTCATGCCTCACAAACCTTATTGAGTTCTTTGAGAAGGTGACTGAACAGGTAGACGAGGGTAGAGCAGTTGATGTGGTGTATATGGATTTCAGTAAAGCGTTTGATAAGGTTCCCCACGGTCGTCTATTGCAGAAAATACGGAGGCTGGGGATTGAGGGTGATTTAGAGATGTGGATCAGAAATTGGCTAGTTGAAAGAAGACAGAGAGTGGTAGTTGATGGGAAATGTTCAGAATGGAGTTCAGTTACGAGTGGCGTACCACAAGGATCTGTTCTGGGGCCGTTGCTGTTTGTCATTTTTATAAATGACCTAGAGGAGGGCGCAGAAGGATGGGTGAGTAAATTTGCAGACGACACTAAAGTCGGTGGAGTTGTAGACAGTGCGGAAGGATGTTGCAGGTTACAGAGGGACATAGATAAGCTGCAGAGCTGGGCTGAGAGGTGGCAAATGGAGTTTAATGTGGAGAAGTGTGAGGTGATTCACTTTGGAAAGAATAACAGAAATGCGGAATATTTGGCTAATGGTAAAATTCTTGGTAGTGTGGATGAGCAGAGGGATCTCGGTGTCCATGTACATAGATCCCTGAAAGTTGCCACCCAGGTTGATAGGGTTGTGAAGAAGGCCTATGGTGTGTTGGCCTTTATTGGTAGAGGGATTGAGTTCCGGAGCCATGAGGTCATGTTGCAGTTGTACAAAACTCTAGTACGGCCGCATTTGGAGTATTGCGTACAGTTCTGGTCGCCTCATTATAGGAAGGACGTGGAAGCTTTGGAACGGGTGCAGAGGAGATTTACCAGGATGTTGCCTGGTATGGAGGGAAAATCTTATGAGGAAAGGCTGATGGACTTGAGGTTGTTTTCGTTAGAGAGAAGAAGGTTAAGAGGTGACTTAATAGAGGCATACAAAATGATCAGAGGGTTAGATAGGGTGGACAGCGAGAGCCTTCTCCCGCGGATGGAGGTGGCTAGCACGAGGGGACATAGCCTTAAATTGAGGGGTAATAGATATAGGACAGAGGTCAGAGGTGGGTTTTTTACGCAAAGAGTGGTGAGGCCGTGGAATGCCCTACCTGCAACAGTAGTGAACATGCCAACATTGAGGGCATTTAAAAATTTATTGGATAAGCATATGGATGATAAGGGCATAGTGTAGGTTAGATGGCCTTTAGTTTTTTTCCATGTCGGTGCAACATCGAGGGCCGAAGGGCCTGTACTGCGCTGTATCGTTCTATGTTCTATGTTCTATATATAGAATAATGAATACCCGGGAGTGAGTTACAGACTGGAATCTAATCGAGGGGTTCAGATGGTTTATATATAGAATAATGGATACCCGGGAGTATGTTACAGTTGGAATCTAATCGAGGGGTTCAGAAGGTTTATATATAGAATAACGGCTACCCGGGAGTATGTTACAGATTGGAATCTAATCGAGGGGTTCAGATGGTTTATATATAGAATAATGGATACCCGGGAGTGAGTGAAAGACGGGAATCTAATCGAATGGTTCAGATGGTTTATATATAGAATAATGGATGCCCGGGAGTGAGTTACAGACTGGAATCTAATAGAGGGGTTCAGATGGTTTATATACAGAATAATGGCTACCCGACAGTGAGTTACAGACTGGAATCTAATCAAGGGGTTCAGATGGTTTATATATATGGATAACCGGGAGTGAGTTACAGACTGGAATCTAATTGAGGGGTTCAGATGGTTTACATGTAGAATAATGGAGACACGGGAGTGAGTTACAGACTGGAATCTAATCGAGGGGTTCAGATGGTTTATATATAGAATAATGGATACCCAGGAGTATGTTACAGACTGGAATCTAATCGAGGGGTTCAGATGGTTTATATATAGAATAATGGCTACCCGGGAGTGAGCTACAGACTGGAATCTAATCGAGGGGTTCAGATGGTTTATATATAGAATAATGGCTACCCGGGAGTATGTTACATACTGGAATCTAATCGAGGGGTTCAGATGGTTTATATACAGAATAATGGCTACCCGGGAGTATGTTACATACTGGAATCTAATCGAGGGGTTCAGATGGTTTATATACAGAATAATGGCTACCCGGGAGTATGTTACATACTGGAATCTAATCGAGGGGTTCAGATGGTTTATGTACAGAATAATGGCTACCCGGGAGTGAGTTACAGACTGGAATCTAATCGAGGAGTTCAGATGGTTTATGTACAGAATAATGGATACCGGGGAGTGAGTTACAGACTGGAATCTAATCGAGGAGTTCAGATGGTTTATGTACAGAATAATGGATACCGGGGAGTGAGTTACAGACTGGAATCTAATCGAGGAGTTCAGATGGTTTATGTACAGAATAATGGATACCGGGGAGTGAGTTACAGACTGAAATCTAATCGAGGAGTTCAGATGGTTTATGTACAGAATAATGGATACCGGGGAGTGAGTTACAGACTGGAATCTAATCGAGGGGTTCAGATGGTTTATATACAGAATAATGGCTACCCGGGAGTATGTTACAGACTGGAATCTAATCGAGGGGTTCAGATGGTTTATATATAGAATAATGGATACCCGGGAGTGAGTTACAGACTGGAATCTAATCGAGGGGTTCAGATGGTTTATATACAGAATAATGGCTACCCGGGAGTATGTTACATACTGCCACTGTCTGTGTCCAGGCCTGGCCACCAGACATGGCTCCTGGCCAGCAGCTTCATGTTTGAGACTCCAGGGTGCCGATGATGTAGTTCAGCCAGTATGGCTCGACGGCCTTGACTTGGAACTGTTAGTGTAGCAGTATCCCGTCTTCCACAGTGAGCTGCTCTCTTCTGCTCCAGTAAGTGTGGAATTCCGCCTGGACTGGTCTTTCCATCTCCCCGTTAGCACCATGTGTTTTATTTTTGCTAAAACTTGGTCCCTTTGTGTCCACAAACGAATGTTTCGTGTGGCCACTGGAAGGATGTCCAGGAAATGTAGTGTCATCACCGTTTCTTCTATTCTGGGCACCAATGGTGGGGTATAGGGGTATCCGGTAATGGCAGCCTGCTTAGTGCGTCGGCGTTTGTCACCCGGGTTCCCGGCCAGTGATCCAGTTGATATTGGTACGCTGCCAGTAGTAGGGCCCAGCGTTGGATTTGGGCCGAAGCTATTGGTGACATCGCTTTGTCTTCCTTCAGCAAGCCCAACAATGGCTTGTGGTCTGTGATTATTGTGAATTGCCGTCCATACAAGTTGTGGTGGTATGATTTGCATAGCTGTCTGCCATTGGTGCAGAACACCGGCTTACCATTGGCCCTGGTCGGTCATGTGCCTCTCGACCGATTGGTTGAGACCAGTCATGTGACGGCTCTCCGATTGGTCGAGAGGCTGAGTTAACCACGCCTCCATACCGAGGTATAAATAGTCAGAATGCCCGGTGGTCATCCATTTACTGTAGTCGACCGCAGGGCTAACTTCTAGATTATTAAAGCCTAACTTTTGTACAGCAACGCGTCTCGCGTTCGATTGATAGTTCATCACAAGTACTGGTGAAATTTCTTCACCGTGAAGATCACAGCCAGTCCTTCTTTTTCAAATCACCCGCTGCTGCATCGCGGACCTCACGGTCCAAGGGAAGGTTTTTTAAAATTACAAAGTCCTTGTCCTCCCTGACCTTTGCGCACCGGCTCTCCTAGGACTGGACTTCCAGTGCAACCTGCAGAGCTTGACCTTCAAATTCGGCGGCCCTATACCCCCCTCACTGTCTGCAGCCTCACGTCCCTCAAAGTGGACCCCCCCTCCTTGTTTGCTAATCTCACCCCCGATTGCAAACCCGTCGCGACACGGAACAGACGGTGCAGCGCCCAGGACCGGTCCTTCATCAGGTCCGAGGTCCAGAGGTTGCTGAAGGAAGGGGTCATCGAAGCCAGCAACAGTCCCTGGCAAGCCCAAGTGCTGGTGGTCCGGACTGGGAAGAAAAACCGGATGGTCATCGACTATAGCCAGACCATCAACCGGTTTACGCAACTGGACGCGTATCCTCTTCCCCGTATTTCCGCCATGGTAAACGAGATCGCGACATACAAGGTCTTCTCCACTGTGGACCTTAAGTCCGCTTACCACCAGCTCCCCATCCGCGCGAGTGACCGCAAATACACCGCGTTTGAGGCAGATGGGTGCCTCTACCACTTCCTTAGGGTTCCATTTGGTGTCACAAATGGGGTCTTGGTCTTCCAACGGGAGATGGACCGAATGATCGACAAGTACGGATTACGGGCTACCTTCCCGTATCTCGATAATGTCACCATCTGCGGCCACGACCAGCAGGACCATGACGCCAACCTCCAGAAATTCCTCCAAACCGCAAAACTCCTTAACCTGACCTACAATAAGGACAAGTGCGTGTTTAGCACCGACCGTCTAGCCATCCTCGGCTACGTAGTGCGTAACGGAGTGATAGGCCCCGACCCCGAACGCATGCGCCCCCTGATGGAACTCCCTCTCCCCAATACCCTCAAACTCAGCCTGGGTTTCTTTGCTTACTACGCCCAATGGGTTCCCAATTACGCTGACAAGGCCCGTCCCCTCATTCAAACCACGACCTTCCCGCCGTCGACAGAGGCCTGCCAGGCCTTTAGCCGCATCAAAGCGGACATCGCAAAGGCCACGATGCGCGCCATCGATGAGTCCCTCCCCTTCCAGGTCGAGAGCGACGCATCAGAAGTAGCTCTGGCGGCCACCCTGAACCAAGCGGGCAGACCCGTGGCCTTCTTCTCCAGAACTCTCCAGGCTTCCGAACTCCGCCACCCCTCTGTGGAAAAGGAAGCCCAGGCCATAGTCGAAGCTGTGCGACATTGGAGGCACTATTTGGCCGGCAGAGGTTTACCCTCCTCACAGACAAACGGTCAGTAGCTTTCATGTTCGATAATGCACAAAGGGGCAAGATTAAGAATGACAAGATCTTACGGTGGAGGATCGAGTTGTCCACGTACAACTATGAGATCTTGTATCGTCCTGGGAAGCTCAATGAGCCTCCTGATGCCCTGTCCCGCGGTACCTGCGCCAGCGCTCAAATAGACCGCCTTCGCTCCCTCCACGCGGACCTCTGCCATCCAGGGGTGACCTGCCTCTACCATTTCATTAAGGCCCGCAACCTGCCTTTCTCCATCACGGAAGTCAGGACAGCAACCCGTGACTGCCACATCTGCGTAGAGTGCAAGCCGCACTTCTACCGCCCCGAGCGCGCACATCTGATCAAAGCATCCCGCCCCTTCGAACGTCTCAGCATTGACTTCAAGGGGCCCCTTCCCTCTAACAACTGTAACATTTACTTCCTGGTGGTAATTGACGAATACTCCCGCTTCCCCTTTGCCATTCCCTGCCCCGACATGACCACATCGACCGCCATTAAGGCCCTTCTCTCCATCTTCTCCCTGTTCGGCTACCCTGCATACATACATAGCGATCGGGGGTCCTCATTTATGAGCGACGAGCTGCGTCAATTCCTGCTCAACAGGGGCATTGCCTCTAGCAGGACGACCAGCTATAACCCCCGGGGTAACGGACAGGTCGAGTGGGAGAATGGTACCATCTGGAAGACCATATTACTGGCCCTCCGGTCCAGAGATCTCCCTATTTCCCGATGGCAAGAGGTTATCCCCGATGCCCTACATTCTATCCGCTCACTCCTCTGTACCACAACAAATCAGACACCTCATGAACGTCTTCTTGTTTTCCCCAGGAAGCCGTCCTCCGGATCCCTTCTCCCGACGTGGCTGGTCGCCCCCGGACCCATCTTGCTCCGGAAGCATGTGCGGGTGCACAAGTCCGACCCGTTGGTGGAACAAGTCCAGTTACTCCACGCTAACCCACAGTATGCGTACGTGGAGTACCCTGACGGTCGGCAGGACACGGTCTCCCTCCGGGTCCTGGCACCCGCCGGCGTGCGGCCTTCCCCCCCTTCACCACAGACCCCCCCCCTGTTTTTTTCCCCCAGCGCCCCACCCTGGCCACCCCTTCCCCATCCATGGCGTCTCCACAGCCAGGTCGGTGACGGAGACTGTTCAAGGACCATCGCTCCCGGACTCCAGGACATCAGCGGAACCACCACCATCGGCTGAACCGACGTCACCTACTCCACTGCGGCGGTCTGCCAGAATGTCACGGGCCACGAAAAGACTGATCGAATCGATTTAAATTACAACTCCATGGACCTTGTTGGGACTTTTTGTACTATTGTTAATTGTCTGGGCCAGTGGGAAGCCAAAAAATGTAATTTAAAAAATTAATTTTTTTTTTCTCTCTCCCTTCTCTGGCTGCTACTCATACCACCAGTTCTCCCCCCCCCCCCCCCCCCCCCCCCCCCGCCCCTGGCTCTCGTTGATACCCTCCCCCCCCCCGACTTCTTTCTCCGCAAGGGGTGAATGTGGTGGTATGATTTGCATAGCTGTCTGCCATTGGTGCAGAACACCGGCTTACCATTGGCCCTGGTCGGTCATGTGCCTCTCGACCGATTGGTTGAGACCAGTCATGTGACGGCTCTCCGATTGGTCGAGAGGCTGAGTTAACCACGCCTCCATACCGAGGTATAAATAGTCAGAATGCCCGGTGGTCATCCATTTACTGTAGTCGACCGCAGGGCTAACTTCTAGATTATTAAAGCCTAACTTTTGTACAGCAACGCGTCTCGCGTTTGATTGATGGTTCATCACAAGTACTGGTGAAATTTCTTCACCGTGAAGATCACAGCCAGTCCTTCTTTTTCAATTTAGGCATACTTTCGCTCTGCTGCTGCCAGCGTCCTGGAAGCAAATGCTATGGACCGTTTCTGTCCGTGTTGCCCTCTGTGTGCCAAAACTGCACCAACGCCATATGGAGACTGGTCGCAAGTAAGCACCAACTCTTTCCTGGGGTCATAGCGTGCCAAGACATTTTGAGGAGAGCTGTTGTTTGATCATCTTGAAAGCCCTGTCTTGGCAGGCGGACCATTCCCAGGCGTGCCCCTTTTTTAGTAATTGGTGTGGGGGGGTCCAGGATGGAAGCTCTGTTCTGTGTGAACTTTCCGTAGGACATCACCAGTCCTAAAACAGATCTTAACTCCTGGATTGTGGTGGGGGCCGAGGCATCTTTTATCGCCCTCAGTACCCCAGATAATTACTTGATGTACTAGAAAAACACATTTCTCCCTCTTTAGGCGCACGGCTGCTGCTGAAAACCTCCTGAGAACTTCCTCCAGGTTTTGCAGGTGTTCTGCCCTTGTTTTTCCGGCAATGAGGATGTCACCCAGGAAAATGGCGACTTTTGGTAACCATTGTAATATATTCTCCGTTGTCCTCTGGAATATCGCACAGGCTGACGATACCCTGAAAGGTGTTTATTGTTGAGAATTTTTGCGACTCTTCGTCCAACTTCAGCTGTAGATATGCGTGGTTCATGTCCAGCTTTGAGAATAAGAGTCCTGCTAGCTTTGCATATGAATCCTCAATCCAGGGAATTGGGTATTTGTTCAGTTGTGAGTAGCGATTAATTGTTTGTTTGAAAGGCGGACCGAGCCGTCCAGCTTAAGAATAGGCACCACGGGTGCCGCCCATTCTGCAAACTGGACTGGTTTTATTACTCCCTCACGCTCCAATCTTTTGATTTCCATATCGACTTTCTGCCTTAACGCAAAGGGTACTGGTCAGGCCTTGTAGAATTTTGGGACTGCCTCAAGATTTACACGTAATGTCGCCTTTGCTCCCTTTATTGTTCCAAGCCTTTCGCAGTAAACCTCTGGGTATTTGCACAGGGGTTCGCTCAAGTGGCCATTTTCAAGCTGCAAAATGTTTACCCAATCCAGCTGGATCTCTTTTAGCCACTTTTGTCCCAATTAGCTGGGTCCTGCATCACCATTAAAGGCAGCCTAACCAGTTGAACTCCATAAGCCACAGGTACTTGTGTCTTGCCCAACACTCTCAGTGGCTCCCCTGTGTACATCCTTAATTTTGCTGAGGTCCTGGTTAGGGATAAGGATTGGAGTCCAGTGCAAATTTTATCAAATACTGTTTCCCTTATCACTGATACGGCTGCTCCCGTGTCGGCTTCCATTAATGTTGGATGTCCAGTCAATTTTTTTTTAATCAATGTTTTTTATTGGGTTTTTGAACAAAGTATATTTACCGTTATGTACACAGGATAAGAGACATATATATATATGTACACATATATAGAAGAGAAGGGCACACCCAAACATACCAAAGAAAAGAAAATAGTAAATAATAAAAAACATACAATAAAAAATAAAATAGAATAACTGGTAGGGTATTGTGCACCAGCTCAACAGCAGCAACTCTGTACACCTGGCAAAATTATTTACAACACATAAGTGGGCGACTGTTGGTGGGGGGGAGGGTGGGGGGTGGAGACTGGGGAGGTAAATATACATTCGGGTGCCGGAGAAACAATTACAGTGGGCAATACTCGAATGGGTTTGGTGTTGGTGTTGTCGCTTGCTTCTCCTGGCTGGATCTCGCTGCTGTCTCACGCTCACCTCCGCTTCTGCCGTTCCTCCCGTCTTTCGTCTTTATTCTCCTCGTTCCCTGCTCCTGGAGATGGCATGTTCGTTATTGTATCCCGTGCCTTCCTTCCGGCTCTCATTTCACTGCCTCCCCCCCACCTCCCTGGTTCTCCTCTCTTGTTCCCTGTCTCTTCCCTCTCTCCCCCACCTCCCCCCCTCCCGTGATTCGCTTTTCTTTCCTCTTAGGTTTAGCTGTTCCCCCCCCCCCCCCCCCCCCCCCCACCGCCTCCCGGTCTATCTCTCCCTCTCATGCTTTGGCGACTTTCCCCTGATTCTTGGCTACCTGGCTATTTTCCGCTTGTTCGGAACAGGTCCCGGAACAGTCGCGTGAATGGCTCCCACGTTCTGTGGAAGCCGTCGTCTGACCCTCGGATGGCGAATTTGATTTTCTCCATTTGAAGAGATTCCGAGAGGTCGGACAGCCAGTCTGCAGCTCTGGGCGGTGCTGCTGACCGCCAGCCAAACAGGATTCTACGGCGGACGATCAGGGAGGCAAAGGCAAGGGCGTCCGCCCTCCTCCCCAGGAATAGATCTGGCTGCTCCGAAACCCTGAAGCCCGCCACTTTCGGGCATGGCTCCAACCTCACCCCCACCACTTTGGACATTGTCTCGAAGAAGGCTGTCCAGTACCCTGCAAGTCTGGGGCAAGACCAGAACATGTGGGCGTGGTTGGCCGGGCCTCCTTGGCACCGTTCACTTCAATCCTCCACCTCCAGTAAGAACCTACACATACGGGTTCTTGTTAAGTGCACTCTATGTACCACTTTTAGCTGCATCAGGCTGAGCCTTGCGCACGTGGAGGTGGAGTTGACCCTATGCAGTGCTTCGCTCCAGAGTCCCCACCCTATCTCAATCCCCAGGTCCTCCTCCCATGTCTTTCTTGTTACGTCCAGTACGGTGTCGGCCTTTTCTGTCAGTCGGTCATACATGTCACTCCAGTTTCCCTTGTCTAGTATGCTTGCAACCAGTAGTTCTTCCAGTTCTGTCCGTTGTGGCGGTTGTGGGTACGTCCTTGTCTCATTTCGCAGGAAATTTTTGAGCTGTTAATACCTTAGCTAGTTCCCCCTGGCTAGCTGGAATTTCTCTGTCAGTTCGTCCAGTGTTGAAGGTGGCGTCAGTCAGTGCTGGTGTGAACCTATGGCTGTTGCAGATGGGAGCCTTGTCCGACATTTTGGTCAGGCCAATTTGCTGCCATAGTTGGTTCCAGGACTGGAGGGTGGCTATCACCACCGGGCTGCTGGAGTGTTTTTTGGGTGGGGATGGGAGTGCTGCCGTGGCGAGGGCCCGGAGGGAGGTTCCCATGCAGGAGGCCTCCTCCGCACGCACCCACTCGGCCTCTGGCTCCTTGATCCATCCCCTTATTCGCTCGGCCGTCGCCGTCCAGTGGTAGAATTGTAGGTTTGGGAGGGCTAGCCCCCCCCGGATTTTGTTTTTTGTAGGACCTTCTTTGGGATCCTAGCATTTTTACCCCACCATGCGAATGCCATGATTAGTTTGTCCAGCGCTTTGAAAAGTGCCTTGGGGATGTAGATCGGAATGGATCTAAGTTGGAAGAGGTACCTGGGCTGTACGTTCATTTTGATCGTCTGGACTCTCCCCGCGAGGGAGAGTGGGAGTGTGTTTCATCTTTGCAGGTCCTTTTTTACTTCCTCTGTCAGACTGGTGAAGTTCCATTTGTGGATCCCTTTCCAGTCATGGGATATTTGGATTCCAGGTAGCGGAATTTGTGTTGGGCTTGTTTAAACGGCAGCCCCTTTAGTGCTGCCACCCCCCCCCCCCCCCCCCCCTTGCGGGTGTACTGGGAAGATCTCGCTTTTGCTCATGTTGGGTTTGTAGCCCGAGAAGGTGCCAAACTCTTTCAGGAGCGCGATGATTCCGTCCATGCTGCTTTGTGGGTCCGAAATGTAGAGGAGTAGGTCATCGGCATAGCGTGAGACTGTGCTCTCTGCCTCCCCTTCGGATCCCCTTCCAGCTTTTTGCTGCTGTGAGCGCGATTGCTAGTGGTTCGATCGCTAAAGCTAACAGCAGCGGGGACAGTGGGCATCCTTGTCTGGTGCCCCTGTGCAGTTGGAAGTATTGGGAGTTGGTATTGTTGGTCCGTACATTCGCCATGGGAGCGTTGTATAGGAGCCTTACCCAAGCGGTGATCCCTGTTCCAAGCCCGAACCGCTCCAGTACCTCTATGAGGTATTTCCATTCGACTCTGTCGAAGGCCTTTTCTGCGTCTAGGGAGACGATCACCTCTGGTGTTCTCTCCCCGGAGGGGGTCATTATCACGTTCAGCAGGCGCCTGATGTTTGAGGGAAGCTGTCTACCTTTGACAAAGCCTGTCTGGTCCTCTGCGACCACCTCAGGTACAGTCTTCGAGCCTTTTGCTAGGATTTTGGCCAGTATTTTGGCGTCTGCGTTCAGCAGTGAGATGGGTCTGTATGACCCACATTCTGTTGGGTCTTTGTCTTTCTTAGGTATCAGCGAGATTGAGGCCTGTGCTAACGTGGGTGGCAGTGTGCCCCTAGCTAGTGAGTCTGTGAACATCTCCCGCAGGTGCGGGGCCAGTCGCAAACTTTTTGTAGAGGTCCGCCGGGAATCCGTCCGGTCCCGGTGCCTTCCCCATCTGCACGGAGCTAATGCTGTCCATAATCTCTCCCAGTGCTAGTGGTGCTTCCAGGCCCCGTTTTCTGCCCTCCCCATGACTGGAATGTCCAGTCCATCAAGGAACCGTTTCATCCCGGCCTCCCCGTTGAGGGCTCTGAGGTGTACAGCCCTTGGTAAAAGGCCCTGAATGCTTTGTTGATCTTTTCTGGCTCTGTTTGTAATGCGCCTCTAGTATCCCTGATTTGTGCAATTTCTCTGGTGGCTGCCTGCATTTTCAGCTGGTGTGCCAACAGGTGGCTGGCTTTGTCTCCGTGTTCGTATAGGGTCCCACATGCCTGGCGTAGTTGGTGCACTGCTTTCCTGGCGGAGAGCAGGCCAAAGTTCCTTTGTAGCTCTTTCCTCTTCGCCAGGAGCTCTACAGTCGGGGCCTTGGAATATTTGCGGTCTACCTCCAGTATGACGTTGACCAGCTTCTGCCCAGCCACCCTTTCCTCCCTATCTCTTTGCGCTTTGAAAGCGATAATTTCCCCTCTTAGTACAGCCTTTAGCGCTTCCCAGAACATGGAGGGTGAGACCTCCCCGTTCTGGTTGTTCTCTGTGTATTCTGCTATGGCCCGCGATATCCTTTCGTTGAAGGCCTTGTCAGCTAGTAGGGCGACTTCCAACCTTCATGTAGGGCGTTGGGCCCTGCCAGTCTCCAGCCTCATATCCATGTAGTGTGGAGCGTGGTCTGATATCACAATTGCGGAGTATCCCACTTTGTCTATCCCTGGAAGCACCATTTTCCCCACCACAAAGAAGTCAATTCTGGTGTATACATTGTGTACTGGGGAGAAGAAGGAGAATTCCTTCTCCCCTGGGTGGGTGAACCTCCAGGGGTCCACCACTCCCATCTGCTCCATAAAGTGACCGAGTTCCCTTGCCATGCTTGAGGTTTTCCCCGTTTTGGGGTTTGATCTGTCTGTCTTTGGGTCCTGTACACAGTTGAAGTCCCCCCCCCATGATTAGTCGATGCGTCGCTATGTCAGGGATTTCTGCCATGGTCTTCTTGATGAAGCTCGTGTCGTCCCAGTTGGGCGCATACACGTTAACTAGTACCACCGGTGTCCCATCTAGGGCCCCGCTGACCATGACGTACCGTCCCCCGGGTCTGTAACCGTCTTTGTCACGCTAAACATCGTCCTCTTGCCGAGCAGTATCGCCACCCCCCTGGCCCTTGATCCATAGCAGGAATGGTAGGTTTGTCCCACCCAGCACCTTTCTTACCCGCAGTCGGTCCTGCTCACTCAGGTGTGTCTCTGTGTCGGCCTTCATATTTCTTAGGTGGGTGAGGACTCTGGATCTCTTCACTGGGCCGTTGAGTATGCTTACGTTCCAGGTGACTATCCTGGTGGAGGGCTTCTTCCCCCTCGTTCCTGTGGGATTAACTATACTTACCTGATGGACGCGCCCCTACCCTCCGGGATTTCCCTTTGTTAGGGGGCCGTCCAGGATGGCCGCTGTAACTGCTCTCTCCGTGTGGTCGGGTCCCTGCGCTCCGGGGTTTCCCTTTGTCCCGGGGGCACCCGACATGGCCGCCCATTGTGCATCCGCCACGCGGGTAATCCCCTGCACTCTGGGGTCTCCCTTCGCCCAGAGACCGTACTGGGTGGGTGCTTGAAGCGATTCCTTGTTTCGAGCCCTTGGTTGTGGCACTTTGTAGCCCTGTTCCTTTTCTAGCCTCGTTTGTCCCTCCTTCCTTCCCCCCCCTCCCCACCCCCGGTCTCTCCCTTTTCCCCCTCTCCCATATACCCCTCCTTTGTCCCTCTTTCCCCTGTTCCTGTCCCGGTTTGCTCTCCTGCCTCTGTTGAGTGGTTCACCCCCCCCCCCCCCCCTCACCCCCTGACTGGCACCTTCCCCCTGTTGGGGGCGCGCTGTGGCCCTGCTTTGTTGCATGCCCCCGGTGCTAGCTTTCCTGCTCGTGCGGTGGCCCCCTTCTCGGGAGTTACTGCCTCGCTTCTCCCCTGCCTGGCCTCTGCAGTTTTCTGCCCGCTCTTCCCCTATCCTACCCTGAACCCCTCTCGCTTGCTCTCCCTTCTCCGCGACTCTCGTTCCTTCGTGCTGGGGCCTGGCCTCCCACCTGAAGCGGTCCCTCGGGCAGTGGTTTGTTCTTTGTTCAGGGTGTGCTCGCCGTGGCTGGGGCAGGGGGGCTTGGCGTTGCCCCATCCTCCCCTCCTCCCGTCGCTGTGTTGTTGCCCCTTACCAGGGGCCCCTCGTATCTACCCTCGCTGCTGGTTTTCCAGCCCGTGTTCCTCGACAAACTTGTTTGCTTCGGCGGGGGCTGTAAAGACGTATTCTCTTTCTTGGTATGTGACCCAGAGTTTTGTTGGTTACAGCATACCAAAATGCACGTTGCTCTTGTGAAGAGCTGCTTTCGCTCTATTAAATTTGGCCCATCTCCTGGCAAGGTCTGCCCCAATTCCTCGTAGATTCTAATGGACTGTCCTTCCCATTTGCAGGCTCTATTTTTCATGGCCCAGCGCAGGATTGTTTCCCTGTCTTGGTACCGGTGCAGTTTAGCTATGACTGCTCTCGGGTTGTCCCCTGCCTTGGGCTTCGGGCTCAGCGACTGATGTGCTCTGTCCATTTCTGGTGGGTTGGGAAAGGTTTCCCTCCCCACTAAGTTGCCCAGCATCTCGGCCACGTATGTCGTGGGGTTTCTGCCCTCGATCCCCTCTGGTAGGCCCGCTATCCTGACATTTTGCCTTCTCGAGCAGTTTTCCTGGTCGTCCACTCTGCCCTTCAGGCTCCCCGGTGTTGTGCCCCGTCTCGTCACCTCCCTCTTCAGGGCCGTGATCCGGTCGCTCATGTCAGTCGCTGCTTTCTCCAGCTCCTTAATGGTCGCCTCTTGGGCTTCCAGTTTCTCCCCTTGGGCCTCCAGTTTCTCCTCTGCTCTGCCCAGGGCCTGCTGCACCTCCGTCAGGGCCTTGGCCATTGCTGCCTGCACTTCAGACTCTGGGCAAAATTCTCCCAAAGGGAGACTGAGTGCCGACGCCGGAGTGAAACCCGGAGTATTTCACTCCGGCATCGGAGATCGCTCCTCGCCTCCTATTCCCCCCCCCCCCACCGCCCCCCCGGGGGGCGAGGAGCGGTGTTGCGGGAAACTCGGCCGCCGGGCCTTGATGCTTGGGTCAAAGTGGCGAGCCGAGAATGACACGGCCGGCGGCGCCTATGTGACGTCAGCCGTGCATGCGCAGGTTGGCCGGCTCCAACCCATGCATGTGCGGTTGCCGTCTTCCCCTCAAGACATGGCGGCTTGATCTTGCGGGGTGGGGGAGGGAAAAGAGTGCGTCTCTTAGAGACGCCGGCCCGACGATCGGTGGGCACCGATCGCGGGCCAGTCACCTCCTAAGCACGCCCGTGGTGCTCGATCCTCTCTCCGCCCCCCCCCCACAGGCCCCACACTTACCTATCGCGCGCTGTTCATGCCGGCAGCGACCAGGTGTGGTTGCCGCCGGCGTGAACGCGTCGGGGTCGTCAGGCCGCTCGGCCAATCTGGGCCGGAGAATCGGCGGTCACCAGGAAAAACGGCGAGCGACGATTCTCCGAGCGGGTGTCGCAAAATGCGACACCCCATTTGGGGGGGGGGGGGGGGGGAGAGAATCGCGGGGGGTGCCAGGGCGGCGTGTCGTGATTCGCCCGGCCCTCCCGCGATTCTCCCACCCGGTGTGGGGAGCGGGGAATTGCGCCCTCTATGTCTGCCCTAGCCTCTGCCTTGTTTACCTGCTGATGTTCCCTCAGCGCCTCGGCAAAGGCTGCCTTCCAGTTCCAGTTCCCCCCTGGCCCCGGGGGAGAGTGCACCTGTCTGCCCAGCTCTTTCTGATGCGGCGATACTTCCATTCCGCCGCTTTGTGTACTGATTGGCTCGTCTGAACTGGCTCACACATTGCCCCGTCTGCCTTTGGTGCCCCTTCTCCCTCTGTTTTGGCTCCCTTCTGGCATTTCTTTTTGTTTCCCCCCCCCCCCCTTCCATTTCTTCTTTATGTTTTATTTTTGTTTTCCTTTTTCCCGTCCTTTCTTTGCCCTCCTTTTTTATTGTTTGTTTCTTCCCTTTTTCTTTTCCCCTCCCTTCTCTCCTTTACCACTTTATTTTTCCTCTTTTATAAAATTCTTTTCAGGAGAACTTGTTTTGGGAGGGAAAAAAAAAAGTGCAAAATTAATTCTTTTTTCCTTATTTCCCTCGCTCACCCAGGGTCGAGAGAGGGAGAGAGAGAGAGAGAGAGAGGCTTCTGGTCGGAAGTTCTTCGTTCCTGCCTCGTGGTGGTCGCCGCTGGGGGGGGTGGCGGCCGATCGGTCGCCGCTTCCGTCCCCGCTGCTGTCCCCGCTGCTTGGTCTGGGCCGCCGCTCGTTGCACCCTGCGCTCTCCTGCTGGGGGGGGGGGGGGGGGGTGTCGTCGGTCGTTTCTCCGTTCCTTCCTCTCTGCAGGTTCGGTCCGGGCCGCCGCTTGTCCTGCCCTCAGCTCTGCTGCCGTGCGTGGGGGTGGGGGGGTGAGGTGGGGGGGGGGGTGGGGTGCCGCCGGATTGCTCCGCTTCCGAGGGCCCTGCTCCCGATTTCGCGGGACTTTAATTTTTCTTACGGGGACCCCTTGAAAAAGCCCCGACTTCGTGGACCCGCGCGAGCCTTTTTGCTGCGACTGCTCCGCTCACGAACGCCACCGTAAGTCTCGCCTTACAGTCAATTTAATGGGTTTTGATTTAACCATTGTTACACAATTTAGTTGTTCCTCATTGGAGGTAGGTGGGGCTTCTAGGGTATGCATTCTCCTGTACCCTTGCCAACGCGTCCTCCAAATTGTTGGTTTTGGGCTTCTATTTCTCCTCTTTGGCTCTGATCTCTGGCAACAACTACAATATTTTGCCGGGCTAAAGGCCACAGGGGCTGCCGTCTGTCTGTTCTAATATTCCCTTGCTTGGGAGCGATTCTGCGAGTGGGCCTGGGTTCCTTAGTATCCGAGTCATTCCTTTTTTTAATTTTATTTTTTAAAATAAATTTAGAGTACCCAATTAATTTTTTCCAATTAAGGGGGCAATTTAGTGTGGCCAATCCACCTAACCTGCACATTTTTGGGTTGTGAGGGCGAAACCTACGCAAACAGGGAGAATGTGCAAACTCCACACGGACAGTGACCCAGAGCCGGGATCAAACCTGGGACCTCGGCGCCACGAGACTGCTGTGCTATCCACTGAGCCACCGTGCTGCCCTGTATCCGAGTCATTCCTGAGGGTGGCTATGCAGCTGCCTATCCCCCAGCGGTAGTCCCTTAACTCAGTTGCACAGGTGTGGGCATCTACCTCCATCGGAGTACCCTGTAACTCATGTGCTCCACTTACCGCTTTTTCTAAGAACAAAGCCAGCTGCAATGCTTGTTTGCAATCCAGCTCGGCCTCTGCTAGCAGACATTTTTGTATTGCTAAATTATTTATTCCGCACACCAACCGGTCTCGGAGCATCTCATTTTGCGTCACGCCAAATTTGCATGCCTCTGCTAATTGCCTTAACCTTGTTAAAAAAGTAGTGACTGACTCCCCCATGTCTTGGAATGCCGAGTAAAACTGGTACCTTCACAGGCTCAGAGGTGGCTGAGGGTCATAGTACTCTTTTACTAAGACCGTCAATTCCTGGAAAGTTTTTGTGTCCGGTGCCTCCAGAAAAGTGAGACTGCGCAGAATGGCAAAAGCTGCCAGCCCATAGGGCAGCATGGTGGCGTAGTGAGTAGCCCTGCTGCCTCACGGTGCCGAGGTCCCAGGTTCGATCCCGGCTCTGGGTCACCGTCCGTGTGGAGTTTGCACATTCTCCCTGTCCTCCGCCATCTTTCCAGTTGCCGAGCTGACCCTTTTGTTCGATGGCGAACCTTCACTTGCCCCCTTCTTCACGGCGGCTTTCTTTTGGTTTTTGGACATTCCCCTCCTTCCTTATGTCTTCCTGCACTTATTTGTTGCAAAATTGCCCCTGGGACAGGGCATTAAATTCTAAAAAATTAAGCCACGAGCAGGAGCCACCCAACATGCTATTTCCTCCTACATGCCGTCACCGGACGTCACCCTACAGACTGGAATCTAATCGAGGGGTTCAGATGGTTTATATATAGAATAATGAATACCCAGGAGTGTGTTACAGACTGGAATCTAATCGTGGGGTTCAGATGGTTTATATATAGAATAATGGATACCCGGGAGTGAGTTACAGACTGGAATCTAATCGTGGGGTTCAGATGGTTTATATATAGAATAATGAATACCCGGGAGTGAGTTACAGACTGGAATCTAATCGAGGGGTTCAGATGGTTTATATATAGAATAATGGATACCCGGGAGTGAGTTACAGACTGGAATCTAATCGAGGGGTTCAGATGGTTTATATATAGAATAATGGATACTGGGAGTGAGTTACAGACTGGAATCTAATTGAGGGGTTCAGATGGTTTATATATAGAATAATGGATACCCGGGAGTGAGTTACAGACTGGAATCTAATCATGGGTTTTAATGGTTTATATATGGAAATACCAGGATTGTTTTGAGGATTTAACCTCATGGACATGAGCAAAAATGGGAGGGAAATCACAGTTATAATTAATTTAATAGGATTTTGTTCATTTTCTTAAATCATTTTAATTTATTTGTTGTAAAAATATAAGAAATAGATTCAAAGAGCTGTTTTACCAAGTGGTGTAGTTGGAGGTGAGGAGTCAGACGATACAACGTCCAGGAATTATCTGGTCGCAGTAAGCGACCCCAGTGTTGGAATGAATATTTTGCTGCATTTTATCAGAGATGTGTCAGCTCCCTCTGAGCTTCAACATTGTTTACGAGCAAGCTTTGTCCCTGCGTGAAACCCCAGAGAGGTTTTTTAAAATCTATTGATCAACAAGGGAGCTGTTATCCTGGTCTCCCTGCAATGTTTGATGCTACATGATAGCCAGCGGGGCAATTGGACAAATAGGGGTCTCCTGTTTGTTTTTTAATTGTGTCATCCACATATTGTGGGTGGCAGGTGTCTACCCTGACGTCTGTGGGACTGGATGGAACCAGTCCAAACCGGACTGAATGACGTAGTCCAAAGACAATAGGGCCACTGGGTCTGGCCTTCCACAGTGATTTGAGGCAGCTCCTGTGTGTTAGATTACTGGCAGCTGTGAGTGGAAGGGGGAAGAGGGGGAGGAGAGGGCGGTGAGAGCTGAAGGAATGATTAACTCTTTCAATACACCAGCTCACAGCAAATGTGTTTGATAAGAATCTTTGGAGCAAGGAGCAAGGTTGCCTTGCAGTCTCCAGAAGGTTAACCCCCAGGACACTGCTGCCCATGAAGGCTAGTTGAAAAAAATCAAAATTGCACTAATCCAAATTGTGTTTTTCTTTTGAATGAATGAATTTACATTCATTCATTAATTAATTACTTTATTAAGGGTAAAGTAGTAGCATGGATAGAGGATTGGTTAATTAATAGAAAGCAAAGAGTGGGGATAAATGGGTGTTTCTCTGGTTGGCAATCAGTAGCTAGTGGTGTCCCTCAGGGATCCGTGTTGGGCCCACAATTGTTCACAATTTACATAGATGATTTGGAGTTGGGGACCAAGGGCAATGTGTCCAAGTTTGCAGATGACACTAAGATGAGTGGTAAAGCGAAAAGTGCAGAGGGTACTGGAAGTCTGCAGAGGGATTTGGATAGGTTAAGTGAATGGGCTCGGGTCTGGCAGATGGAATACAATGTTGACAAATGTGAGGTTATCCATTTTGGTAGGAATAACAGCAAACGGAATTATTATTTAAACGATAAAATATTAAAGCATGCCGCTGTTCAGAGAGACTTGGGTGTGCTAGTGCATGAGTCACAGAAGGTTGGTTTACAAGTGCAACAGGTGATTAAGAAGGCAAATGGAATTTTGTCCTTCATTGCTAGAGGGATGGAGTTTAAGACAAGGGAGGTTATGTTGCAATTGTATAAGGTGTTAGTGCGGCCACACCTGGAGTATTGTGTTCAGTTTTGGTCTCCTTACTTGAGAAAGGACGTACTGGCGCTGGAGGGTGTGCAGAGGAGATTCACTAGGTTAATCCCAGAGCTGAAGGGGTTGGATTATGAGGAGAGGTTGAGTAGACTGGGACTGTACTCGTTGGAATTTAGAAGGATGAGGGGGGATCTTATAGAAACATTTAAAATTATGAAGGGAATAGATAGGATAGATGCGGGCAGGTTGTTTCCACTGGCGGGTGACAGCAGAACTAGGGGGCATAGCCTCAAAATAAGGGGAAGTAGATTTAGAACTGAGTTTAGGAGGAACTTCTTCACCCAAAGGGTTGTGAATCTATGGAATTCCTTGCCCAGTGAAGCAGTTGAGGCTCCTTCATTACATGTTTTTAAGGTAGAGATAGATAGTTTTTTGAAGAATAAAGGGATTAAGGGTTATGGTGTTCGGGCCGGAAAGTGGAGCTGAGTCCACAAAAGATCAGCCATGATCTAATTGAATGGCGGAGCAGGCTCGAGGGGCCAGATGGCCTACTCCTGCTCCTAGTTCTTATGTTCTTATGTTCTTATAACTATATTGGAATTTGGAGAATAAATGGCTTTTGGACTGGCAGTACGGAAGTATCTAATCGAGTAACAAAGGGCGGATTCTCCAGTTTGGGACTAAGTCCCGGGGTGAGGGTGGGGACGGGGAACGATTCCTGCTGCAGGGGGCAATGGGAACTCACACCATACTGTCACGACTCCCTGGGCTAGTGCACGGTCAATTCCAGCCCCACTTGACCCAGAGTCACAACACTGAAATTCAGAGTTATTGTAAAATATCAGAGGACCTTGGCTGAGCCCAAAAAACTGCAGCCAGATTTGTAAAATGTAAACACAAATAACCTATTATTTAACAATTATATAATTAAACTTACAGAAATGTAACTGACTACCTTAAACCCCTTTCCCAACCCCCCCCCCCCCCCCCCCTTTCTAACTACACCCGCACTCTCTCTCCACACACACACAGACAAACAACACAGGAGGTAAAGAAAATATCAATAAAAATAAAAGGATAAAGGATTTGTGATGCACTAGGATGGTTTCCAGTTAATATCTCTCTGGAGTTCAGGCCCATACCAGCCTCCTCCTTCTAGGTTTGAGATGGTTTTGTCTGGCAAGGTTGTCTAATTTCTCTGTAGATTCAAGATCATTTCAAATATATAGTAAAGATATGTTAGACAATCTGATTTTTAGAACAATAAAGCAGTTCTTTACTTCATCAGAGAGAGAAAGAGAGATTGTTCCTTTCACTTTGCAGGGTTAATCACTTCTGCCCAGCTCTCTCAGAAAGCATCATGCAGGAACCAATCATTGACAGTTATCAAGCAGAACACTGTCCCTGGCCAACCCACAGGTTGCCAGCCAGCCAACTGAACAGACCTCCAAAGCTGGTTGTTGAGATTCCCTCGGTGCCGACAAGTCTGTTTCCTCCTGGAAGCGAAGTATGGGCTGGAGCAGGGAAAAATGTTTAGATACATGCAGGTTCGAGATTTTGCCAGGAAGGAGAGACAGCTTCCCAGTGGAGCCGGCCTCCACATTGCTGGAGGAGGTGCTGACGACAGGGAGACTGGAGAAGGGGGTAGTGTCGGCGGTTTACGGAGCTATTTTGGAAGAGGAGAAGACACCACCAGAAGGGATCAAAGCAAAGTGGGAGGAAGAGTTGGGAGAGGTTATAGAGGAGGGGGTCTGGAGTGAGGTGCACCAGAGAGTGAATGCCTCCACCTCGTGCACAAGCAAGGTTGGGACCGATACAGCAGAAGGTGGTATACAGAGCAAAACTCACGAGGGCGAGGATGAAGGAGCAGAAGATGTGTGTGAACGTTGGGGGGGGGGGGGGGGGGGCTTATCACGTTCATATGTTTTGGTCCTGTCCAAAGCTAGAAGATTACTGGAAGGAGGTTTTTAGGGTAATTTCTAAAGTGGTTCAAGTGAAATTGGACCATATTCGGGGTGTCAGACCAGCCTGGGTTGGAAATGGGTGCGGAGGCAGATGTTGTAGCCTTCGCCTCGTTGATCGCCCAAAGGCGGATCCTGATAGGTTGGAGAGCAACCTCGGATCCTGATAGGTTGGAGAGCAACCTTGGATCCTGATAGGTTGGAGCGCCAACCACCCCTTGGCGGGGGGTGGGGGGGGGGCCTGTTGGAATTCTTGACTCTTGAGAAATACAAAATCTGGAACACACTGTCCTGCCGAGCAGGCTGCTTCAGCTCGAGTCCTTTGCTTAAAGGCACATTCCAAAAATGTACTCATGCGGCTTTGATTTCTCTTCTTAGCCTCCTCTTCCCATCAGGCAGGTATAGCGCATCCCTACCCGCCTCAACGTGGTCTAGAAGGGCACCAAGGTAGGGGTCACTTAACTCCGGAGCATGGCCGGCAGGTGGCCTTGCAGACACCTCTCTGGTTTTGGTCTGACATTGTGGATGTCCAGGTGCTTTGTAAATATGTTGTCCGGGCATGATGGCGGGATGCCATGGAAAATGGCACAAAATCCTTGGACAAATAATATATGATGTCAGACCAAGTGATACTGTTGGAGTCCTTCCTTTTGATTTCCCTTTGTTCCCATTTTCCATTTTTTTTATTTTTTAAAGATAAATTTAGTGTACCCAATTCTTTTTTCCAATTAAGGGGCAATTTAGCGTGGCCAATCCACCTACCCCGCACATCTTTGGGTTGTGGGGTGAGACCTACGCAGACACGAGGAGAGTGTGCAAACTTCACACGAACAGTTACCCGGAGCTGGGAATGAACCTGGGTCCTTGGTGCCATGAGGCAGTAGTGCTAACCATTGCGCCACCATGCTGCCCCTTCCTTTTCTTTTATTAGTTTTGGTCCATTCCCCCATATGTGCACTGGAAGTACTCACAGATTGATTACTTTGTGGTGGACAAGGCACTGCTGGCGGGGGTCATTGATTCGGGGTACTCGGGGTTTCACTGCGCCGCACTGGATGGACGTGCAAGTGGATCAGGTGGGGGGGGCACAGTGGAGACTGGATGTAAGGCTGTTAGAGGATGAGGAGGTGTGTGAACAGGTGAGGGCCGCCATTCGGGGGTACATGGAACTGAACGATACAGGTGAGGTGCCGGCTGCCACGCTATGAGAGGCGCTTAAGGCAGTGGTCAGGGGGAATTTATACCGATCCAGGCGCATAGGGAAAAAATGCAGCGAGCAGAGATGGCAAACCTGGTGGATGAGATCCTGCGGGTGGATAGGAGGTATTCCCAATCCCGGTGGCGGGATTGTTGAAGGAGAGGCAGATGATAGAGATGGAGTTTGGGTTGGTGTCCACGGGGAAGACATTGGGGCAGTTCTGGAGGGGCAGAGGAGCAGTGTATGAGTACGGGGAGAAGGCAAGCAGGATGCTGGCCCTTCAACTGAGGAAGCAGGAGGTGGCGAGTGGGGAGGAAGGGTGGTGTTGGACCTGATGGGGGTGAATGGGGTTTTTAAGGAGTTTTATAGGAGGCGCTACGAATCGGAGCCCCCGACCGGGGGAAGGGATTGCAGCCATTCCTAGATGGGATGGAGTTCCCCAGGGTGGAGGAGGACCTGGTGGAGGGGCTAGGGGCCCCCAATGAACAGGTTGAGATGCTGGGGGGTATAGGGGCGATGCAGGCAGGGAAGGCTCCAGGCTCGGAAGGGTTCCCTGTAGAATTTTATAAGACGTTTGCTGGGGATCTGGGGCCCCTGCTGGCGAGGGTATATAAAGAGGTGAGGGATAAGGGGGAGCTCCCCACTACATTATCACAGGCGTCCATATCCCTAATATTAAAGAAGAATAAAGGTCCAGAGCAGTGTGGGTCCTTTCGTCCAATTTCATTTTAAAATTTGGACGCCAACTTGTTGGCAAAGATCTTGGCCTCGCAAATTGAGAACTGTGTGCTGGGTGTGAAAGGGGAAGATAAGATGGGGTTCATAAAGGGGAGACAACTGTCGGCGAATGTTAGGAGATTACTGGGGCGGGGTGGGTGGGATGGGTGGGGCGGGGCGAGGTGGGTGAGGTGGGGCGGGGCGGGGTGGGTGGGATGGGTGGGGCGGGGCGAGGTGGGTGAGGTGGGGCGGGGGGGATGGGTGGGGCGGGGTGGGTGGGATGGGTGGGGCGGGGCGGGTGCAGACAGTCAAAATGACGGTACTCCCGAGGCTTTTATTTGTTTTTCAGAACCTCCCGATCTTCATCCCAATTCATTTTTTTTAGGAAAGTGTGGTCGGTCCTATTGGAGCGGAGGCAAGGAGTGGGCGGGCTGGCCTTGCCAAACATTATGAATTACTTTTGGGCAGCAAATATTGCGATGGTACGGAAGTGGGTAGTAGGGGAGGAGTCGGCATGGGGACATATGGAGGCAAACCCTTGCAGGGGTACACATCTGGGGGCATTGTTGACGGCACTTCTGCTGTTCTCGCCGGCCAACTACTCCATGGGCCCGGTGGTGGTGGCGGCCCTGAGGATATGGGGACAGTGGAGGCGGCATTTGAGGTTGGAAGGTGCCTCGGTGTGGGCGCCAATTTGCGGTAATCATTGATTTGCACCGGGGGGCTGGATGCGGGGTTTCCGGGGTGGCGATGGGCAGGGATCAAGCCGTTTATGGACCTGTTTGTGGAGGGTAGCTTTTCGAGTTTAGAGGAATTGGAGGAGGAATATGAGCTGCCCAGTGGAACGGGTTCTGTTATTTACGGATACGGGACTATGTGAGGAAGCAGATGATATATTTTCCCGATCTGCCGCCCCTGGGACTACAGGACAAGATGGTGTTGAAGGAGGGTGTGGGGGAGAGCATGATGTCCAAGATTTACAAGGAGTTAATGGACTGGGAGGGAGACCTGATCGGAGCTGTCGAGGAATTGGGAGGAGGAGCTGGATGTGGAAATTGAGGTGGGGTTGTGGGAGGAAGGTCTGAGGAGGGTGAATGCATCTTCGTCATGCACAAGCCTTATCCAGTTCAAGATAGTTCACAGGGCGCTATGACGGTAGCTAGGATGATTAGGTTATTTGAGGGGGTGGAGGACAGGTTTGGATGGTGCGCGGATAGGCCCGCAAACCATGTCTGCAGCTGAAGGGGTTCTGGCGGTTCTGACATAATGTCCAAGGTGCTGAAGGTGAAGGTGGCACCGAGCCCTGAAGTGGTGATATTTGGTGTGTCGAAAGACCTGGGCATCCAGGGAGCGAGAGAGACCAACGTTTTGGCCTTTGCGTCCCTAGTAGCTGGGAGACGGATTTTGCTGGAGTGGAAGGACTCGCCAAAGCCGGGGATATGGTTGAGCGACCTGGCGGATTTCCTAAAACTGGAGAAAATCAAGATCGCCTCAAGTGGGTCAGTTGGTGGGTTTGCTGGGAGATGGAAGCCATTCATCAACTTTATCAAGGAAAATTGAGGTGCCAGCGGGGGTCGGGGGGGATATTGGGGTTAAAATGGGGAAGTCAGGTCAGGAGAAGAGAAACAACAGGGAGGTCGGGGTGTTTGGATAGTTATTTCTTTTGTATTGGATTTCTCTTGTGATGGTTCGTGTTTAAAGTTTATATAAAATGCCTTAATAAAAATATTTTAAGAAAACATACTTTTAAAATGAGACATCTACTGATGCGTCAAACGAGAAATTGGGCAGAAGTTAGCCATGGCATCATGGCTCCTGATTCTGGGTCGGAAGGGCGGTGACCAATTCATGGAAATGGGAGTGGCGGGGGCGAGGTGCTGAGCATTCACATGCTGGGAGCGTGTGTCCCATAGGGCACCTGACATGGTCTCAAAGGGCAGCCACACCAGCACTCAGTATAGAAGGCCATTTAGTAGGAGTGCTCCTGCGGATGTAACAGGTGTTGGCTGGAGAAGTTTCAAATCTTTTCAAATAATGTGTGATTACCCACCATGACTACTTCGTCCAGAATCAGCATATACAATTCAGAATGGGACTGAGACTTCTTTACACAGGAGGTGTCACAGAGTGGTCGTAGGATTCCCCTGCGGTTTAGTGACATATCATTTGCAGACCTCCATGTAGTTAAAGAGCTCAGTGAGAGACTGTTCCCATCAGATGGACAGAACAAGCCATCCCTAATGACCTGGAAGGGAGGAATAGTCACGGGTGACGGCTGAGAGCAGGAGCCAAGGGGTCCAGCAGCAATATTGACTCCAGCTCCACAAAAGCATGAATGACCTTCTCTCTCCACCTCATGCACCTCATATAAGGGTGCAGCATGAGAGGGGGATGTGCAATCTTGCCCATCCATCATAGGACCAGGGGAAGGTCCAGCATTGTGTGCATTTTCTTTCATTCATTCACGCAATGTAGGCATCTCTGGCTGGGCCAGCATTTACTGGCCCCAGTTGTCTTTGAGAAGGTGGTGTTGAGCTTCCTTCTTGAGCCACTGCAATCCATGTGGTGTAGGTACGCCCACAGTGCTGTTAGAAAGGGAGTTCCTGGATTGTGACTGTGAAAAAACAGCAATACATTTCCAAGTCAGGCTTGGTGGGGAATTTTCAGGATGTGTTGTTCATAGCTATCTGCTGTCCTTGTCCTTCTAGATGGTAATGGTTGTGTGTTTGGAAGGTGCTGTGTTGGCAACCTTGGTGAGTTCCGTGTTGTAGGCACCACTGATGTATTATACTGTATCTATATGGGTTTTACGGTGAGGCCCCTGTACTACAGGTACGGAGGTAGATTCCTATCTGCTGGCTCCGCCCAGTAGGCGGAGTATAAATATATGTGTGCTCCGTACAGCAGCCATTTCGTCAGCTGCTGTAGGCGGCCACACATCTCTGTGTAATAAAGCCTCGATTACATTCTACTCTTGTCTCGTAATTGATAGTGCATCAATTTATTACACAGAGATTTTTCAGAGATAGACCTCGGCATCAAGCCGGATCGCCTGCAGCTGCATCCTCAAGCAGACAACGCCAAAAAGGACTTCGAACATTGGCTAGCCTGTTTTGAAGCGTACATCGGGTCTGCGCCAGACCCAATCCCAGAAGCACTGAAGCTCCAGATTCTGTACACGCGGCTGAGTTCCAATGCTTTTTTCTCGTCCAGGACGCGCCAACCTACGCAGAAGCCATGGCGCTACTGAAGGAAAATTACACTCAGCGGGCCAACAAAACCTACGCCAGGCATCTCCTATCCACGTGGCGCCAACTTCCCGGTGAGTCTGTGGAGGATTTCTGGCATGCCATGCTTGCCCTAGTGAGAGATTGCGACTGCCAGGCCATTTCGGCCACTGAACACTCGAACCTGCTGATGAGAGACACGTTCGTTACGGGCATAGGGTCTGACTACATTCGCCAGCGCCTCTTAGAAGGGGCCACGCTTGACCTCGCAGCAACCAAAAAACTAGCACTCTCGCTTATGGTCGCTTCACGGAACGTTCAGGCCTATGCCCCCGACCGCGCGGCCCACCCCTGTGCTTCGTGGACCCCGCCGACGGCCCCCATCAGCGAACACCACCAGCCAACCCCAAGCCTGTGCCGCGCGGCAGCCAACCAACCCCGGGGGACCCAAATGCTACTTCTGTGGACAGTCAAAACACCCCTGGCAGCGCTGCCCAGCGCGGAACGCGCTCTGCAAGGCCTGTGGCAAGAAGGGACATTTCGCTGCAGTGTGCCAGGCCCGCTCAATCGTCATCTTCCCCTCCTCGGACCACGTGCCGCCCGTGGGCGCCGCCATCATGCCTGCCTCAGAACCAATGGGCGCTGCCATCTTACCCACCCCAGGACACGTGCAGCCGAGGACGCCGCCATCCTGCCTCCCCCAGGACATGTGCGGCCCCTGGCGCCGCCATCTTACTCGCCCTAGGACCCCTGCCCGTCAAGCACCTCATCAGGCCGCTCATCGTCTACAACCGCCGACGACCAGTCGCGCCTCGCCTCGGTCACGATTGACTAGTCTCGACCGCACAACCTCTCGACCGCTTCGACAAAGGTGAAGGTCGACGGGAACGAGATCTCTTGCCTTCTGGACTCCGGGAGCACTGATCGCTTCATCCACTCCGATACGGTAAGGCTCCCTCGCGGTACACCCCGCTAACCAGAGAATCTCCCTGGCCTCCGGATCCCACTCTGGCGATCCGGGGGTACTGCATCGTCACCCTCACTGTCCAGGGCATAGAGTTCAGTGGCTTCCGCCTCTGCGTCCTGCCCAACCTCTGCCCATAGGGGGATAGCACGGTGCTGGAGCGGTTCACGCCGCTCCAGGGTCCTTATGCGGCGCCAAATGGGTGCCGCGCCAACCTGTGCATGCGCAGTTGGGCCGCGTCATCCTGCGCATGTGCGGGGAACTTCTTTCGCGCGCCGGCCCTTCACCAACATGGCGCCGGTGTTCTGGGGCCGCCCGCGGAAGGAGGTAGGCCCGGGTGGGGTGAGGCCAGCCTGCCGATCGGTGGGCCCCGATCATGGGCCAGACCCCATCGGAGGCCCCCCCAGGTGAAGGAGCCCCCCTCCCACCCCCACAGGCCGCCCCTCCAGCGTTCCCACAGAGTTCCCGCTGGCAACGACCAGGCGTGGATGGTACCGGCGGGAACCTGTCGTGTTGTAGCGGCCGCTCGGCCCATCCGGGCCGGAGAATCACCGCTCGGCCCATCCGGGCCGGAGAATCACCGCTCGCCGTATGCGGTGATTCTCCGAGCGGCCCAGTGCGAATCGCGCACCGCTGTTTTCGGGAGGGGGGGGGGGGGAGAATCGCGTGCGGGGGTCAGGGCGGCCTGCCATGATTCACGCGGCGCCCCAGTGATTCTCCCGGCGTAGGGGCGGGGAGAATCCCGCCCTATATAAGGCCATGATTCACGCGGCGCCCCAGTGATTCTCCCGGCGTAGGGGCGGGGAGAATCACACTTGGCATGCTGGGAACAGTTTTGGTCACCTTATCTAAGGAAAGATATAGTAGTATCAGGGGGTAGTCCAGAGAAGGTTCATTAGGTTGATCCCGGGTATGGAGGGATTTTCTTATAAAATGAGGTTAAGTAGGTTGGGCCTGTACCTTTTGGAGTTGAGTAGAATGAAAGGTGTCCTTATTTAGGCATATAGGATTTTCAGGAGCTTGACAGAGAGAATGTTTCCTCATGTGGGAGAGTCGAGGACCAGAAGGCATAATCTCAGAGCAAGGGATCGCCTATTTAAGACAGATGAGGAAGAATTTATTTTCTCAGAGGGTAGTGAATCTGTAGAATTCCTTACCACAGGGAACAGTAGGAGCTGGGTCATTGAGTATGTTCAAGGCTTAGATAGACAGATTTTTGATCAGTAAGGGAATCAAGGGTTATGGGGTAAGGTGGGAAAGTAGAGTTGAGGATTATTTCAGATCAGCCGTGATCTCACTGAATGGCAGAGCAGACTCTGCCAAATGACCTACTCCTACACCTTATGGTCTTATTGAAGCCTCCAAATGTTGCCATGCTTGATTTTGTTTTCTGTAGATAGATGGGCAGATATAAATGGATAACACTTGGCACAGAGTCAATGGAACAAATAGCGGCCTTCAGCTATAATTTTCTGTTTCTACAATCCTCACTCAAATTCATCCGATGAGTGAGTGGAAACTCCTCTATGTTACTGAGGGAAGCGAGGGACGAAATAGCTGGGGCCTTAACAGATATCTTTGTGGCATCCTTGAGCACGGGTGAGGTCCCGGTGGACTGGAGAATTGCTAATGTCGTCCCTTTGTTTAAGAAGGGTAGCAGGGATAATCCAGGGAATTATAGACCTGTGAGCTTGACGTCAGTGGTAGGCAAACTGTTTGAGAAGATACTGAGGGATAGGATCTATTCACATTTGGAAGAAAATAGACTTATCAGTGATAGGCAGCATGGTTTTGTGCAGGGAAGGTCATGTCTTACAAACCTAATAGAATTCTTCGAGGAAGTGACATAGTTAATTGATGAGGGAAGGGCTGTAGATGTCATATACATGGACTTCAGTAAAGCATTTGATAAAGTTTCCCATGGCAGGTTGATGGAAAAAGTGAAGTCGTATGGGGTTCAGGGTGTACTAGCTAGATGGATAAAGAACTGGCTGGGCAACAGGAGACAGAGAGTAGTGGTGGAAGGGAGTGTCTCAAAATGGAGAAAAGTGAAGTAGAAGTAGAAGTAGAACAGTACAGCACAGAACAGGCCCTTCGGCCCTCGATGTTGTGCCGAGCAATGATCACCCTACTCAAGCCCACGTATCCACCCTATACCAGTAACCCAACAACTCCCATTAACCTTATTTTTTTAGGACACTAAGCTCAATTTAGCCTGGCCAATCCACCTAACCCGCACATCTTTGGACTGTGGGAGGAAACCGGAGCACCCGGAGGAAACCCACGCACACACGGGGAGGACGTGCAGACTCTGCACAGACAGTGACCCAGCCGGGAATCGAACCTGGGACCCTGGAGCTGTGAAGCATTTATGCTAACCACCATGCTACCGTGCTGCCCATTGTGACTAGTGGTGTTCCACAGGGATCCGTGCTCGGACCACTGTTGTTTGTGATATACATAAATGATCTGGACGAAGGTATAAGTGGTCTGATGAGCAAGTTTGCAGATGATACTAAGATTGGTGGAGTTGCAGATAGCGAGGCGGACTGTCAGAGAATACAGCAAAATATAGATAGATTGGAGAGTTGGGCAGAGAAATGGCAGGTCGACTTCAATCCAGGCAAATGCGAGGTGATGCATTTTGGAAGATCTAACTCAAGAGCAGACTATATGGTCAACGGAAGAGTCCTGGGGAAAATTGATGTACAGAGAGATGTGGGAGTTCAGGTCCATTGTACCCTAAAGGTGGCAACGCAGGTCGATAGAGTGGTCAAGAAGGCATACAGCATGCTTGCCTTCATCGGACAGGGTATTGAGTACAAGAGTCGGCAGGACATGTTACAGTTGTATCGGACTTTGGTTAGGCCACATTTGGAATACTGCGTGCAGTTCTGGTCGCCACATTACCAGAAGGATGTGGATGCTTTAGAGAGGATGCAGAGGAGGTTCACCAGGATGTTGCCTGGTGTGGAGGGTGCTAGCTATGAAGAAAGGTTGAGTAGATTAGGATTGTTTTCATTGGAAAGACGGAGGTTGAGGGGAGACCTGATTGAGGTCTACAAAATTATGAGAGGTATGGGCAGGGTGGATAGCAACAAGCTTTTTCCAAGAGTGGGGGTGTCAATTACAAGGGGTCACGATTTCAAGGTGAGAGGGGAAAAGTTTAAGGGAGATGTGCGTGGAAAGTTTTTTACGCAGAGGGTGGTGGGTGCCTGGAATGCTTTGCCAGCGGAGGTGGTAGAGGCGGGTACGATAGCATCATTTAAGATGCATCTGGACAGATATATGAACGGGTGGGGAACAGAGAGAAGTAGACCTTGGAAAATAGGCAACAGGTTTAGATAAAGGATCTGGACGGTGCAGGGTGGGAGGGCCGAAGGGCCTGTTCCTGTGCTGTAATTTTCTTTGTTCTTTGTTCTTTGTTTGTGCCGTAACACTTACAATTTAGAGCAACAGTAAATAGTTACAGTTTCAAAACAAACATGATTTACATTGAGCCTATCAACCTCAGTACATTCAACGGATCGGACTGTGCGCAGCATGTTTGCGAGCACAAAATGTAGGTTGCCTTTGGAAGGAGATAATTAATAAATAACAATTGATATCTATTGTATCAGTATAAGCAGCAGTGTATCAATATAAACTCCAGTGTGTCAATACAAACTCTAATGTATCAGTTTAAACTCCAGTGTATCAATAGGAACTTCATTGTATCAAAACACACATATAGATGGTGCATCTGCTAAACAGAGTAACAAAGGAAATTCAGTGAACGTGGAAATTCACTGCAGCAGGGCAAGGACATGCTGAGTACTTTAAAACAAGGAGAAACAATGAATTAGGAAATAGATTTGTGATAACTGAAGGTGAGGAATTCATACAACACCGTGTAGGCAGGATAACAACTAGGTTTGTTTACTCATAATACTACAATTACACAATGCCGGCTACGGCAGTGTTCTTCAAACTTTTTTTCCGGGGACCCATTTTTACCAACCGGCCAACCTTCGGGACCCAACCCGGGAGACCTTGGCGACCCACGCCGGCCGACCTGCACGACCCACCATTTTCTCTTACCTTGTTTGCTGCTGACAAAAATGGAGGAAATGGTTTTGGGTCCCTTTGGCCCTCGTACACACTCCTCCAATTGAACCTGTTGGATGAAGGTGAAGCCTTCCGGTGTCGGAAAGTATGGAGTCTCCATCTGTCCAAAGTTCTGAATTTTTTTCCTGTAAAATTTTATCAAATAAAACCCCCCCTGAACTTGTAAAAAAAATCAAATAAAATGAGTAAAATAAATGAAAAAAATGAATAAAACCCCCCCGAACTTGTAAAAAATAATAAAATGAATAAAATAAATGAAAAAAAATGAATAAACCCCCCCCCCCCCCGAACTTGTTTTAAAAAATGAATAAAATAAATGGAAAAAAAAAATTAAATTAATAAAATAAATGAATAAAAACGGCTACAGAACTTGTAAAACGAAAAGCTTCAAGAAAAAATTTAGCGGTCGCACTGTGCATGTGTGCCTGATTATCGTGCACAAATGCACAATGCGGCCAATTTTTTTTTAACATGTTCGCGGCCGCTTGCAGCCGGCGTCATGAAAAGACGGCTGCTGCGCGGGGGTTTGCGCAATTGAGAGCGCCGCGGACAATGGCTCCACGACCCTCCTGACACCCGCCCGTGACCCACCCGCGGGTCACGCCCCCAACTTTGAAGAACACTGGGCTAAGGTGTCGGTGCAAGCAGCACCGGTATTCTCAGATCGTCTGGCATTGCTCTCTGTTGGGCCCCGTATTGAACCATGTGCTGAACATGTGACAATTGTGGGTCTGTCTGTGTCCTATCCTAGATACGGGCCGCTGTGACCGGCAAGGTGTCCATGAAGTGGAGGACAGCGATTACCTTCACGGCCGAAGCTTGCGCTGGCCATTTCGTGGAGAGGGGCAGATGGCTCAATGCAAGGCTGTGTGGTATTTTTGTGCTTGGGCGGTGCTCTGAGATATATTCATAGGTGGCTAGTAGCAAAGCCCATCATTGGATTGATCGGCGGGATCACCCTGTCCTCTTTAAATAATCCTAGCAGGAGCTTGTAGTCTGTATACGGCGCGTCCATAAACGTACCGAAAGAACTTCCGTGCCACAAATATGACGGCCAAATCTTTCTTCTCAACCTGCACCTAATTTTGCTTGGTGTCAATGAGTGCGTGGGAAGCTAAGGCTATTGGCCGTTCTGAGCCGTTGGGCATCTGGTGTGCTAGGATCGCTCCAATGCCATAAGGCAAGGCATGGCATGTGAGGAGCACTGGCTTCATCAGATTGAAGTGTGTCAGTAGTTCATATGATGATAGGCACACCTTGACCTCCTGGAAGGCCTTTTGGTGTGAGGGACTCCAGTCCCATCCCTGCCCTTTCCTTAAGAGCTGGTGGAGGGGGTTGAGCACCCTGGCCATAATGGTATAAATTTTCTGTAGTAGTTTTTAAAAAAGATTTTCCAATTAAAGGGCAATTTAGAGTTGCCAATCCACCTACCCTGCATATCGTACTCCAAGGTGGAGGAGGAGAACCGTATACAATATAGGGTTTGGCCCCTGAAGGGGGTTTGCAACAATATTAATCACACTAATTAATTAGATCTAAGGGAAGAAAATCTAAATTGACTAAATAGAGCAGTGATAGGCAACCTAGGCCAGTGAGTGGGCTGCATGAGTGACCCTCCTTCAACTCAGTGGGCAAGATTGAAATTTGTCATATGCACTAACCAGGACCCCATGATTAAAATTAAATACATTTAATACACACTGATTATTTCATAACAAGTTACAGAAAATGCTTCATCATTCATATATTAATAGAATTGTCATAAAATGCAAATGGTAAAAGCAAAATAAATATTTATGCTTTGATTGATCACAGAGGGTGTGCATGGCTCTCACAGTCAATGTTGTGAGAAATCAGAACGTGCCTTTTCACTGGCCCTATCGTTACATGCCTATCACTTCAGTCATACTGGTGGAAAAAAAACTACGCGGACAGAAATCAGCAGAATGTGGCAACCATGCATGTCGGTAATGGTCAATAAAATATCTTTTTGCCGCACTCAGAACCCAGATGGGCAGCATGTGGCCCCCGGGTCACAGGTTACCCACCACTGAAATAGAGGTTACCAACATTAAAGGGACCTGAATTGCATTAAATAAAAATCTGGTATATGTGAATAATTGAATAATAAGGCTCATTCCTGGCCATTCTAGTTCCATGTAGCAGATCAGGAATGCGTCCCCTATCCTGGATAACCACATGTAAACCGTCCTCCAAAACCTTTCCTGCTTCGGACAGGACCTCAAAACATATGTACATGGTTTGCAGGGCCCCTCCCATATCGCTCACAGACATCCTCCACCCTTTCGAACAGTCGGCTCATCCTAGATTTTATAAGGTGCAACCTGTACACTACCTTCAGCTGTATCAGCCCCAGCCTCGTGCACAAATTTAAGGCATTTACCCTCTGCACCACCTCACATGACAGTATCTCCTCCAGCGCCATCCCCAACTCTTCCTCCCACTTTGCCTTAACACCCTCCATGGACACCCCCTTCTCCTCCAAAACCCTCCCGTAAATCGCCGAGACGATGCCCCTCTCCAATCCCCCTGTCGAGAACACCGCCTCCAGCAATGAGGAGGCAGGCGCTATCAGGAAACTCGGGAAGACCTTCTTCACAAAGTCCCACACCTGCATTCACTGAAACTTCTGTCCCGTGCCAGCCCAAACCTCTCGCCCAGCTCTTCCAAACTCGCAAATTGTCCTCCCAGAAACAAATCCTTAATTTCCTCTCTTCCCATCCCCGGAAATGTGCATCCATCCTACCCGGCTGATTTCCTTTTATCAGCATCCCCCTGACCCAACTCCCAACCTGAAATGCTGCCTAAACTTCCACCAGATCTTCAATGTGGACACAACTACCAGACTCACCGAATACTTCCCTGGGCCAACGGGAGCCAGCGCCCACAACCCTGATCCCCGTGCAAGAACCCGCTTTCATCCTCACCTACAAAGGGAATGCCATGAGGGACCTTGTCAAAGACCTTGCAGATGTCCATGTAGACCCTGCTCCGTCCCCGAATCTTCTCTGCATTTGCCACCCAATAACAATGCATCAAATTTGGGAGGCCTAACCCTCCCACCTGTTGTCCCCTCTGGATTATCACTTTCCTAATCCTAGCCACCTTCCCCGCCCAAACAGACGAGATCAACCTATCCACCCCGCTGAAAAACACCCTGGGCAAAAAGACCGGCGGGCATTGAAACAAGAACAAGAATCGCAGCAAAACAAACAAAGAAAGAACAAAGAAAAAGCACAGGAACAGGCCCTTCGACCCTCCAAGCCTGGGCCCATCATGCTGCCCTAAACCTAAACCCTATTACACTTCTGGGGGCCCTATCCCTCTATTCCCAAGCTATTCATGTATTTGTCAAGATGCCCCTTAAACATCACTATCATACCTGCTTCTACCACCTCCTCCAGCAGCCAGTTCCATGGACCTACTACCTTCTGTGTAAAAAAAGACTTCCCTTGCACATCTCCTCTAAACTTTGCCCCTCGCACCTGAAACCTTTGTCTCCTAGTAATTGACTCTTCCACCCTGAAAAAAGCTCTGACTATCCACTCTGTCCATGTCCCTCATAGTTTTGTAGACCTCTATCAGGTCATTCCTCAATCTCCGTCGTTCCAGTGAGAACAAACCAAGTTTATCCAACCTCTCCTCACAGCTAATGCCCTTCATACCAGGCAACATCCTGGTAAACCTCTTCTATACAGTCTCGAAAGCCTCCACATCCTTCTGGCAGTGTGGAGACCAGAATTGAACATTATATTCCAAGTTTGGCCTAACTAAGGTTCTATACAGCTGTAGCATGACTTGCCAATTGTTATACTCAATGCCCCAGCCGATGAAGGTAAGCATGCCATATACCTTCTTGACTACCTTCTCCACCTGCGTTGCCACTTTTAGTGACCTGTGGACCTGGACACCTATATCCCTCTGCCTGACAATACACTTAAGGGTTCTGCCATTTGCTGTATATTTCCACCTGTATTAGACCTTCCAAAATGCATTATCTCACATTTGTTTGGATTAAATTCCATCTGTCATCTTTCTGCCCATGTCTCTCGCCAATCAAAATACTGCTGTATCCTCTGACAGTCCTCTACTTTATCCACAGTCCAGCAACTTTTGTGTTGTCTGCAAACTTACTAATTGGAGCAGTTGCATCCAAATCATTTATATATACTACAAACAGCAAAGGTCCCAGCACTAATTCCTGTGGAACACCACTAGTCACAGCCCTCCATTCAGAAAAGCACCCTTCCACTGCTACCCTTTTGGCTTCGATGACCGAACCAGATCGTATTCATCTTTCCAGCTCACCTCTGGTCCCGTGTGACTTCACCTTCTGTACCAGTCTGCCATGAGGGACCTTGTCAAAGACCTTACAGAAGTCCATGTAGACAGCATTCACAGCCCTACCTTCATCAATCATCTTTGTCACTTCTTCGAAAAACCCAATCAAGTTAGTGAGACACAACCTTCCCTTCACAAAGCCATGCTGCCTCTCGCTAATATGTTCACTTGCGAAACTGAGGCCGTGACAGCAGCAACCCGGGAGGGGAGGGGAGGGCGGTAGGGAGGGGGGGTGAGGGGGGGGGGAGGGGGGACAAAGACGAAGGAAGTATGGTAGCGGTGGTGGCACGGGCAAGGCCTGCCCGAGGACGCTGCTAGAAATGATAAGTTGGTCTGACTGTCGGTTCGCCGGCGGGGGGGGGGGGGGGGGGGGTGGGGGGGGACGCGCGAGTAGGGGGGGGGGGACTTTTTTTCTTTTTTTTGTTAAGTAGGGGGGTTTGACTTTGTTTTGTTATAATTTAAATGTAAATGTAGGGGGGGTTAAAATGTTTGTATTTTGAAAAATTTCTTCAATAAAAATTATTTTAAAAAAAAAAAAATATGTTCACTTGCTACAAAATGGGAATAAATCCTGTCTCGAAGAATCCTTTCCAATAATTTTCCGACCACTCACGTAAGGCTCACCGGCCTGTAATTTCCTAGATGATCCTTGCTACCCTTCTTAAACAAAAGAATAACATTAGCTATCCTCCAGACCTCTGGGACCTCACCTGTAGCCAGTGTGGGTACAAAGATTCCTGTCAAGGTCCCAGCAATTTCCTCCCTTACCTCCCGCAGTATTCTGGGATAGATCTCATCAGGTCCTGGGGACTTTTTTACCTTAATGTTTTTCAAGACCCCCAACACCACCTCCTTTTTGATCTCAATGTGACCCAGACTATCTACACATCCTTCCCCAGACCCAACATCCACCAAGTCCTTCTCTTTGGTGAATACTGATGCAAAGAACTAATTTAGTACCTCGCCCTTTTCCTCTGGTTCCACACATAGATTCCCTCCCCTGTCCTTCAGTGGGCCAACCCTTTCACTGGCTACCCTCTTGCTCTTTATAAACGTATAAAAAACTTTGAGATTTTCCTTAATCCGGTTTGCCAATAACTTTTCGTACCCCTGTTAGTCCTCCTGACTCATTGTTTAAGTTCCTTCCGACTTTCCTTATATTCCTCACGGGCTTCATGTGTTCCCAGCCTTCTAACCCTTACAAATGTTTCCTTTTTCTTTTTAACTAAGTTCACAATATCCCTCATTATCCAAGGTTCCCAAAACTTGCCATATTTATCCTTCTTCCTCACAGGAACATGCCGGTCATGAATTCCTATCACCTGACATTTGAAAACCTCCCATATGCCAGATGTTGATTTACCCTCAGACATCGGCCCCCAATCGAGATTCTTCAGTTCCTGCCCAATATTGTTATAATTAGCCTTCCCCCAATTTAGCGCCTTCACCCAAGGACTACTCTTATCTTTATCCAACAGTACCTTAGGCAGTGGTTAGAACTGCTGCCTACGGCGCTGAAGACCCGGGTTTGATCCCGGCTCTGGGTCACTGTCCAGGCGGAGTCTGCACATTCTCCCCGTGTCTGCGTGGGTTCAACCCCCACAACCCAAAGATGTGCAGGTTAGCTGGATTGGCCACAGCAAATTGCCCCTTCGTTGGAAAAAAAATAATTGTTTGTTTTTTTAAAAATCCAACAGTACCTTAAAAATTACACAGGAGGGCCCCAACCAAAAGGGCAGATATGCCAGTGCCCAGAAGGAACGAATGGAGTGCTGCCAGAGGGCCCACCCGAAGGGTCCGAGGGTGCCCGGGGGAAAACACATTTCATAAATGACCGGCAGCACTTGCATTGCATCACAGCACCAAGGGTAGCGCTGATTGGTGTCACCATCCGGGTAAATGGATTCCCAATTCTAATGGAACTGGATGCTGGGGTTGCGGTGTCCGTGGTGATCTGGCACACATATGACTACATTCAATCCGGTGTCCGACAATTGGAGCTACAGAATACAAACGCAAGGTTGGCAACATACACGGGAGATCTGTTGCCGATCGCGGACCTAAGTGGTCCCCACAGCATGTATGAATACACCAGGCTGCTTTTCTGAGTGTCATCCACCTGTGCCATTTTCCAAAGGATTATGGGAAACAGATTTTGGGTGTTACCCCAAATCAGGATTTACCTGGATGATGTCTTGTTATCGGGCTGCAAACATGTGAAAAACCTTGCGGACGTACCTCAATGCTTTGAGGCAGCAGGGGTCAGGCTATACAGAGTAAATTGTGTATTCCACGCGCTGGAGATAGTCAACCTTGGCTATACAGTGGAGTGTTGATGCACGATCAATTACACAAAGACGAGTGTTGGATGCAATCAAGGCTTTATTACACTAAGATGTATGGCCTCCTTCAGCAGCTGGCGAAATGGCTACTGTACAGGGAGCACACATATTTATACTCCACCTACTGGGCAGAGCCAGCAGGTAGGGAACTACCCCCGTACCTGCAGTACAGGGGCCTTACCATAAAGCACCGACATCGACATCCTCTATATACAATATGTACAGCAGTAGTGGCAACCACAAGTGTATATAGTGGACAAAGTGAAGGCAATCCGGCAACCCCCTACCAAGGCACCCGACAGAACTCCATTCCTTTTTAGGGATGATAAATTATTCTGGGAAGTACACCACAAATCTGGTGACCCTGTTGACTCCGTTACACCTACTGTTAAAAAAGGTCCAGAGATGGATTTGTGGCCCTTCATTTGAACGGCAACTCTCATACTCGGGACTTTTGACATATTTCGACCCGTCAAAGCAACTTTTGCTGACTTGCAATATCTCACCATACGGCATCAGAGCTGTCCTGGTCCACAGGATGGACGCAGGGGCAGAGCGGCCTATCACGTTTGCCTCCCAAACCTTAGCAGCAGTGGAAAGGAACTACGCCTAGATAGAGAAGGAGGGTTTGGCAGCGGATTTTGCAGTAAAGCATTTCTACCAGTGCGTGTACGATCACGCTTTCACGGTCCTTACAGACCACAAACCCCTCCTGGGTTTGTTCAAGGAGGACAGGGTGAGCGTGCTCGTGGCGTTGGCATGGATCCAGTGTTGGGCACTGCTTTTGGTCGCATACAAATATGTCCTGGAGCACAGATCAGGAGCAAAGATCCCCCACGCAGATGTTCTCAGCAACTCACATTGCCAACCGGGCCACTGATGCCCACTTCCATCTATGAAGTGATAGCGGTTTTACATTTTAAGGACACTTTGCCTGTTATGGCAGCCCAGATTAAGGCTTGGACTCATACGAGTCCACCATATTGTGCTGTATTGGACTCAACATCGGGCGTTCCCAGATGACCTGAAGGCGTTCACCCCGAAAGTGGGGGAACTCAGCATGGTGGACATATTTTGCTGTGGGGTTCACGCATGGTAGTGCCAGAAAAAGGCCCTGGGACCATTCGACAGGATCTTCACAGAGGCCACTCGGGATCGACACGGATGTGGGCGGGATGGAAGCGCGGTGGTTAGCACTGTTGCTTCACAGCCCCAAGGTCCCAGGTTTGATTCCCGGCTTGGGTCACTGTCTGTGCGGAGTCTGCACGTTCTCCCCGTGTGTGCGTGGGTTTCCTCCGGGTGCTCTGGTTTCCTCCCACAGTCCAAAGATGTGCGGGTTAGGTGGATTGGCCATGCTAAATTGCCCGTAGTGTAAGGTTAATGGGGGGATTGTTGGGTTACGGGTATACGGGTTACGTGGGTTTAAGTAGGGTGATCATTGCTCGGCACAACATCGAGGGCCGAAGGACCTGTTCTGTGCTGTACTGTTCTATGTCTGTGTGGGCTTCCTCCGGGTGCTCCGGTTTCTTCCCACAAGTCCCGAAAAATGTGCTTGTTAGGTAATTTGGACATTCTGAATTCTCCCTCTGCGTACCCGAACAGGCGCCCGAATGTGGCGACCAAGGGATTCTCACAGTAACCTCATTGCAGTGTTAATGTAAGCCTACTTGTGACACTAATAAAGATTCTTGTTAATATGGTGAGGCTCTGGCAAGACAGTGCATGCAGTGCCAGGAGCACCAGATGCTGCTGCCAGCGGCACCACTCCAGCCCTGGGAGTGGCCGGGCCGGCCATGGCCGCGGCTAAACATTGACTTCACGAGCCCATTCCAAGGCTCGATGTTTCTGCTCATAGTGGATGCCCACTCGAAGTGGTTAGACGTTCACCGCATGACAATGACAACATTGCAGGCCACGGTTGAGAAGCTCCGCCAGACCTTCAGTGTCCCAGATGCTTTGGTGGCGGACAACAGGATGAGCTTCATCAGCTCGGAATTCAGGGTGTTCCTGCGGACAAATGGCGTCCGCCACATGAGCACCGCACCCTACCACACGGCATCCAATGAGCCGGCCGAGCAGGCGGTGCAAACTTGCAAATTGGGTATGCAGAAGCAGATCTCCGGCTCTCCGTAAAAACCCGTTTAGCCCGGTTTTCGGTTTATTATAGTACCACATTGCACGCCATCACTAGGGTAGCAGCTTCAGAGCTGCTAATGGGGTGACGGCTGTGCACTCGATAGAGCCTCATGTTGCCTGGTATTGGCAGAAAAGGCCGCAGCGGGTAAGAACCCCCCAGCTCGAGACAAATCAGACCCATTCGTGAACTCGCACTGGCAAAATTTCACTGAAGGTGCCTCTTGGATCCCGGGGATTGTGGTGAAACAGTCCGGACCAGTGTCCCACTCGGTGCGAGCACAGGGGAAGGAATTGAACAGGAATATGGACCACCTGCAGGAAATGCTCGAAAGTCACCTGAAGGTTCCAAGGCCAGTGGTGTCCCCCTCCCCCACACACCTGTATGGGTGTACATACATACCCCACGGCATAGAGATGCGGGAGGCCGATTCCTCGGACACGGAATCCGATATGGAGATGTAGCTGACTGAAATCACCGCGGATTCAGTGGCAGTCCCTGGTCCCAGTGAGGCGGTGCCACTCCGCCCCTCGGCTCAAAAATACCGGTCTCACCTCCAGATCACCCACAGCGGATGCCCAGGGCAAAACGGGCTAAAGACCAGGCCCTTCCAGCTGTGAAACTGGATGATGGTCGGATCTGGCTGGGGAGGTTGGGGGGGGGGGGGGTTGGGTAGTGTTATAACCTGACCAGAGGTTCCCCATGGTCTCACTTGAATATGATTTTGCCCGATGAGGGGGTGGGTGAAACCCTTAACCAGGGGTGCCCTGGGACATAAAAACTCTGGCCAGACTGTGTGCTGGGCACAGGAGACCCTTCAGGGAGTAGATTGTGCAGTTAAGTAAGTCTTACTGAACCTTATTATTCCAATCCAACATTGCTCCCTTGGTTTCTGTGGCCATTAGCACTCGGTTTCCCTGGGTTTCCGAGGCTATGACTCATCTTTCATTCTCACTCCACAGTATAAATATTTCCCACTTTCTCTGTCTGTTAGCTTTGACAAAGAGTCATCAGACTCGAAACGTTAGCTTTTTTCTCTCTCCACAGATGCTGCCAGACTTGCTGACATTTTCCAGCATTTTCTCTTTCGTTATTGCTTCCTTGTGGTTGCTTGCCTGGATCTTACAGGTTGGCAAATCAGTAAGGTGACAAAGTAGAATGTGCGAGCACATTTTGATCATTGTGGCTTGGCTTTACTTCATTGGTCAGTGAATGATGTCAGATCTTTCTTAAGTAAATGTGCAAACTGTGTTGCATGTGTGTGATGCGACCATCAATTCACTCGCGATATGAGTAGAAGTAAACCGTGGCTTTAATCAATTTAGAACAGTGCCTGCCTGCGACTGAACCAATACTGAGAACCGCCGACAGGTCGACTGCTCTTTATACCTCCCTTCAAGGGGAGGAGTCATGGGCGGAGCCCATACATGCCCCAACATGTTCCCCTGTGGATAATGCCATACAATGGCCCATAGGAGAAGCCCACAATGGCAACAGCATAGCACAGATACAAATACACTGGTGGATTATTAGTATAATACATTCACCAGTGTGTATGTGAGGCTTTTTGTCCTAAAATTAGTGCAAGGGGTTAAGGCAGTGTCACACTTATAGTTAGTCAGCGATTTCTACTGGGTGACATGAACATTCACTGACTTGGGTTGGTTTGGAGGGCGGAGGTGGATTGTATGGAAATCATATGGGCTTGTGCCAGAACTGTAGCTGCAATGTTACTTGATGCTTCTCTACACGGTGGCACAGTGACTAATACTGCTGCCTCACAGTACCTTGGACCAGGGTTTGATTCCTACCTTGGGTCATAGATTTTACATAGAATTTACAGTGCAGAAGGAGGCCATTCGGCCCATTGAGTCTGCACCGGCTCCTGGAAAGAGCACCCTACCCAAGGTTAACACCTCCACCCTATCCCCATAAACCAGTAACCCCACCCAACACAAAGGGCAGTTTTGGACACGAAGGGCAATTTATCATGGCCAATCCACCTAACCTGCACATCTTTGGATTGTGGGAGGAAACCGGAGCACCCGGAGGAAACCCACGCACACACGGGTAGGATGTGCAGACTCCGCCCAGATAGACAGTGACCCAAGCCGGAATCGAACCTGGGGCCCTGGAGCTGTGAAGTGATTGTGCTATCCACAATGCTACCGTGCTGCTCAGGGTCACTGAATGTGTGGAGTTTGCACGTTCTCCCTGTGTCTGCGTGGGTTTCTCCCGGGTGCACCGGATTCCTTCCGCAGTCCAAAGATATACAGGTTAAGTGGATTGGCCTTGCTAAATTCTTAGTGTCCAAAGATGTGCAGGTTAAATGGGGTTACCGGATTACAGGGATAAGGTGAGGGAGTGGGTCTGGGTGGGGTGCTCTTTTGGAGGGTCGGTGTACAATCCATGGGCCCAATAGCCTCCTTGTGCACTGTAAGGATTCTATGGATTTCAGCTTCGCCTCTAATTATTTTGTGTTTCACACAAGCACATTGTTCTGGCCTATTGCAATTCAGAAAACAGCCTGATTCACATTTCACAGGTTGTCAACCATTCATCTCACAATGTTTTCAACTCTGGCCGCCATTGTAATGGAGATATTGCCATTAGTTTTAAGTCTATTTTATTTATTTTGTTTTGTTGAGTCCAGGTTCTGCTTTCCATCTCATCATTCAGTACCCCTGGTCAAAAGGAGCTGCTTCTTTCTTCAATGAATAATTCATTCTTGAGCTGGCTAACTTGTTGCAGTGACTTAGTCTCATTGCTTTCAGTCTTACCACTGTGCGACTCATCATTGTGCCACAGTTACAGAGTCTGTTCTGCAAAAAAAAACTACAGACACAGTTCGGGTACTTAATTAACGTTTTGGTCCAACTCCATTTGAATGAATAGCTGGTTAAATGAATATTTGTACAATAGCAAATCCTTACTCAACCAGTCAAAAAAGTCCAGATCTTTGTCTCTTTTGTTTCATTCTCAGCCCCATCGCTGATCAAAAGGACTCAAACATAGTGCTCCAAAGATTAAAGACCTGAATTGGCAACTCCTTAACTTTCCCTGCCAAGTTTCAGCACTAATCTCCTTCATCAACACCCCCAATCAACTCTTCTACTCAGTGAGGTCACGAATGCAATGGGCTTCATGGCTTGGTTGTATCAAGAGCGGGTTAATAGCAATATTTTCTTGCTGTAGTGAATCAACACAAATATAATCCATGCAATGTTAAATAAAACCCTAGAGGCCATTCTTAGGGCCTACTCCAGTTGATGTGCAGGAGGGGTGGTAAAACTGTCCGATTATACCATCCATCTGGGAATTGACTAGCTAATCTATTTTAGGCGATGATTGCGGTCACCAGAACACTGGAGAGATTAGATCCCCTCAAAGTCAGCTTGGTTTCCAAGGCAGAAAAGTATGCACGTCCCTTGTGAGAATTAAGGATTTATTTTTCACAAAAAGAATAACTATGCTTTGCCAGCAGTTCTGGCAAATCACAAACCAGCATTAAAACAGGCATGGAATAGCTGAACTCGCGGGAGCTAAACTATATTCAGCCAATCATGTTAGAGTGCTGTATGCACCTGTAATAACAGGATAATCTTTTCCAAAATCTCTATCCACAAACTAAAATAAATAGGGTTGACATTAGTATATGTCAGAAGTGAGGTAAAAGTCTATTGGTGCAGCAACAATGTTACTAGATCGCTAATAATCCTGGGCTAATAATCCAGAGTTCATAAATCCTCAATCCCACCACAAACAGAAATAAAAGGCACTTATTACCTGGTGGGACCTCTATGTGACTCCAGTCTTACAACAATGTGGCTGACTCTAAACCACCTTCTGAAGTGGACTAGCAAGCCTTTCAGTTGTATTACACCATGGCATGGCTGCAGGTCAAGCAGAACACTTACAACTGGTTTCTCAGGGTAACTAGGGATGGTCTATAAACGTTGGTCTTGTCAAAGAAATCCACATCCCAAAAATGTTTTTTTTTTAAATATTCTGTGTTTTCAACTGATGTCTTGCAAGATGGCATTGGATAGGCATTGTATGCATGTATGTATTATGCACGTATGTAATGTATATATGTATCAAAGGCAAGAGATTAACAGCATGAACTTGCATTTAATAAGGTGATTCGCAGAAATGCAATCAGACAAAATTTGACACAGCCAGCGAAGGAAATTTATGTGATTGATGGAGGTCAATTGTAACAGCCCAGGACACCACTGCCGGATGTTCTCAAGGCAGTGTCCTAAATCAAATTATCTTCAGCCGCTTCATCAATTACCTTTCTTCAATCATAAGATCAGAAGTGGGGATGCTCGTAATGATTGTTCAGTCCCATTCACAACTTCTCAGTAATGAAATAGCCTGCATGCAGCTAGGTCCAAACATCATTTGGGCTTAGGTTGATAAATGGAAGGTAACATTTGAGCCTTATAATTGCTAAGTAATGACCATCTCCACCAAGAGAGAGTCTAAGCATGCATCTCTCCCTAATATTCAGCAGAATTACCATCACTGAATCCCCCATCACCAACAAGAGTCAACTTTGACCAGTTATTTAGCTGGACCAGCCACATAAATACTGTGGTTATGAGAGTAGGTGAGAGGCTAGGTATCATATCGTGGGTAAATCACCACCTAACTCCCGAAAGCCTTTTTACCATCTCTATAAGGTGCTTGTCAGGAGTTTGGTGAAATACTTGCCTGGATGAGTGGAGCTCTGACAACTCTCAAGCAGCTTAACACCATCCAGGCCAAAGAACGCCACTTGATTAGTAGATGGAATATAACGTGCGAAAATGTGAGCTTCAGCAATTTGGATTTCACAAAGTATATGGGCCGGGATTCTCCGAAATCCTGGCCAAGTGTTGACACCAGCGTAAACACCAGAGTGGTGTACGCCGGCGTCAATGGACCTCCTGGCCCAGCAATTCACCACTGTTCGGGGGTTAGCATGGTACTGGAGAGCTGCGCACTGCTCCAGCAGCGAAAGGCGGACCTGCATGGCCAGAACGGGTCTGCGCATGTGCACGATGGCCTTCTCCACATCGGAACATGCCCATGGTTGCCATTTCCGTGCCGGCGCGGAGCAACATGTTGGGAACTACAGCAGGCGGAGCGGAAGGAGGTAGGCTCCCTCCAGATCGTGGCCGCCCGCTGATCGGGTGCCCCCGATCACGGGCTGGACCCCGTGGAGACCCCCCACCGAGTCAGATCCCCTCGTTCCCCCCCCCACCACCAGGGCATCCACAGCGGCCGCGGGTCCAAGCGCCAGCGGGTGGTACCAGATTAGAACCACGCTGGCGGGACTCGGTGGAACTCGGTGGGAGTTCTGCCCGTCGCCCGTGGAAAACCGCCACAAGGGCCCTATTTCAGCGGCCCCCGACCGGCACCGCAGCGACCACGCGGGGGCGATTGGCGCCGATTCTCCAGTCGACAGAGAATTGGCGCCCCGGCGTTGGGGAATTTCCCGTGCCCCCGGCGATTCTCCAACCCGGCATGGGCTCAGAGAATCCCGTCCGTGGTTTCAGGTTAAACATTGGCAAGGAATCCTCCTGCTAATGACCAGCCGTCACCACCTCTCAACTGATGGATCAGTACTCCTGCATGTTGGATACCACTTGGAAGTAGCAAGGACATAAAATGTACTTTATATATATATTTCTTATGGATGGTGAAGCAGTTACAATTCAATGTTGAGGTCAACAATTCATTTAATGGCCTCAGCCGATGCAGTGAGTGGTTGTAACTGTCAGGCCAGGAGTTCAGTTATGAGTTCAGTATATGGGTGATGATCTGACTTGGATAGCAAATGTGGCAATTTGAGAGGTTCCCCATGCTCCAGTTGTGGAGCAAGTGGTCACATCTTCCCTGACCCATCCTCAAGCAGTTAAGGGTTGTTCAGATTTCTCCCTGGAATTAAAACCGGAGACTTCACCAATTGGGATAGTTATCGGATTATTGGCAATGTTTACACCCAACCAGGAGGTGTGTGCCATTGAGAGGTGAGGCTGTTTGTAGAATGTTTGGATTGTATCCAGTAGGGACTACAGTATTACAGATGGGCACTCTGAGTGGGGGAATTCAATGTGGTTGCGGCACAGTGGCACAGTAGTTAGCACTGCTGCCTCACAGCACCTGAGACCCGGATTCAATTCCAGCCTCGGAGTTTGTACATTCTCCCCGTGTGTGCGTGGGTTTCCTCTGGCTGCTTTGGTTTCCTCCCACAGTCCAAAGATGTGCTGGTTAGGTGGACTGGCCATACTAAATTGACCGTAGTGTCCAAAGGTTAGGTAGGGTTACAGGGATAGGGTGGGGGGGCTAGTTTAGGTCAGGGGCTGGTTTAGCTCACTGGGCTAAATCGCTGGCTTTTAAAGCAGGCCAGCAGCACGGTTCGATTCCCGTACCAGCCTCCCCGGACAGGCGCCGGAATGTGGCGACTAGGGGCTTTTCACAGTAACTTCATTGAAGCCTACTCGTGACAATAAGCGATTTTCATTTTCATAGTGTGCTTTTTAAGAGAGTTGGTGTATACCTGATGGGCCGAATGGCCCCTTCTACACAAGGGATTCTATGATACGGACACATTTGTATCAGCACTGACCTAGCTGGCTGAATCTTGAAGGGTATAGATGCCAGACTGAGTTTGAGGTAGATGGTGAGAGAACCAACACAAAGAAAAAGCCTTCTTGACCTGACCAAACCACCTGTCATAGATATGCCTACCCACACCACTGAGCGATAATCACACAACTCCCTGCAGCAGACATCCTCCATGGGATCATCTGGTACTATCACTGTGCTAATTGATACAGATTCAAATCCAACCTCACAGCTAATGCCTGGGCATCCATGAGGTGCTATGGTTAAATGCCACAACAATATAACATATCTGCCAGGCACATCTCTCACTCCTCTTTCACTACCAAACTAGTGAGCAACTCTGAGACATGTAGAAGAACATAGGTATGCCTGGTGAAGCTCCAATCCACAGTTATATGCAGGCTAAATAAAGGATGCAGCATGCAACAGACACATGACGACATACCAACGATACAGGTCAAAACTTTGCAGCCCTGCAATCATGAATGATGATGGAGCATTAAACAACACCCTTAACATCTCCGTCCTCATGCCTTCCGAGGGAAGGGAGGTGGAGGTGGTGGTCACTATGGACGTGGAGAAGGCCTTTGACCGGGTGGAGTGGAAGTATTTGTGGGACGTCCTGGGGAGGTTTGGGCAGGACTTTGTAGGCTGGGTCCGGTTGCTGTACCAGGCACCGGTGGCGAGTGTGCGGACGAACCAAGTGAGCTCGGACTATTTTAGACTGAGCCTGGGAACGAGGCAGGGATGTCCACTCTCCCCACTATTGTTTGCCTTGGCTATAGAGCTATTGGCGATGGTGCTGAGAGCGGCCAAGGACTGCAAGGGGTGGCGGGGGGGTGGAACACAGGGTCTTGTTGTATGTGGACGACTTACTCCTGTATATTTCTGACCTGTTCGGGGGGGATGGGAGAGATTATGCGGATCTTAGGGGAATTTGGCCGGTTCTCGGGGTACAAATTAAATATGGATAAAAGTGAGGTTTTTGTTATCCAGGCGAGGGGGAAGGAGAGGAGGCTGGGGGAGCTGCCGTTTAAAGTGGTGGGAAGGAGTTTTCGATACTTGGGAATTCAGGTGGCACGGAGATGGGAGCAAATCTGGCCCGGTTGGTTCAGCAAATGAAGGAGGACTTTCGGACATGCTCCCACTGTCACTGACGGGGAGGGTACAGACTGTAAAGATGACGGTTCTCAGTTCTCTCGAGGGTTGGCCCTACCGAACGTTAGGAATTACTACTAGGCAGCAAATATATCCATGATCAGGAAGTGGGTAATGGGGGATGAGTCAGTGTGGGGGCTCGTGGAGGCAGCGTCTTGTAGGGGCACACGTTTCGGGGCATTGCCGTTCTAGCCGGCTCGGTACTCCACAAGCCCGGTGGTGGTGGCGGCTCTGAGAGTTTGGGGGCAGTGGCAGAAGCATATGGGAGTGGAGGGAGCGTCGGTGTGGGCTCCAATTTGTGGGAACCACTGGTTTGTGCCGGGGAGGTTGGATGGGGGGCTTCGGAGGTGGCAAAGAGCAGGGATTGAGAGGCTGGGGGATCTGTTTATCGATGGGAGCTTTCCTTGTTTGGAGGATCTGGAGGAGGAGTTTGAATTGCCGGGTAGGAATGGGTTTCGCTATCTGCACGTGAGAGACTTTGTACGAAGGCAGGTTTCGACCTTTCCCCTTCTACCGCCACAGGGGATACAGGACAAGGTAGATTCAAAAACAGGAGTGGGGGAAGGGAAGGTCTCGGAAATCTATAAAAAGCTCATGGAGTGGGAGGGAACCCAAATAGGGGAGGTAAAGCGCAAGTGGGAAGATGAATTGGATAAGGAGCTAGAGGTGGGTTTGTGGGAAGATGTGTAGAGTCAACACGTCCTCATCACGTGCCAGGCTCAGCCTGATACAATTCAAGGTGGTTCACCGGGCACACATGACAGTGGCCCGGATTAACAGATTTTTTGGGGTGGAGGACAGGTGTGTGAGGTGTGCAGGAGGGCCTGAAAATCATGTCCGTAAATACCGGAGGTACTACCTCCCTCAGACCCTGCTAGAGAAAGGATCCTCCCCATCAGAGACGGCGGCAGTGCCAAGGGAAATGACAGAAAGGGCTTTTGTGCAAAATTATGGATCTGGAGATATGTGAACAAATTCGTCCCAGAAAGTCCAAACTTCACTGATAGTTCCTTCAGGCTGGCAACCATCCCTCCCTGATGGGGAGGGCCCTTTCGCTAGCAGGGTCTGAGGGAGGTAGTACCTCAGGTATTTACGGGCAGATCCTGTCGGAAGAGTCGGCCCCGCTGGATGAGGTGAAAGCAAAGTGGGAGGGGGAGTTGGTATCTATTTTGAATGAGGAAGTGTGGAGTGAGGCCCTTCACAACCTAAGTCTGCCGTCTAATCTCAACAGCTCAAATAAGTGATTACCATAAATAGGGGCCAACATTGACATGGATCCAAGCTTAAAATGCTGCCTAAATTGCTTCCACATCTTTAGAGTGGGCACCACCACCGGGATCGAAGAGTACCTCACTGGAGAAAATGGCAGTGAGGCCGTCACTAATGCACCCAAACTAGAGCCCCCACACGAACTCACCTCCATCTGTTCCGATATGGAGCTCGGTTCACTGCACCACCCCAGCACCTTCTCAATATTAGCCGCCCAATAATAGAAAAGCAATTTTGGCAACTCTAGGCCCCCTGGCTGTCATAACCCTCAACACGGGACTTACGGGGTAGGAATGGTTGTCTTCCCGTGTTCAAGAGCAAAGAACAATACAGCACAGGAACAGGCCCTTCGGCCCTCCAAGCCTGTACCAGCAATGGTACCTGCCTAAACTAAAACCGTCTGCATTTACGGAGCCCGTATCCTTCCAATCCCACCCTATTCGTACATTTGTCTAGATGTCTTTTAAATGCCTCTATCGTACCTGCTCCCAGCACCTTCCCGGGCAGCGTGTTCCATATATTTACCACCGTCTGTGTAAAACAATTGCCTCGCACATCTGTTCTAAACTTTTCCCGGAGCACTTTAAACCTATGTCCTCTAGTACTTGACTCTCCTACCCTAGGAAAGAGCATCTGACTATCCACTCCACACGGACAGTGACCCTGGGCCGGGATCAAACCTGGGTCCTTGGTGCCGTGAGGCATCAGTGCTAACCATTGCGCCACCCCAATACCGATGATCTTGATGGCCTCTCCTGTATAGGTTGCCAATGTTGCTGATGTATTCCTCAAACCCAAAAGTTGAACTCCTTCTCGGAAATACCTGTATGCGTGTTCCCCTATTAGAATAGCAGATGCTCCCATGTCTACTATCTCTATAGGATTGCCATTAACCAAAAGCACCAATGTGATGGGGGTTACCTTGCCTGTTTTCACGTTGTTCAGTGAATAAACACGCAAATAATTTGTAGGGAAATATTCTGCACTGTACACTTGTGATGTGCTGCCTTTTGCAGTGAACAGGCTTGGCTTGCCCTTACACTGGCCTCAACTGCCCCATCCTGTGGCATGAATAGCATTCTGCTTCCTTAAATCTGCAGGCTTCTGGGGCGTGATTATCCCCACCCCTCTAACACTCTGCTTCAATCCTTGGTGTTGCATTCACTCTCCTAAATATTCGGGCTCTGTTTGCTGTGTCTTCGCTTTTGGTGCCACTGCTGACTGCAGCTTCCCACCCTCGCTGATAAACCATGCCACCAGTGTGCACGCTCTGAAGCTCCTGTGCACCCTTCTCAGCGCTCACCATCACTAACGCTATCACCACCACGTTAAAAATTGCTATCTGTCTCCGCCAATAGCTTTCTCTGGACGGCCTCATTATTAACTCCGCATACTAAGCTATCTCTCAGCATATCATTCAAGGTGGTCCCGAAGTCGCAGTGCTTTGCGATTTGCCTTAACTTTGTTATGTAGATTGCAATGGTCTCTCCTGGGGTTATCTCCGTGGAATTTAACTTAAAATGCTGCAGGATGACTCAGAGCTTTAGATAATGGATTCACCAAATCCATTATCTTCATGAAGGAACCAGAATTGTTTTTTATGAGTTGGTTTCTTTTTCTTGTGTGGGTGTTATGGATAACTTTGGTGTGCGAGAGGTGTTACTAGATGCAGAAAGTCTGGGGAAGGGAAACTGTGGGGACCTGCACGGACGACTGTTAGAAAGAACGCGCTCCCCACTGGACGAGAAATGGAAAAAATGGGAGAAAGAGCTGGGGATGGAAATAGGGTGGGGACTCTGGAGCGACACACTGTGCAGGGCCAATTCCACTTCATCATGCGCAATACTAATCCTCATGCAGCTGAAAGTGGTGCACAGAGCACACCAGACAAGAACCCGAATGGGCAGGTTCTTCCCGGAGGTGGAGGACAATTGTTAACGGTGCCAGGGAGGCCCGACCAACCACACCCACATGTTCTGGGCATGCCCCAGACTTGTCGGGTTCTGGACAGCCTTTTTCAAGGCGATGTCCAAGGTTGTGGGGTGAGAGTGGAGCTGTGCCCAAGAGTGGCAATCTTTGGGGTATCGGACCAGTCAGAACTATTTATGGGACGATGAAAGGAGTGGCCAAACAACAAAAAGCCGGGGGGGGGGGGGGGGGGGGGGGGCACTGCTCACGTGTAAATAACAGAAAACTGCCCATTCTACATTCCCCCCAGGAAAGGTCCCTGAAACAATGAATGAAGGGGGCGGGTGGGGGGAAATTGGCACAGAAGATGACTTGTACATTGTAACCGAAGCATTTAGCCTTACCGAATGTTTAGATAAAACTTCAATAAAAACATATTCTTTAAACTTTGGCATCATTTTTTTTTAGATGTAATGTGCATTGGAGAGGTGAGGGGGAATTGGGGTTGGTATAGTTTCGCTTTTGATGTGGAGCAGGGGGCTCTGGTAGGGGCAATCAGGCTAGCCAACGCTATGTTGGCTCGTGTGGGAGCGAGGTGGGGGGAGGGGCCGTGACTGTTGGAACCTGTATGGGCAGGTGTGAATGGTGGAGAGATAGGACCGGTATTGGGTGCGGTGTTTTCAAAAGGAAGTGATGGAGGGATTGTTGGGAAGGCGGGGGGGGGGGGGGGGGGGGGGGGCAGGGAGGAGTGGCAGTAACTTGGGCCAGGGCAGGGTCCTGCCTGGGAGGATGGACATGGCGGGTAGGAGGGACGTGGGGTGTGACACACCCTAGTCAGAGTGGTGGCACATGGAACGTACAAGGGTTGGAGAGACCGATGAAGAGAGTGTGGGTTTTTTCACATTTGAACTATTTGAAAGCGGACGTGGTGCTGTTACAGGAGACCCACCTGAGGGTAAAGGACCAGATGAGGCTGAGGAAGGGCTGGGTGAGCCTGGTGTTCCATTCTGTCTTCGATATTAGGACGCGGGGGAGGGGACTATACTGATGGGTAAGTGGGTGAGGTTCCAAATTGATACGGTGGTGGCGGATCAAGAGGGCAGATATATGATAATGCTGGGTGTGTTGGAGGGGAGATTTGTGGTGTTGGTCTCAGTGTATGCCCCGAACTGGGCCGACGCTGGGTTTGTGAGGAGGAGGTTAGCAGCTATACAGGACCTGGATACGCACCAGCTGATAATGGGAGGGATTGGAATATGGAGGATGGCTAGGCCTCGGCCGCACTCGCAGGCCCCCACGGGGTGGGAAAAGGCATGAGGGGGATTTATGAAGGAGATGGGAGGGGCGGATCCGTGGAGGGTTTTGCATCCACGGGATAGGGAGTATTCGTTTTTCTCCTCGGTATACAAGGTGTATTTGAGGATTGACTTTCTTTGTGGCAGGGAAGGCGTTGCTGGCAGGGGTAAAGAAGGCGGAGTAGTCGGCCATCATGGTACAGATCATGTGCTGCACTGGGTGAATATGATCTTGGAGAAGGGGCCGGCCCAGACGCGTGGAGGCTGGACGTGGGCTTGTTGGCAGGCCCGAATTTTTGCATCAAGATGGGGAGGGTGATTGAGGAGTATGTGGAGTTTAATTGAAGTGGAGAAGTCTCATCGTTGGTTTTGGAGGCATTGAAGGCGGTAGTGAGGGGGGAGGTCATTGTATTTAAGGTGAAAGTGGATAGGGAGGCCTGGGAGGAGTGGCAGCGGTCGATAAAGGAGATTTTGGAGGTGGATGGAAGATACGCGTGTGGAAGATACGCGTGGGATTCGGAACCGGGGCTGCTGGTGAGGAGGAAGGAGTTGCAGGCGAAGTTTGACCGCCTGTCAACGGGTAGGTCATTCAGCAGTTGAGGCAAGTGCGGGGGGTTGTGAATGAGTATGGTGATTGTTGGTAGGCCAGCTCCGTCGGCAGACAGTGGCGAGGGAGATTCTGCGGTTTAGGAATGGTACAGGAGGGCTGGTGGTGGAATGGAGCAGGTGAACAGGGGTGTTGGAGGACTTTTATAGGGGGTTATAAGTCGGGGCCGCCAGAGGATGAGTCGGGGATGAGGGAGTTTTTGGAGCAACTGGAGTGGCCAGAGGTGGGTGAGGTGGAAAGGGCCAGGTTAGAGGAGCCGTTAGGGTTGGAGGAAGTGAAGGTTACGATAGGGGAGATGCAGTCGGGTAAGGCACGGACCTAGATGGGTTCCCGGTGGAGTTTTATAAAACGTTCAAGGACAAGGTGGAAATGTTTAAGGGTGTGATGGCGAAGGCGGGGGTGGGTGAGGGGTTACCTGCGACTTTAAGGCAGGCATCTATTTCATTGCTACCGAATAAGGAAAAAGATCCGGCGGAGTATGGGCCCATTTCTCTCCGGAATGTGGCTGCCTAGATATTAATGGAGGTACTGGTGGTGAAGCTGGAGGGGTGTCTAACAAAGGTGGTGGGGAGGGTCAGACAGGGTTCATCAAGGTTAGGCAGCTGTCGTCAAATGTGCGGCAGCTGCTGAATTTGGTGCTTTCTCCGGCAGAGGGGAGGGAGTTAGAGGTGGCGCTGGCGTTGGATGCAGAGAAAGCATTTGACAGAGCGGAGTGGAGATAACTGTTTGCGGTACTGGAGAAGTTTGGGATTGGGCCTAAGTTTGTGGCTTGGGTAAAATTACTATATAAGGATCCGACAGCTTGTGTGTGGACAAATGAGACGCAGCAGGAGTATTTCCACTATTCCGGGGAACGAGGCAGGGTACCCCATGTCCCCTCTCTTGATCACATTGGCGATTGTGCTGAGTGGTTCGGCTTATGGAAGGGGATGGTGAGGGGGAGGGTTGGAGCATAGGGTGTCTCTGTACATAGATAACTTATCGCTGTCTATCCCGGACCCGGGCTCTTTGGTGAGGGATATAATGGGGTTGCTAGGGAAATCTGGGGCTTTTTTGTAGCATAAATTGAATTTAGGGAAGAGTGTGTTTTGTTACGTCTCCTTTGGGTGTAGGGGTGGGAAAGGAAGGTTTGCCATTTAGGGTGGCAACGACTCACTTTAGGTCTTGGGGGTGCAGGTAGCACGGGACTGGGAACAGCTCCGTAAGCTAAATTTCACGAGCCTGTTATGGAAGGTGAAGGAGGACTTGGGCAGGTGGGATAGTCTCCCTTTGTCATTGGCTGGCCGGGTGCAGGCAGTCAAAATGAACATTTTGCCAGTTTCTGTTCCAGTGTCTCCCAGTCTATTTGTCAAAGGCGTTTTCTCGAGGGGTGGATGGGCTGGTCTTGTTGTTTGTGTGGGTAGGGAAGGTGGTGAGGATAAGGAAGGCGGTACTCCAAAGTGAGTGGCAGTCGGGGGGTTTGGCTCTTCCAAATCTGTTGCACTATTACCGGGTGGTGAATGTGGAGAACGTGCAGGCTGCAGAAAGGGGTCGGTAGCTTTGTGGGTATGGATGGAGGTGGGGTCCTGTAACGGGTCGGGGTTACAGCCGCTGACGATGGGTAGCTCCCACTAACCCCAGGGACGTATTCTGGGAATCCAGTAGTGATTGTCACACTGAGTATTTGGGGGCAATTCCGACAGCAGTTCAAGTTGATGCTATCTCCCTGACCCTACTAATCCCTGGTGTCTTATGTTTATGTATTTACATTGTGCATTTATATGTTCTATGTATTTATACATGGAGCGATCTGCCTGGACTGTACATAGAAAAATACTTTTCACTCTACCTCAGTACACGGGACAATCAATAAATCAAATCAAATCAAAATATTGGTCTCGAGAAGGTGATGGTGAGGCGCTTTCTTGAACTGTTTCAGTCCATGTTACAGAGATAGGGTGATGGAAAAGCATTGGACAGCACTGAACACAAGGATGAGCATTTTAAAAGTTGTGCTGTCTTAATCACAACTAATAATAGTTTGGTTGGAAATCCAAACATCCGACAGCTCAGTGTGTTATGCCTTTACAAATCCAAATACTCAGTACAATCAATTTTTATACATTCCTCTTACTCCCTCTACGTAACAATCGGCACAATTCTGCACTACATAATTCTTTAAAAAATAAAATCCTATCCCCCTGTATAAGGAGCCTTTAATTGGCTTATCTAATGATAACTTATGTTTTTTTTTATTCAATAAACTATATTTCGGTTGAGCGAAGGAATATATGTGGAGTTATTGAGATGAAAAGAATGGATAAGGGGAAGCTAGAAAAGCATATGAAACATAGAAACATAGAAAATAGGAGTAAGAGGGGGGCCATTTGGCCCTTCGAGCCTGCTTCGCCATTCAATATGACCATGGCAGATCAGTCAACCTGCTTTTATCCCCATATCCTGTGATCCCTTTAGCCCCAAAAGCTATATCTATCTCCTTATTGAAAACATACAGGGCAGGATTCTCCATTGCCAAGATGGTAATTGGTGATCGGGCAGGGAATCCACTCCAGTGCCCAAATCCAGGCCGGCGCTGGTTTGATGGCGGCCAGCCATGCTCCGCCCCCTCAGAAGTGGCGTAATCGCGTCACGCGATACACGCCGTTACAGGGGCGTTGCCGTCTGAGACAGGTCCACCAGTGATGCTCCGCTCCCAATGGACCGAGTTCCCAACTGCGCGGGTGACGTGTGGTCTCAGCAGTGGGGAACCCGGACTGTCCAGCACCGCCACACTCGACCGTGATCCATACCGCTGGCCAGGGAGGCTTCCATGAGGGCTGGGGGGACTGGTGGTGGTTGATGGCGGGTCGGGTCTCGGCACGGCCGGCGCCATTTTGTGTGGTGCGACCGCTGCAGGTCGTCGCCATGCGCATGCGTGGCCAGTCACCCGGCCGTTCTCTGGCCGTTTTCGGCGCGGGTGCCGGGTGCCGCTGGTCGCCCCTCACCGTTCACAGAATCAGAGAGGGCTCGGCGCCGATTCTGCCGTCGTAAAACACCCGCAAATGCTTTGTTTGAGCCGACACAGCCCCTGAAACAGAGAATCCAGCCCACAATTTTTTGACCGCAACTGCTGTCTGTGGTAGCCAATTCCACAGGATCATCAATATCTGGGTGAAGAAATTTCTCCTCACTTCAATCCTAAAATGTTTATCCCAGATCCTTCGACTATGACCCCTGGTTCTGGACATCCCAACCATCAGGACCATCCTTCCTGCATCAACCCGTCTCGTCCTGTTATAATTTTATAGGTTTGAAGGAAATGCTAATGGGGTAAGAGGAAGCGTGGGGCGAGAGAAATCTTGTGCATTGTATAAACCCTGGCCAGAATCTGTTTGGATGAATGGCCTGCTCTTGTGCTGTAATTTCTGTAACTCACTTACTTTGTTATCTCATCAATAGTTTCTCTCGTTATGTCTAATTACTGTTTTATGAAATGAAACATTTAATTATAAGTCTGCATTTGTTTCAGTATCATTCCAACCAATTAAAAATGATGATACATGTTTTACTCTGCAGAAGGAACTATTTTCCCACAACATTGTCAAATGATTCAGCGTGCAATGGCTCATCTTTAATTAGATTTCTTACTACTTCATCTTGACACCAACCACTGCTGCAGGGTCTATCATGGCACTTAAAATTAGTCTACACCTCCCTGCCTGACAGGCAAAGTCTTGAGGTTAATATTACCACAATATAGGTATAGGCATGGTGGGCTGAAAGGCCTCCTTCCTGTGCGGCATGATAGGACACTATAAAGAGAGAAATTAATAGCAGTATGACAGTAACAGACTTCAAAAAAAAATTTGCTTATTATCACAAGTAGGCTTCAAATGAAGTTACTGTGAAAAGCCCCTAGTCACCACATTCCGGCGCCTGTTCGGAGAGGCTGGTACGGGAATTGAACTGTGCTGCTGGCCTGCCTTGGTCTGCTTTCAAAGCCAGCGATTTAGCCCTGTGCTAAACAGCCCCTGGACTGCCCCTTACGTTATAACATCACATGGAACATATGGAAACATGCCCCTTTAAGGGGTCGGTTCTCAGAGGGTCATTTGATCCGTTGGGCCAATCAGGCCAGAGCGCACAAATGCTGGGGCTGAGCGTGGGTTTTCCTCACCAGTCTTGATGGCTGGAGTAGTGGATATGGTATTCTCTATCACCTTCTCTGTAAATAGTTACTTACCTCAATAAACTGTTTATTCGTTGATCTACTTGGTGGTCGCCAGTCTTACAGGATATTACATTTGGCAACGAAGATAAATCAGAGTACCTTCCTACTGCTACAGAAAACAGGAGAGCAGACTCATCTGGAAGCCTTTTTGAAAAGAATTTGTTCAACAGTCTGCAAATGTCAAAATGCCCCTTTTTGGCAAACTTGAGCCATTCGACCCTAACACGGACCAGTGGGTGCCACATGTCGAATGCCTGTGCTTTTTTTCTTAACATCAATGAAATTGGGGGTGGGGGGAAAGAAAAGCAGCGGGTAATCCTAATAACAGCCTCCGATGCTCTGACCTATAACCTGATTAGGAGTCTGACTTCTCCAGATGCTCCCAACTCCAAAGCTTTCGAGGAGCTTGTGGAACCAGTCAAGGGACATTATTGCTTGAAACCCTCGGTGATAATGCAATATTACAAGTTAAATTTTACAGCAAGAGCCCAGAGGAGATGATTGCAGTATTTGTAGCGTACCTAAGACAAACAGCTGAACAGTGCGAGTTCAGGTCTGCACTCAAAGACATGTTGAGAGACAGGCTAGACCATGGTGTTAATGACATAGGACATACAAATAAATTATTAGCAGAAGCAGAGATTGCCTGAAAGAAGTCATTGCACAGGCTGTGGAAAGTGCAGAAAATGGGGGTGATGGAACTGCGAGAATGCAAGGAAGTGAGGTCAACCAAGTTTGGTGTTAAGCCGCTGGTATTGTGGCACCAGGGATGAGGGCATAATGCAACGAGCAAAGAGGTTTTGTAGCAAAAGAGAGTGCAGAGGTATAGGGGATTTGGGGAAGCTGTATGTAGTGCCTACTATAGCAGGGGGCACATTAACAGCAAGTGCAAGACCAAGCAGAGCCTGCTGGGGGGCCAACAAAAAAAAAATTCTGACTCCAGTACACAGTATTGAGGATAACCCTGAAATCGGATCTGAAATATACAGGTTAAACAACATTAAGATGGGCAAGGCGACCCCAATCACGAAAGCGTTGATGGTAAATGGTCAGCCACTCAGAATGGAGGTGGACACGGGTGCCTCCTTTACAGTTGTAGGAGAACAAACGTACCAACATTTGCAAGAGGGATGTCCAGCCCCTGAAGTTAAGAAACATGATGGCCAGGCTAGCCATGGACACTGGGGAAGCTTTAAGGATCCTAGGAACAACAACAATGCCCGTAAATTACCCGCACCAGTCAGCTCAACTGTCTCTAAAAGTAGTGGGGGGTCAAGGACCAAGTTTGATTGGCCGCGATTGGCTTCTCCAAATGAGTTTAAATTGGCTGGAAATCTTCAAAATTAATGAAGGAGATTTTCACAACATCTTAAAAAAATACCAGGAGGTGTTCCAAGATGAGTTAGGCAAGATATAGAGCCTAAAACAAAACTTTATGTGGATCCTGAGACCCTGCTCTGTGCCTTACATGAGAAGGTGGAGTCTGAACTCAAACGGCTAGAAAGATTAGGCATCATCTAGCCTGTATAGTTTCCAGAGTGGGCGGCTTCCATCGTACCAGTGGCTAAACCAGATAGAACCATTAGGATATGTAGGATTATAAATTAACCGTGAGTCATGTAGCAAAATTGGATTAATATCCAATACCAAGAATTAAAGATTTATACGCTAAATTAGCAGGTTTATCTTACATTAAACTTTTTAAAAATAAATTTAGTATACCCAATTATTATGTTTTTTCCAATTAAGGGGCAATTTAGCATGGCCACCTACCCTGCACATCTTTGGGTTGTGGGGGTGACATCCATGCAGACACGGGGAGAATGTGCAAACTCCACACGGACAGTGACCTAGAGCCGGGATTGAACCCAGGTCCTCAGCACTGTGAAGCAACAGAGCTAACCACTGTGCCACCATGCCGCCCAACTGACACTAAACTTGATATGTGCCATGCATACAACAATTAGAATTAAATGAAGCATCTAGAGAATGTTACTATAAATACCCTCAAAGACTTGTACTAATATACCCAGCTACCTTTTGGTGTGTGATGGAAAGCTTACTACAGGACCTACCTAAAGTGGTTGTCCGTCTAGATGATGTACTGATTACAGGACCACCTGAAGAGGAGAACCTAACAAATTTTGAAGAAGTTTTTAAAAGATTTAGAAAGGCTGGAGAAAGGCTAAAAAGGGAAAGTGTATGTTCCAGACCCATGAAGTGACATATTTGGGTTTAGAGTTGATGGCCTATGGAGGAGAAAGTAAAAGTAATTAAGGAAGCACCAGCCCCTAAAAATGGGTCTGAATTGAAATCTCTTTGGAATGGTGAATTATTACAAGAGTTTTGTTCCTAATCTTTCTACAATGTTGGCATCCCTACATACACTGCTCAAGGAGCATCGGAGATGGTATTGGAGAGAGCATCCCAAGAAGCCTTTGAACAGGTCAAACTAGCTGTGCAGTCATTCAGTCTCTTAGTTCATTTTGACCCCTTGAAAGAGATTATTCTTACCTGCGATGCATCTACTTACGTAATCAAAAAGGTTCTATCACATAGGATGAAAGTTGGTACAGAAAGGCATATTGCCAAGCCTCGAGGAGTCTCACCGATGTTGAACAAGCTTACTTGCAAATCAAAAGAGGGACCAGCCATGATGTTTGGAGTGAAGCAGTTCCATCTATATATCTATATATTTATAGATAGTACTTCATATCAGTTACTGATCACAACCCCCTGTTAGGCTTATTTAGGGAGGTTGAGACCATTCCTCCCATAGCTTCAGCTAGGGTCCAACGCTGGGTTCTATTATTAGCAACCTATGAGTATACTTTTCAGCATAGGCTGGGCACACACATATCAAAGCTGCTTTCCTCTACCCGAAGGTATACCGCCTGCACCAGTACCACAGGAAATTGTTCTTGCTCTAAACTTTCTCGATACATTAACTGTGTTGGCACGACTGATCAAGTTTTAAACCCAGGGTCATTGGACAGGCCCGCACCCCCCCCCCCCCCCCCCAAAACCCCCGGTGTCCCTCCCTGTGTGTGTATGTCGCTCTCTCTCACTGTCTCTTTCACAGTCTCCCTCCCTGTGTGTGTTCTGCTCTCTCTCTGCGTGTGTGTGTGTCTCTTGCTCTCTGTATCTCACTCTGTCTCCCTCCCTGTGTGTGTGTCTTTCTCTCTGTCTCTTTCTGTAACGGGAGGGAAGGGAAGATGAGGCGCGACCCTCCTCTGGGGAGTTCACTTTACGCCTTTGTTTCGGACCAGGGGAGATATTTGCCCCCCCTCCCTCTGGTGATGTCAGTACTGCATGTTCGATAGATGGAGGATTGCTGGCTCCGAATTGTGAGTGGGGCCCTTATGTGGCAGAAGATATGAGGAGTTGGGAAAGGGAAGGAGAGAAAGAGAGACATCGCCATCCTCATCCCAGGCACTTCCTGACACCTTAGCTGATTGAAGTGCAGTTGGAGAAGAGTATATATCCTTCTTTTGGATGGGGGGGTGGGGGGAGATCTGGTTGAGGGGCTGCAAGTTCCTCGCCTCGCACTGCTCCCCTTCTCCCTCTGTCCAATCCCCACACGCGCCATACACCTCCCGAAGAGCAAACTCTTCATTTCTCTTACTGCCTGGGTGTGATGTGAGCCTCAAGTGTTGTCGGTGTTATTCCTCCCCCTCCCTTGTGAGGATGTGCTGCCATTTTCTGTGATATTAGATAGAATATTAAATATATAGACTGAGAAAAAAAAAAAAAAAAAAAAGTTTTAAACCCAGGAGGGCCCTATGTTATCGAGAGTTAAGCATATGGTCCTCTGCGGCTGGCATTATAACAGGTCTGAGCAATTAATATCCTTTCAGGTAAGAAAAGATGAGTTAAGCTGTGAAGACGGCGTATTATTATGGGGAGCAAGAGTGGTCATTCCCACTCCCGCTAGCAAGTTATTATTACATGAATTATACTTTCTCATCCTGGGATGTCAAAGGTGAAAATGCTTGCATGCAGTTATGTATGAAGACCCAGGATGGATACTGACATAGAGAATCTGGTCAAACAATGCGACCGATGTCAAATGCAGCAAAGATTGCCATCTGCGGTCCTAATGCACTCTTGGGAGTGGCCAGGTTGACCATGAGTGCAACTGCACATCGATTTTCTGGGCCCATTAATGGGCACCATGTTCCTGCTCATAACCATTGCGCATTCCAAGTGGTTGGACATACACAAAATGAAGTCCAAGACCTCACCAGCAATGGTGGAGAAAATGTGACAGACATTTGCCACCCAGGGCTTGCCCAAGGTGCTAGTCTCGGATAAGGGCCTGCGTTCATTAGTGAAGAGTTCCAGCATTTCATGAGAACCAACAACATTCAACACCTTCGGATTGCTCCCTACCACCCTGCCACAAATGTACTGGCTGAGAGCCGTCCAGCCATTCAAAGCTGCCATGAAGAAACAGCCATCAGTCTCTTTACAAACCAAACTGACCTGTTTCCTGATCGCCTACAGAGCAACACCTCATGTCACCAGAGGGGTTACACCTGCCGAGTTACTTTTTTTTTTTTTTAAATAATTTTTATTGAAAGAGTTTTTCCATACAGACATTTACCCCTACTAATTTTTAAATTATTTACAACACAATCCCTCTAGGCAAATGTCCCTCCCTCGCCCGCCCTCTCGCGCGCACCAGTCCTCCCCCCCCCCCCACCCCCCCCGGCAACCTTAACAACCAAGGCAGCCTACAGTTTCAGACATGAGCAGCGAGCAGGCTTGCCCGCGTTACAGTCGTGCGTGTCCCCCCACGACCCTTGCTGCCCCCCCCCCCCCCCCCCCCGGGTTGCTGCTGCCACGACCCCGAACGTCTATCTCTGATCTAAAAAGTCAAGGAAAGGTTGCCACCGCCTGGCGAATCCCTGTACCGACCCTCTCAGGGCAAATTTGATCCTTTCTAGCTGAATATAGCTAGCCATATCGTTAATCCAAGTTTCAACGCTTGGAGGCCTCGCGTCCTTCCATTGAATTAATATCCTTCATCGAGCCACTAGGGACGCAAAGGCCAGTATTCCGGCCTCCCTAGCCTCCTGTACCCCCGGTTCTACCCCGACCCCAAAGATCGCAAGCCCCCATCCTGGTTTGACCCTGGACCCCACCACCTTCGACACCGTCCTTGCCACCCCCTTCCAGAACCCTTCCAGCACCGGACATGCCCAGAACATATGCACATGGTTCGCTGGGCTTCCCAGACATCTGACACACCTGTCCTCACCCCCAAAGAACCGGCTCATCCTTGTCCCCGTCATGTGAGCTCTATGCAGCACCTTAAATTGAATGAGGCTCAGTCTCGCACACGAGGAGGAAGAGTTGACCTTCTCCAGTGCATCCGCCCACGTCCCGTCTTCTATCTGCTCTCCCAGCTCCCCTTCCCACTTGGCTTTCAGCTCCTCCCCCGATGCTGCTTCCGCCTCCTGCATTATCTTGTAGATGTCTGATATCTTCCCCCCTCCGACCCAGACCTCCGAGAGCACCCTATCACTCGCCCCCTTACTGGGGAGCAGGGGAAACCCCTCCACCTGCCGCCTAGCAAATGCCTTCACTTGTAAATATCTGAACATGTTTCCCGGGGGGAGCTCAAACTTCTCCTCCAGCCCTCCCAGGCTCGCAAACCTCCCCTCTATAAACAGGTCCTTCAGCTGCCGTATGCCCACCCTGTACCAGCTCTGAAATCCCCCGTCGATGTTCCCCGGGATGAATCTATGGTTCCCTCTTATTGGCGCCGCCAACAGACCTCCCATTTCACCCCTATGTCGCCTCCACTGCCCCCATATCTTGAGGGTGGCCGCCACCACCGGGCTCGTGGTGTACCTCGTGGGGGGGAGCGGCCATGGTGCCGTTACTAGGGCCCCCAGGCTTGTGTTGCCACAGGACGCCCTCTCCATTCGTTTCCAAGCTGCCCCCTCCCCTTCCATCATCCACTTGCGCACCATTGACACATTTGCCGCCCAGTAGTACCCCGAGAGATTGGGCAGTGCCAGCCCTCCACTGTCCCTACTCCGCTCCAAAAAGACCCTCCTCACCCTTGGGGTGCCATGCGCCCACACGTAGCTCATGATGCTACTCGTCACCTTTTTGAAGAAGGCCCTAGGGAGGAAGATGGGCAAGCACTGAAATAAAAACAAGAACCTTGGGAGGACCGTCATTTTGATTGACTGCACCCTCCCCGCCAGCGACAACGGTACCATGTCCCACCTCTTAAACTCCTCCTCCATCTGTTCCACCAGCCTGGAAAAGTTCAACTTGTGGAGGGTCCCCCAGTTCCTTGCCACCTGCACCCCTAAGTACCTAAAGCTCTTTCCTGCTCGCTTGAAGGGGAGTCTCCCAATACCCTCTCCCTGGTCCCCCGGGTGTATCACAAAAACCTCGCTTTTGCCCAAATTTAATTTGTACCCCGAAAAGTCCCCAAACTCTGCTAATAGTTCCATTATCTCCGGCATTCCCCCTTCTGGGTCTGCCACGTACAGCAGTAGATCATCCGCATACAGCGATACTCGATGTTCCTCCCCTCCCCTAGTCAGTCCTCTCCACCCCCCTGAACCCCTCAGTGCCATCGCCAACGGTTCAATCGCCAGTGCGAAAAGTAGGGGGGATAGGGGACATCCCTGCCTGGTCCCTCGGTGGAGCCCGAAATACTCCGACCTCCTCCCGTTTGTCACTACACTCGCCGTCGGGGCCGAGTAGAGCAACTTCACCCACTTAATAAACCCTTCCCCAAACCCAAACCGTTTCAACGTCTCCCACAGGTACTCCCACTCCACCCTATCGAATGCCTTCTCCGCGTCCAGCGCTACCACTATCTCAGCCTCCCCCTCCACTGCCGGCATCATAATTACATTCAGCAATCTCCGCACGTTCGTGTTGAGCTGCCGCCCCTTCACGAACCCCGTCTGGTCCTCATGGATTACCCCTGGCACACAATCCTCTATTCTAGCTGCCAGGATCTTTGCCAGCAACTTGGCATCCACGTTCAAAAGCGAGATAGGCCTGTAGGACCCGCACTGCACGGGGTCTTTATCCCGCTTCAATATCAGGGAGATCAGAGCCTGCGACATTGTCGGGGGCAGAACCCCCCCCTCTCGCGCCTCATTAAAGGCTCGTACCAGTACCGGTCCCACCAAGTCCACATTTTTCTTATAGAATTCCACCGGGAACCCATCTGGCCCCGGCGCCTTCCCCGCCTGCATCTGACCTATTCCCTTGACTAGCTCCTCTAGCCCTATTGGCGCCCCCAGCCCTTCTACCAGCCCCTCCTGGACCCTTGGGAACCTCAATTTGTTTAGGAAGTCCTCCATTCCCCCTCTCCTTGTCGGCGGCTCAGACCGATACAACTCCTTGTAAAAATCCCTGAAGACCCCGTTCACTTCTTGCCCCTTCTGCACTACCTTCCCGCCCCTCTCCTTCACTCCCCCAATCTCCCTAGCCGCATCTCGTTTGCGAAGCTGGTGTGCCAGCATCCTGCTCGCCTTTTCCCCATACTCATAGACCGCGCCCTGTGCCCTTCTCCACTGCGTCTCTGCCTTCCTGGTGGTCAGCAGGTCGAACTTGACCTGCAGGCTGCGCCGTTCTTCCAGCAGCCCCTCCTCTGGTGCCTCCGCGTATCTCCTATCCACTTCCAATAGCTCCCCCACCAGCCTCTCCCTCTCCTGCCTCTCCTTTCTTTCTCTATGCGCCCTTATGGAGATCAGCTCTCCCCTGATCACTGCCTTCAGGGCCTCCCAGACCATCCCCACCTGCACCTCACCCGTGTCATTCAAGTCCAGATAGCTCTCAATGCTCTTCCGGACCCTTTTACACACCTCGTCGTCCGCTAACAGCCCCACATCCAGCCGCCACAGCGGGCGCTGGTCCCGCGCCTCCCCCATTTCCACATCCACCCAATGCGGTGCATGATCAGAGATCGCAATGGCCGAGTACTCAGCTTCCCGTACCCTCGGGATCAGCCCCCTGCTCAACACGAAGAAATCGATTCTGGAGTACACTCTATGGACGTGGGAGAAAAAGGAATACTCCCTCGCCCTCGGCCTACCAAACCTCCATGGGTCTACTCCTCCCATCTGCTCCATGTACCCCCTCAGCACTTCTGCCGCTGCCGGCCTCCTATTGGTCCTTGCGCTCGATCTGTCTAGCCCGGGGTCCAGCACTGTATTAAAGTCCCCCCCCATGATCAAGCCCCCTGCCTCCAGTCCCGGAATGAGGCCCAATAGGCGCCTCATAAAACCCGCGTCATCCCAGTTCGGGGCATATACGTTGACCATCACCACTTTCTCCCCCTGCAGCTTACCCTTCACCATCACATACCTACCCTCCTTATCCGCCACCACCTCCTCCGCCACGAACGACACCCTCTTTCCCACCAGAATCGCCACCCCCCCGGTTCTTTGCGTCCAATCCAGAGTGGAACACCTGTCCCACCCACCCCCTTCTCAGGCGAACCTGGTCCACTACCTTCAAATGGGTCTCCTGTAACATTGCTACATCAGCCTTCAGTCCCTTCAGGTGTGAGAATACCCTTGATCTCTTGACCGGCCCATTCAACCCCCTCACGTTCCAAGTGATCAGCCGGGTCGCGGGACGACCCGCCCCCTTCCCCTGCCGATTAGCCATGTCCTGTTCCCTGCTCGCCCCGGGTCGACCCTCCCCTTCTGACCCGCTCCCCATGGCGATGTCCCCCTCCCCCCACCTCTCCAGTCCTCCACTTCCCGTTTCTGGTCTTTTCAGCAGCAACCCGGTGTCCCTCCCTAACCCCCCTCCCCCCCCCCCCCCAGGCTAGGACCCCTCCTAGCCGCGATGTACCCTCCATCGTACTCCCGTAAGTCAGCTGGTTCACGCTGACCCGGCTGCTCCTGCCCCACTCCGACTCCCCCCGGCTCGGGGGGGGGCCTCCCCCCCCCTTGCCACTCCTCCCTGGCCCCGCTCCAGCGCGGGAAAGGTCGCCATTGCTAGCCACGCCCCGCACTCCTCCCCCCCCCCATCCTCTGCCCCCGCGCGCGGGAAAACAGAGGAAAGCCCGCGCTTTCGCCCTGCCACACCCCACCCCGCCATCTTCAGTTCCACCCCCGTCCCCGTCCATGCCTGTAAAAGAACCCCCCCTAGGAGCCCATATCCCCGATCTGCTCTCCCCCCCGTCCCACCTCCCCAACTTAACATTATAAATAACAGATAAATAACAAATAACAATGTACTTAACAGTCGCCCTCTACCAAACAGCATAAATAACCATAAATAACCCTGAATAACCGCAATAACAATAACTAAGGGAAGTTGGCAAAGGGGGAAAAAACATCAGAAGAAAAACCACAGCAAGAGTTCAAAATCCAAACAAAGAATTCAGCTGAAAGTACCCGAGCGGCTACGGCCGCCAAGTATCCCCGGGTCTAATTCGAGTCCAGTTTCTCTTCCTGTACAAAGGCCCACGCCTCCTCTGGGGACTCAAAATAGTGGTGTTGGTTCCTGTAGGTGACCCACAAGCGCGCTGGCTGCAGCATTCCGAACCTGATCCGTTTTGCATGTAGCACCGCCTTCGTCCGGTTGTACCGGGCCCGCCGCTTTGCCACCTCCGCACTCCAGTCCTGGTAGACCCTCACCGTCGAATTCTCCCACTTACTGCTCCTTTCCCTCTTGGCCCACTCCAGCACTCTCTCACGGTCGCTGAGTCGCTGGAACCGCACCAGCACCGCCCTCGGGGGCTCATTTGCTCTTGGCCTCCTAGCCATGACCCTGTAGGCCTCTTCCAGCTCCAGGGGCGAAGGGACGGCCCCTGCCCCCATCAGGGAGCTCAGCATTTCTGCTACATATCCCGGGAGGTCTGACCCCTCCAGGCCTTCTGCCAGGCCCAAGATCCTCAGGTTCTTCCGCCTCATTCGGGTATCCAGCTCCTCAAAACGGCTCTGCCATTTCAGGTGGAGTGCCTCGTGCACCTCTACCTTTCCCACGAGGACCGTGGCCTCCTCCTCCCTCACAGTCATCTCCTGTTGCAGCTCCCGAATCGACGCCTCTTGGGTCGCCTGGGCTCCCATCAGCCTGGTGGTCGTCGCATTCATTGACTCCAAGAGCTCCATTTTCAGCTCCGTAAAGAAGCGCAGGAGAGCGGCCTGCTGCTCCTCCGCCCATTTCCTCCATTCCTCGGGTGCTCCACCGGCCGCCATTTTGGTCTTCTTCCCCCGCTTTTTTTTGGGAGCTGCTGTTGCTTTCTTTACCACCCCACTCCGGGTACCGACCATAAAGTTGGTCTGGTTCTCTTCAGGGAGCCTTCCCCCACCGGGATTTGTCCTTACAGCGCCGTTGGGGCCCTCCAATCGGCCCGAAAACACCTTTGTAGCAGGAGCAGCCAAACGTGCGACTTAGCTGGTCATAGCCGCAACCGGAAGTCCCCTGCCGAGTTACTAATGGGCAGACGTATTAGAATAAGGTTGGATCCGGTATATCCAAATTTTGTGGGGTCAGTGGAGGCAAAACAGAACGCACAGAAGTGGCATTGTGAGACTTCCGGTGGCGGCCATGGTGTGAGTGGTCACACACAGGGCACTTCCTGCTTCAAGGCATAGAAATGAGCTCTTTTTACCCAAAAACAAGTGTAAGTTCGACAGAAAGGTGTAGCTGAAGGGTGAAGAGAAGCTGAGGGAGATATTGGACAGTATAAGGAGTAGGAAGTCGGGGAAGGCCCCGGGGCCTCATGGTTACCTGTTAGAATTTTATAAGGAGTTTGCGGTGGATTTGACATCACATTTACTGGGGGGCGTTCAGCGAGGTACTGGAGAAGGTGGGGCTGCCGGAGACGATGACACAGGCAACGATCACATGAATACCAAAAGGGAAGGACCCGTTAGAATGTGGGTCAGACAGGCCCATACCGCTATTAAACATGGATGTAAAAGTGCTGGCTAAGTTAGTGGTGGGGAGGATGGAAGGTTGTGTCCTAGGGGTGGTCCCAGAGGACCAGCTAGGTTTTGTAAAGGGCAGGCAGCTCTCTAGAAATATAAGGAGGCTGTAAATGTGATCATGACTCCATCGTGTCGATAGCTGCCGAGAAAACATTTGACCAGATGGAGTGGTGGTATCTGTTTGAGGTCCTGGGAAAGTTCGGGTTTGGGCCGGAGTTTGTGGCGTGGGTGCACCTGTTATATGTGGCACCGATAGCGAGTGTACGGACCAAGGAAACTTTGGGTTGCACGGCAACAAGGCAGGGTGCCCACTGTCACTGCTGCTGTTTGCGCTGACGATAGAACCTCTGGTGATGGCCCTTAGGAGTCGGCAGAGAGGCAAGGGATTACGAGGGGGAGTAAGGAGCATCAGGTGTCGCTATATGTGGAAGACCTGTTACTGTATGTGTCTGACCCCCTGGAGAGCATGGGGGGGGGGGGGGATTATGGGCCTATTAGGGAAGTTCGGGGCATTCCCAGGATACAAGTTAAACATAGGGAAAAGTGAAATGTTCCTGGTGAATGAGCTAGGTCGGCGAGCCAGCCGAGGGGGGGGGGGGGGGGGGGGGGGGGGGGGTGGTTCCATTCAGGGTGGCCAGAGACAGGTTTAAATATCTGGGGATTCAGGTAACTGGAGAGTGGGCGATGTTTCATAAATGGAATCTAACAAACGCTGGTGGTGGAGGTTAGGGAGGAGCTGAAGAGGTGGGATATGCTGTACTTGACTCTGGCAGGGAGGATCCAAATGGTGAAGATGAATGTCCTGTCAAGGTTCCTGTTCATATTCCAGACACTTCTGATATTTGTACCAAAGGCCTTTTTCCAGATGCTGGATATGATTATCTCAAGCGTTTGTGTAGGCAGGGAAGGTACCAAGGATAAGGACAACCCTGTTACAGAGGCAGAAGCAGAAGGGGAGGGGGGGGGGGGGGGGGGGGGGGGGTTGGCATTGCCAAACCTACTTCATTGCTACTGGGTGGCAAATGTGGAGCAGGTGAGGCAATGTTGGGAAGGAGAGGGGGCAGAATGGGTTCGGATGAAGGAAGATTCCTGCAGGGGATCCAGCTTGAGGGCTGGAGTGACAGTGGCATTGCCACTGGCGCCAAGGAAATACACGGAGAGCCCAGTGGTACAGTCCACAGTGAAGGTCTGGAACCAGCTGGGGAGGTACTTTAGGATAGAGGGGATGTCGGTGTTAACGCCGCTGTGCGAGAACCACAGATTTGAGCTCAGGGGGGACAAACTCCATGTATAGGAAATGGAGAGAAGTGGGGCTGGTTAAGGTGAGGGATCTGTACCTGGAAGAAGGGTTTGCCAGTATAGAGGAACTGAAGGAGAGGGTAGAGCTCCCAAGAGGAAGTGAGTTTAGGTACTTGCATGTGAGGGATTTCACGTGGAAGGTTTGGAAAGAGTTCCCCAGATTGCCGAGGTACACTCTGCTGGAGCAACTGCTGATTCCGGACATGGAAGGGGAGGGCAGAATCGGAGACATATACTGGTGGCTGAGAGAACAGGGGGGTGAGCAGGTGGTGAAGATTAAGGAGAGAAGGGAGGGAGAGCTGGGAGGGGTGGTAAACTGCAGAGTGTGGAGTGAGATGCTATGCAGGGTAAAGACGATTTCCTCCTGCGCGAGGATGAGCCTGATACAATTCGAGATGGTATACAGGGTACATATGGCTTGGGCAAGAATAAGTGGGCTCTTCCAGGGTGTGGCAGACCAGTGTGAGAAGTGTGGGGGGCGGGGGGGGGGGGGGGGGGGGGGGACCAGCAAAACATGTTCTGGAGTTGCGGGAAGCTAGAAAGATTCTGGGCGGGAGTGTTTGCGGCACTAACGAGGATAGTGGGGTAGGAGGTTGGGCTGGACCATCTGATGGCCATATTTGGGATATTGGAAAAGCCGGGGCAGATGGAGGGGAGGAAGGCCAATGTGGCCTTCGCCTCTCTGGTTGCCCGGCGAAGGATTTTACTGGAATGGCGGTCAGCAACGCCGCTGGGGGTGATGGCCTGACTGGGAGACTTATATGACTGTCTCTGTTTGGAAGAGATTAAATACGAATTGAGGGGTTCAGCGGAAGACTTAGGCAGGCCAGCAGCACGGTTCAAGTCCCGTACCAGCCTCCCCGAACAGGCGCCGGAATGTGGTGACTAGGGACTTTTCACAATAACTTCATTTGAAGCCTACTTGTGACAATAAGCGATTTTCATTTACATTTCAAGATTTTGAGGCAAGCTGGGGATATTCGTGGCCATGTTTGAGGAGTTGTTCCTCCCGGGGGGTGGGGGTGGAAATGGGGAAACATTTTTGTACAAACTATATAATTGTGTGTTGGGGAGAATGTTCCCCAGACTGTTTATGTTTTGTAACCGTTTGGATAAGTTTGGAATAAAATGCATTTAAAAAAAAGAAGAGGCATTGTGACTTGGCAAAAACTGAAAGCATATTTGAAGTTTGATGCATAGAAAGAATTTTGGTGCTGGTCCAAATTGGATCCTTGGAACGGTCGTGGACAGAACAGGTCCAGTGTCTTATGAGATAGATATCCAAGGGAAAAGGGTGAAGAACCATCTGGACCATTTGAGAAGACGATCGCGCAAAGAGCCAGTGGGACAGTCCACCTATAGTACACCTGTCAGTGATATATGTATGGATGAAAATAGTGCTGCAATAAGCTACCCCGAGGAAGAGCCATGCAGGAACTGGAGAGTGTATCGGCACGGATGCACCTTCACAAGTAGAGAGTCAACCCATTCAGGTTACCTTTACTGCTGGAGCACCTGCTAATGAATTACGACACTCCCAAAGGATCAGGAAGGCCAGTGCCAATTTAATTTATAAGGGACTGCGTTGAGTTCCATTTGTTGTATAATATTGTAACTAGTTCCATTACTGTTGAAATAACAGGGACTTAAAGGGGAAGGGATCAGGGTCAGATGATCCATTCGGTCATTCGGGCCGAAGTGTAAGAATCCTGGGGCTGTCAGTGGGTTTTCCTTGCAGGTTTTGGAGTCCGGAGTCGTGGAGTTGGAGAGCCTTTAACTCATTCTCTGTAAATAGTTACGTAAATAAACTATTTATTCCTTGATCCACTTCGTGGCCACAAGTCTTACAGGATACCATAGAACATTTCCCCTTGTTATTTCCTGGTGTAGAGGAATTCAGAAAACTTCGCTGGTGGGGAAGAAAATAGAAGCTTTTCCCTGGCTGTCGAGAGTGTGACTGGGATAGAGGGTTTTCCCTGGCTGTGGGGAGTGTGACTGGGATAGAGGCTTTTCCCTGGCTGTGGGGAGTGTGACTGGGATAGAGGGTTTTCCCTGGCTGTGGGGAGTGTGACTGGGATAGAGGCTTTTCCCTGGCTGTGGGGAGTGTGACTGGGATAGAGGGTTTTCCCTGGCTGTGGGGAGTGTGACTGGGATAGAGGCTTTTCCCTGGCTGTGGGGAGTGTGACTGGGATAGAAGCTTTTCCCTGGCTGCAGGGAGTGTGACTGGGATAGAGGCTTTTCCCTGGCTGTGGGGAGTGTGACTGGGATAGAGGCTTTTCCCTGGCTGTGGGGAGTGTGACTGGGATCGGAGCACTTCCCTGGCTGTGGGGAGTGTGACTGGGAAGAGGCTTTTCCTGGCTGTGGGGAGTGTGACTGGGATAGAAGCTTTTCCCTGGCTGCGGGGAGTGTGACTGGGATAGAGGCTTTTCCCTGGCTGTGGGGAGTGTGACTGGGATAGAGGCTTTTCCCTGGCTGCGGGGAGTGTGACTGGGATAGAACTTTTCCTGGACTGCGGGGAGTGTGACTGGGATAGAGGCTTTTCCCTGGCTGTGGGGAGTGTGACTGGGATAGAGGCTTTTCCCTGGCTGTGGGGAGTGTGACTGGGAGAGAGGCTTTATCTTAGACACATGCCCCACAGCCAGGGAAGAGGCATTTCCCTGGCTGTACAGAGTATGACTAGGATAGAGGCTTTTCGCTGGAAGTGGGGAGTGTGACTAAGGTATGGGGTTTGATCTACCAGCCACGTCCCACCGGAATCAGAGTCTGACGTGAATGGTAGATGCCGGGAGATACCTCCTCCGGGCTTCTGGGCAGCTGGTTAGCCTTGTGAGATCTACCCAGCTCGCATGAGGCGTCACCATCAGGATTCCACCCACAATGGGTAGGATCAAGCCTCACACACCTAAGTGGGTTTAAAACCCGATCTATCCTGCACCCAGCATCGACCAGCCTCCCCAGAGATACCCCATCTGGGTGCTGTTCAGTACTGGTCCCCACAAACATGGACCAGGCAGAATGGTACCTAGGGGCTCCCAGGCCCTTGGAAGCCCCAAGGTGGTCAGGGACAGGACGGCTCCCTTGAATGCAGACACCTTGGCACTGACAGGCTGGCACCACCACCCTGGCACTGCCACGTGCATGGGTGACACTGCAAAGCTGGCAGTGCCAGGTTTCCTGAGTTCCAGGGTGGCACAGACGACAGTCAGGGACTGAGGGGGGCATGCAAATGGAAGCAGGGTGGAGGGGGTTGGCGAAGGGTGAGGGGGGTACAGAGCAGGTATGAAGAGGCTTTTAGAAGGTTCGGGGAGTGAAGTGTGGAGGGGGGGTCCCAAAGGAGAGCATGGGAAGGCCTGAAAAGGGGGCCCTGAGCAATCCCATAGCGGGATGGTATCACTTGGGGTGTGTGGGGTAATGCCCATGTATGTGGAGGGTGACATTGCCCATGGGTGGGGTGTGTGGGGGACCCTCAAGCCCACTTAGAAAACAAGCCGTCCTTTCAAAATTGTGGCCCAATCTTTGAGGAGCCCGTTGGGCCAGTGAGTTCAGCTCCCCAGTGATGAACATAATTCTAAGTGTGGGCTAGCCCAGAAACAAACTCCCAGGGTCCAAAAAAGTGACTGGGCGGGATTTTCCGTCTGCTGATGCTGGAATCAGGAAGCGCGATTGGGCGGAGAATAGATTTTGACGCCAAAATTGTGGCGGGCGCCGCTTTCACTGCAAATCGCAATTCTCCGATGCCTCGACAGCGTCATCAGTGTGTACCAGAATGCACGTACAGTAAACGCTGTTGGCATATCATTAGCAGGGCTGACCCGGTTTTCTCCAAGGCCTCCACAATTCTTTGCCTCCAATGGGGCGAATTCCCGACGGCGAGGTTCACTTGTGCTTTTAAAAATCACAAAACAAGCGCCGTGGCTGCTGAGGGAGAGAGAGGGGGTACGGAAAGTGTCCACCATCGCCATAGTTTGCTGACAGTCATGCCGCTGGCTTGGGGAGCTTCTGCCAGGGCCAGAGTGGAGTTGTGAGGGTTGGCCAGGAGGTGGGTTATGGGGTTGGGGTGGACGGGCATGGACCACCATCGCCGCAGCCTGCAAGGCAGCCATGCAGCTAAGCAAGCCGCTGAGTGCACACTGTGAACTTAGGGCCATGGGTAGTATGGGTCTCCTCCCAGGGGGGCACACTCCTGGGGCCCTCTGGTCACAGCCAACCCATCAGCAGATGGGCGCGCTCCAGTGCAACCTTGTTGGCTGGGAGGAATGATTGTGGGCAGTGAAGACGCTGCAGCTTGTCAGCCTCCCGAGTGTCAATCATGGATCGGGCGAATCCGGCAGTCTTTTCCCTGGCTGTGGGGAGTGTGACTGGGATAGAGGCTTTTCCCTGGCTGTGGGGAGTGTGACTGGGATAGAGGCTTTTCCCTGGCTGTGGGGAGTGTGACTGGGATAGAGGCTTTTCCCTGGCTATGGGGAGTGTGACTGGGATAGAGGCTTTTCCCTGGCTGCGGGGAGTGTGACTGGGATAGAGGCTTTTCCCTGACTGTGGAGAGTGTGACTGGGATAGAGGCTTTTCCCTGGCTGCGGGGAGTGTGAGTGGGATAGAGGCTTTTCCCTGGCCGTGGGGAGTGTGACTGGGATCGGAGCACTTCCCTGGCTGTGGGGAGTGTGACTGGGATAGAGGGTTTTCCCTGGCTGTGGGGAGTGTGACTGGGATAGAGGCTTTTCCCTGGCTGGGGGGGTGTGTGACTGGGATAGAGGTTTTTCCCTGGCTGTGGGGAGTGTGACTGGGATTGAGGTTTTTCCCTGATGGGGGGAGTGTTACTGGGATTGAGGTTTTTCCCTGGCTGTGGGGAGTGTGACTGGGGTAGAAGCTTTTCCCTGGCTGTGGGGAGTGTGACTGGGGTAGAAGCTTTTCCCTGGCTGTGGGGAGTGTGACTGGGATAGAGGCTTTTCCATGGCTATGGGGGTGTGACTGGGATAGAAGCTTTTCCCTGGCTGTGGGGAGTGTGACTGGGATAGAAGCTTTTCCCTGGCTGTGGGGAGTGTGACTGGGATAGAGGCCTTTCCCTGGCTATGGGGAGTGTGACTGGGATAGAGGCTTTTCCCTGGCCGTGGGGAGTGTGACTGGGATAGAGGGTTTTCCCTGGCTGTGGGGAATGTGACTGGGATAGAAGCTTTTCCCTGGCAGATTGGAGAGTGACTGGGATAGAGACCTTTCCGTGGCTGTGGGGAGTGTGACTGGGATAGAGGCCTTTCCCTGGCTGTGGGGAGTGTGACTGGGATAGAAGCTTTTCCCTGGCAGATTGGAGAGTGACTGGGATAGAGGCTTTTCCGTGGCTGTGGGGAGTGTTACTAGGATAGAGGGTTTTCCCTGCCCGTACAGAGTATGACTCGGATTAAGGCTTTTCCCTGTCTGGACAGGGTGTGACTCGGATTAAGCCTTTTCCCTGTCTGGACAGGGTGTGACTAGGGCAGAGGGTTTTCGAACCACTTCTGCTGGCAGTGATGTGAACAGTCGCACATCAGGTGGCTCTCCTCCAGAACACGACCAAACAGGCACTTTTAGTCAAATTTAACCTGAAAATTCAGACTTATTTCATGCATCAATAAGAAAGGGAGAAGAGGAACAACATGCTGGCATATGGGAGCTGGAGAAGCCTCAGGGACGACCGGAGTGGAGTGAAAGGCCAAGAACAGCGGGTGGACGAGATGGCGGACCCACAAGGCTAGAGGTCCCCGGTCACCCCAAAGAGAGGGAGACCGATGGCTCGAACAATCCCCCTCCCCACCAGGCCTGGAGATGGAACAAAGGCGTTCCTGATGAAGAAACTGTTGCCGATTAGGGAGACAATAAAGGTGGAGGTCCAGGTGGCAGTCAAGGTGGCTGTAACAGAGACATTGGTCGCTGTGCAGACGGCGATTGACAGTCGGGGGAAGAAGCTGACGGAAGCTCAGGGGAAGACGATCCAGGAGCTTAAGAAGGCATCGACGAACCAGAGTGACAGGATTGTTGCTCCAGAGGCCGAAATTAAAAGGTTGGTGGCAACTCAGGGAAGCCTAAAGGGGAAGATTGAGGAGTAGGAGAACCAGTCCCGGTGCCAAAATATACGGATTGTGGGCCTGCCAGTGGGGATTCGAGGGCAGGGACCCGACGGACTATGTGGCCCAGATGCTGGGCAACCTGGTCGGGAGGGATAGCATCCCCAAACCTGCGGTGGGCAAGACAGACAACTGGGAAGGACACAGAATCTGGGTCGACCAGGACATTGGGCAGACCTGGCAAAGCGCAGGGCTGAATTCAACCAGGTGAAATCGGCCCTCTACAAGAGCGGTGTTAAGTTTGGAATGTTGTTCCCAGCGAGGATCTGGGTCACATTCCAAAATAATGAATATTATTTCAATACCCCGGCGGAGGCGGACGGGTTTGTGCGACGAACGGCCTGGACAAGAGGCAGACAAGACAGCACTGATGCCAAAACAGAGGAAGGAAAAAAGAGAATGAAAAAAAACAATGATGGACTTAGACCATGTTTGCGCAGGACATACTGCCACATTCTGAACAGAAATGTTAAAACATAGGAAAGGGCGAAGGCAGCGGAGCGCAGGAGAGGGTGAAGAGAGAACAACAAACTAGCGGGCATAGGATAGGGTCAAGATCATCCCCGGGAGGGGGGCCACCACACTAGCGGGGAAAGCTAGCCAGGAAGTATGAAATCAAGGGGGTTGCAGCATACCACCCGGCAGGGAGGGAGCATCTGGCGGCAGGTGGTGGTGGGGTGGGACTACAGGTGCAGGGAGAGATGGGGAGTGCAAAGGGGAGATAGGGAAAGGGGGGACACAGGGCAGGGGGAGGGGAGTCGGTAGCAGGGGGGGAGGGGGAACACAAGAGAAATACACAGATGAGAAAGGGTTGGTTTTCAGATTGGCTTCAACAGGTAAGGTGCAGATTGAGGGAACAAGATGGCACCGCAAGCAGCCACTTTGGAGGGTCCCTGGGCAAATGGAAACCCCAGAGTGCAGGAGCACACCCACGTGGCAAACACACAGTTGGCAGCCATGTTGGGTGCCCCCTGGATGAAGGGAAACCCTGGAGCGCAGGGGCCCAGCCCCATGGTGAGAACTGTGACCACGGCCATTTTGGACGCCCCCCTAACAAAGGGAAACCCCAGAGTGCAGGGGCGCATCCACTTGGTAAGTATGGTTGATTCCACAGGAATGCGGGACTCAAACCCCCCACCAGGATTATCACCTGGAATGTCAGGGGACTTAACGGCCCAGTGAAAGATCCAGAGTCTTCGGCAATTTGAGAAGTTTGAAAGCCGACATAGTTATCTTCCAAGAGACACCTGAGGGAGAAGGACCGACTGCGGATAAGGAAGGGCTGGTTGGGACAGACGTACCACTCATGTTACCACTCATCCGTGTGCCATTGTACCACTCATGCTGGGGGGTAGCTATCCTGATTAGCAAAAGGACAGTGTGTACAGTGACAAAGAAGGTTACGGACCCAGGGGGACAATATGTCATGGTCAGTGGTGTCCCATACGGGGCACCAATGGTCCTGGTAAACGTGTACGCACCCAACTGGGACGACACGGATTTCATAAAGAAGTGTGACTGGGATAGAGGCTTTTCCCTGGCTGTGGGGAGTGTGACTGGGATAGAGATTTTGCTGCCTGTAGCATGTTACCAGGATAGAGGGGAGTGTGACCAGGATAGAGGTTTTTCCTGGCTTTTAGGATAGAGATTTTTCCCAGGTTGTGGAGAGTGTGACTAGGATAGAGGGTTTTTCTGGCTGTACATGTGTGACAAGGATAGAGGTTTTTCCTGACTGAGTGGAGTGTGACTGGGATAGAGGGTTTCGCTGGCTATAGTGCGTGACGAGGATGGAGGGTTTCCCTGACTCTACAGAGTGTGGCCAGGCTGTGGGGTGGGGTAAGGGATGGTTTGGCATTGGGGGGGGCATGCGTGAGTGATTAGGATAAGCGTTTTCCCTCGATGGTTTTGTGGGCATGGGAGAATAAGGGTTTTTGCCTGATCAGAAGGGGAGTGGATGGAGATTATTCCCTGGCCAGCAGGAGGATAAAGCTTTCTCTTTGGTCGAGAGGAAGATACCACATCCAGCAGCACATAAAGAGGAATAATTTTGGCTGTTGACTTGCACTAAGTGAATACATGTCTTCCCAACCCCACCCCCTCAACCCCCCACCCTGGGTAACAGAATGGCGCAGTGGTTAGCACTGCTGCCTCACGGCACTGAGGACCCGTGTTCGATCCCAGCCGCAGGTCACTGTCTGTGTGGAGTTTGCACATTCCCACCGTGTCTGCGTGGGTCTCAACCCACAACCCAAAGATGTGCAGGGTAGGTGGATTGGCTAAATTGCCTTCTAATTGGAAACATAAAAACATTTTTTTTTTAAAGAAATAAAAGTTTAAAAATGCCCCCAACCCACAACATGGTGCTTCTATTGGCAGCCCAGCAAAGATCAGGAGCACGATTTGATGGAAATACAACAGAGTCCCATTTTGGGCGCATTTAGCAGGATCTGTCCCAGTGCTTGCTGTGCCAAGAATGACCCCGCTATTTAACGGAGCTCTGCTTCTTTTCCGGCTCTGGGTGAGGAACACCCCTCCGAGGCCACGCCATTTCCTGTGCGAAGAAGCTCAGCTCGCCTGTGCAGGAAAGGATCGGTGCCCCGATCTCTCGACCTCGCCCCATGGCCTCCGGACACCCCAACTACTAATTAGGGAGGGTGGCACGGTGGAGCAGTGGTTAGCACTGCTGCCTCACAGCGCCGAGGTCCCAGGTTCGATCCCGGCTCTGGGTCACTGTCCGTGTGGAGTGTGCACATTCTCCCCGTGTCTGCGTGGGTCTCGCCCCCTCAACCCATAGATGTGCAGGGTAGGTGGATTGGCCATGCTCAGATTGCCCCTTAATTGGAAGAAAAAGAATCGGGTACTCTAAATTTATTTTTTTAAACTTACTAATTTGGGAGTCCTCGAACAACGCCCCCCGCACCCTATCTCATAAGGGCAGGGCACGCCCGGGCCTGATCCCCGGCATGGGTAAAATGCCACCTGAGCACCGTAGCACTGCCTACTTGGCAGTGCCAGAGTGCCCAGGTGGCAACAGGAGTGCCAGGTTACCACCTTGCTCAAAGCCCGACCACCCAGCGGCCCCCGATCACCTAGGAGATCCCCACAAGTTCCGTTACGACTGGTCCACGTTTGTGGAGACCAGTGCTAAACAGCACCACAGCAGGGTCGCTGAGGCGATCGATCCCGGGCCTTGGGTAACTCTGGCACAGACATATTGAAGTGAAACTAACTACTCACTTCAAAATGCAAATCTAGAGATGTCGTTAGATCTCGTGAGGGGTAACGAGTATCATAAATCCCGCAAGAGGCCTCTTGCAAGATTTAACAGCCTTGTCACATCCCGAGTTGGGTGCAACGAGGCCAGTAGATCGCTCCCCAGTTAACTCAGTAATAATAATAATCTTAATTGTCACAAGTAGGCTTACATTAACACTGCAATAAAGTTACTATGAAAAGCCCCTGGTCGCCACACTCCGGTGCCTGTTCGGGTACACAGAGGGAGAATTCAGAATGTCCAATTCACCTTACAAGCACGTCTTTCGGGACTTGTGGGAAGAAACCGGAGCACCCGGAGGAAACCCATGCAGACACAGAGAGAATGTGCAGACTCCACACAGACAGTGACCCAAGCCGGGAATCAAACTCGGGACCCAGACCCTGTGAAGCAACAGTGCTAACCACTGTGCTACCGTGCTGCCCAAAGGTATGAAGGCACTGTTGAGATTCAAACTCAGGATTTCCTATTTACTAGACAGGCACTTTAACCACCTAAGCCACAGCGCCAATCTTCCGTGGCTCAGTTGGTAGCACTCTCACCTCTGTGTTCAAATTCCACTCCAGAGACTTGAGCAGATAAATCCAGGCTGACACTTGCACCATTCTGAGGGAAGGCTGCATAGTTAGAGGTGTCGTTCTTCTACGAAATAATGTTGAGGGAGCTGATATATCCAACGAGAGGCCCCCTCTACCTTCTCTGGTGGAGGCAGGTGATCTCACAGCACTATGTGGTAGTTGCCTTAGTCACCTGGCCAATGTTTATCTATCAAGCAACATCATTAAAACAGATTACCTGTAATTATCAGATTTCAGTTTATGGGATCCTATTAACTCTAAACAGGCTGCATTCCCTACATTACAATAGCACCTCCATTTCAAATATACTTCATTGGCTGTAAAGCTTTTTGGGTGCTCCTGAAACTGTAAAGGGTGCTATATAAATGCATATCCCTTTTCTCAGCACAGCGCAAGAACCAATCCTGAGGACCAGTGTGTGGTAGTTACCACTAAGTAGTATTGCATGTATTACGGTAAGGCCGTATACTAGAGGTACATGAGTAAATCCCTGCCTGCTGGCTCCGCCCAGTAGGTGGCGTATAAACGTGTGTGCTCGCCGGTGCTGCAGCCATTCTGGTTCCAGCTACAGGAGGCACAACATCTTTGCTCAATAAAGCCTCGATTATTCCGCTACTCACGTCTTTGTGGTAATTGATAGTGCATCACAGTGTGACTGTGACGCCACACTGGGTTGTTGCTGTTACCCATTTGAGTTATTGAGCAGCTTTCTAAATAAGCACAATAGGTGGAATTTAGTACAGGAGATGTGGGTACCACCAACAGACCCTGAAGCCAGCGGAACTCCCGAGTGACTGGGAAGGAGCCAGCTGACTGCGATAACACACCAGCCGGCCAGTTGAGAGGTGACGTGTAGGGCCCATCCAATTAGAGGGCGGGTACAAGTCTTCTTTCTGCGTTCACTGATAGTGGTCTCTCCGGTAACTGCACACGCTTTGCTCAGCACTACTCACTCATGTGTCCAACATTTTGTCACCAGTAAAAATCATGAAGCCAGAGTTACACTGTTCCTAAAAAGAACAGTATTAATCTTATCCCATACCAGGCTGCTGTAAGATTACTCTTAATAAACAAGTGATAGGTAATTATATTCTCTAATGCAAAGTTTTGCTGCTCTTCGATCATTTTTGTGGTATATTTTGGAACGTAGGCACAAATGTCAAAGAAGTCGTGCCACACTGAAGATAAATTCACAAAAATCTGTCTCTGGCTGCAGCCCGGAATTTGATTTTCTAATCCCGACCCCTCAGACTGTTCCATCAGACCCTCCCCCTCTAACCCTCAGACTGTTGCATCAGACCCTCCCCCTCTAACCACTAACCCTCAGACTGTTGCATCAGACCCTCACCCTCTAATCACTACCCCTCAGACTGTTCCATCAGACCCTCCCCCTCTAATCACTACCCCTCAGACTGTTCCATCAGACCCTCCCCCTCTAACCACTAACCCTCAGACTGTTCCATCAGACCCTCCCCCTCTAACCACTAACCCTCAGACTGTTCCATCAGACCCTCCCCCTCTAATCACTACCCCTCACTGTTCCATCAGACCCTCCCCTCTAATCACTACCCCTCAGACTGTTCCATCAGACCCTCCCCCTCTAATCACTACCCCTCACTGTTCCATCAGACCCTCCCCCTCTAATCTATGTCCCTCAGACTGTTCCATCAGACCCTCCCCCTCTAATCTATGTCCCTCAGACTGTTCCTCCAGACCCTCCCCCTCTGATCTATATCCCTCAGACTGCTCCTCCAGACCCTCCCCCTCTGATCTATATCCCTCAGACCGTAACTGTACAAATTTCTTGGGCCCTCCTCAGGAAGGCAGCATCGAAATGACTGGCCTTCCACCTCCCCGCTTCCAACACCACCAGCTTTCACTTGTCATGGAACTGATGCGCCTTGAACCCCGCTTGTCAGCCCCTTCTGTATTACCGTTCACAGCCTTCTTAACTATTTAAACTGGCTTCCCTCCACATTTTTATGGATCAGCCCCCCCCTGCTGCCTTCCTGCCAGACGTTTAATTCGGCCATCAGTTTCCGCTCAAGCCTGGTCCTATGGTCCTTTCCAACCAGTTTCGGCGGATTGAACTAGATTCCGCCTAATGATTCTACCTGGTAGGAACTGACGCATGTCATTAGCTCCTTCTTCCAGGCAGCAGTTGAAGTGCCTGGTCACAGCCCTGGAAGGATCTTACCCTCCCCCTTTAACGTGCTCACTGGGGAGACGAGCGAGTAATTACTTCATGTCAATAAAACCAGCCGTACAAAAGCACATCATCCAGCCTGGCCCATTTAACACGCAAGTCCCAGTCAAAATGCACAGGAGTCACACTCCCTGCTGGCCTGGAGCCTCCCAAAAGATCAGTCACATGTCAGTGCACAAACACAAACCCTATTGTGGCTGAGTAAGACTCACTCACTAATCGCACACAACGCCGTCCAACAGCAGGAACCAAGCCGACATTTTTCTCTTGAAGCAAAATGTTTCCGTTTGTGAGGAGACCAAAACTAGGGGGGGATCGATATAAGATATAACTAGGAAATCCAATAGGGAATTCGGGAAAAACCCTTATACCCAGAGTAGAACCTGAACAGGCGAGACAACAGGAACACACAGTAGGGTAGGAATGAATGACTGGTTTATTACGGTATACACACAATCACAAAACTACTACCCTCCTACCTGAAGGGCCCCCCTCCCTGACCTGCAGGGTTTCATACAGAGTAGTTTTCCCTTGTTAAAGGGAGGCCTCCCCAATTACCAGGGGTGTTCAGGAGGACGTGAAACCGTGAAGAGGTAAGGGGGAAATCAAATGGAGCACAGTTCTGGACCCTCAGGGGAGTTATAACACCCAGAGAACGGTGAGAATGGGGAACTTTCTGCAATGAGGAGTAGTTGAGGAGAAGAATGTAGATGCATTGAAGGAGAAGCTGGAGAAAAGCATGAAGGTGAAATGAATAGAGGGTTATAATAATAATATTTAGTAGTTGTGAATGTGATTCACACCGGATTATAACCTGTATATACATGTGTCTATATTATAAGTGCAGTTGCACTACCTGACCTCCAGGGGGAGTAGCTCTGGGAATGCTCCGCCCAGGACTCCCCCCCCCCCCCCCCCCCCCCCCCCCCCGGAGCTGCTGTGTAAAGATCAGTGCCACAGGGTCAGCTGGCCAGTTCACCGAAAGTTCAACGGCTAACAGGCTGGCTCTGTTGTAAGTATATTAAAACCGCTATTCTAATCCTACAAGCACGTGTCCGTAGAATTGTTGGTTCCAACAGTAGTGTAACAAGTACTCTCCAAAAAAGGGTGAGTCACCTGATAGAGACCTCAATCAGGAGTGTTGGCTGATTTCAACACCTTTTCCCACACCACATGAGAAACTGTAGTATTCTCCTCCCGATCTTGCTAAGTCTGAGATCAATTAATATAGCCCAGACCAAGAATTGAACCTGTACCTCTCACGTCCATGGGGCTCTGGTTCACAGAGGGGAATGTACTGTATGAGCCAACAGAGAACGATCTACCCTGGCCTTTGACACCAGTCATTACAGTCACAGTTACAGCGACTGCCACGATCAGCTGTTTCAGAATTCATACCAATTGTTTTTCAAAACAAAAACCCCTGATACTAAAGAAAGACTTGCATGTATTTCACAACCTCAGCACATTAACACTGCAATGAAGTTACTGTGAAAATCCCCTAATCACCACACTCCGGCGCCTGTTCGGGTACACTGAGAGAGAATTCAGAATGCCCAATTCACCTAACAGCACCCGGAGGAAACCCACGCAGATACAGGTAAAACGTGCAGACTCCGCACAGTCAGTGACCTAAGCCGGGAATCGAACCTGGGACCCTGGTGCTGTGAAACCACAGTGCTAACCATTGTGCTACCGTGCTGCCCTGTGGTTATGATGAAGGGTGAGATGGAGAGAGGGAGGGAGAAGCTTGTGTGGAGCACAGACACTGGCATAGAGCTGTTGGATCAAGTGGCCTGTTTCTGTGCTATAAATTCAAAGTAATTCTATGTTAAAGCTTTAATTATAGGGGCAGCACAGTGGTTAGCACTGCAGCCTCAAGGCACCGAGGTCCCAGGTTGGATCCTGGCCCTGGGTCACTGTCCATGTGGAGTTTGCACATTCTCCCCGTGTTTGCGTGGATTTCGCCCCCACAACCCAAAGATGTGCAGGGTAGGTGGATTGGCCATGCTAAATTGCCCCTTAATTGGAAAAAATTAATTGGGTACTCTAAATTTCTTTTTTAAAAGTTTTCATTTTACTAATAGCTCATCTTAATGTTAGACACGGTTGTGATGACCACTTTCAAGGATCAAGTTGCTATCTTCCCCGCCCCACTAGCTCTCACCCCAACAAGTCTCCAAGTGCTACGTTGTCGTCTTCAGGAGTCCAGCAACTCTTAGTCATCATTGGTGAGCCTGGACATCAAGAGTTGGTGTGATAATCAGTCATGAGAGCAGTGAGGGGCATCGGTTCCTGACCGCACTCAAGAACTGCACTCTCCAAGAAAGGGTGAGTCGCCTGATAGAGACCTCAATCAGGAGTGTTGGCTGATTTCAACACCTTTTCCCACACCACATGAGAAACTGTAGTATTCTCCTCCCGATCTTGCTAAGTCTGAGATCAATTAATATAGCCCAGACCAAGAATTGAACCTGTACCTCTCACGTCCATGGGGCTCTGGTTCACAGAGGGGCATGTACTGTATGAGCCAACAGAGAACAATCTAACCTGGCCGTTGACACCACTCATTAGTCACAGTTACAGCGACTGCCACTATCAGCTGTTTCAGAATTCATACCAATTGTTTTGAAAGAACAAAAACCCCTGATACTAAAGAAAGACTTGCATGGATTTCACAACCTCAGCACATCCCAAAGTACTTTACAGCAAACAAATAGTCCTGAAATGTAGTCACCGTTGCAATGTAAGAAATCCGGCAGCCATTTTGCACGGTTAGCTCCCACAAACAGCAATGTCTGTCTTTGGTGATGTCGCCTGAGGATAAATATTGACCAGGATACTGAGGGGAATTCCGAGCTCTTCTTTGAATAGTGCCAAGTGGTCGGTCTTTCACATCCACTTAAGAGGACAGACAGAGCATCAGTTTAATGCTTTATCTCAAAGCTGTCACCTCGAGCAGTGCAATGAAGTGTCAGTCTGGATTATCAGTTCAGGTATTTGGAGTGGAGCTTGACCTACAATGTTCTGATTCAGAGGCATTGCAGAGAATGTCAGTGGGGGTGAGGAGACTTTGAGAGCAGACACCTGAGCACCAAGGCCTTAACAGCTTCAGGTGCCGTTTGGATGGGTAATTCATTTGACGGTTTTATCTTTTCTCTCTCAGCATTGCATGTTTCATAATATCTGGTGCACAGTGGTCAGACTCATTAAGCAGGCTTTTGTGGAGTATGGCCTTCAGTAAAATGTATTGGGCATACCTCTCATCTCAAGTGGACATAAAAGAACCTAGGATACTGGCCAGGATTTTCTGCCTCCATTTATGGTGGGCAGGAATGGCGGTGGGGGGGGGCAAAACAGCTTTTACACCAGAATGTTCGAGCTGGGCGGAATTACCTGTTTCTGTGTTGTCGTTCAAAGGGAGTCATGGAGTATTTTATAAATGGTGTCACACTATGATTTTTGGAGGAGAAAAGAAATTTGGATGGCCTTGTATAAAAGTCATTACAAGATACAGGTACAAAATATAACCAAAACATCTCAAAGGAACTGGAATGTCTTTGGGACATGACATTGCCTCATGGTAATGAGATGGGGAGCTTTCCTGTGCCTGATTTCCGATTAGAATCCATTGAATCCCAACAGTACAGAATGGGACCGGCCCATCGTGTCTGCGCCAAACCTCTGACAGAGCACTTTACGTAGGCCCACACTCCTGCCATATCCCATGAATTGATCAAGGCCAATCCATCTAATCCGCACATCTTTGGACACTAAGGAGTCATTGATCATGGCCAATCCACCTATCCTGTGGGAGGAAACTGGAGCACCCGGAGGAAAGTAATGCAGACATGGACTGGAATCGAACCCGGGTCTCTGGTGCTGTGAAGCAGCAGTGTGAACCACTGCGCTAATGTGCCGCCCTAATATGGTAGGATGTCATCAGGAATCCCACAACCCATTTCTCCCCACAGGCTGAGTTAAAATTGCTGCTAAAAATTTCCCAATGAGTTTTCAAGGTTAAGGCTGTGATCAAATGCCATGTGTCATGGGAACTGATCAGCCTTGTTGATAAAGATCTTCCAACGGCACACTCAATGTTCCCACCACAATTAGAACTGCAAGCTAGGAGAGGCTCACTTTCTGGTGGAGGCTGAAGGAGATTGAACAGATGGTGGGTCAGAATCTTTTTCTAAATTTACTCTTGGGATATCGGCATCAATGAGAAGGTGATGATAAGCCACCTTTGTGAACTGCTGCTGTCCATATGGTAAAGGAGTTTCCCGAGCACTGTTAAAGTGTGAGTTCCAGATTTTTGACCCAGTGGCAATGCGATATATTTTCAAGGTGAGACATTGCATGACTTAAAGGGAAATGTGGAGGTGGGGGTGTTATCCTGCACCTACCTGGCCTTGTAGTTGGAAGAGCTTGCTATTTGGCAGGTGCTCCTGCAGTGCATCCTCCTATGATAGTACAAAAGGTGAAGTCACACAGGATCAGAGGTGAGTAGGTAAGATGGATACAGAACTGGCCCGGTCACAGAAGGCAGGGGTAGCAGTAGAAGGGTGTTTTTCTGAATGGAAGGTTGTGACTTGTGCAGTTCCACAGGGATCTTTGCTGGGGCCTCTGTTGTTTGTAGCATACATAAACAATTTGGAGGAAAATGTAGCTGGTCTGATTAGTAAGTTTGCAGATGACACCAAGGTTGGTGAAGTGGCAGATAGTGTTGAGGATTGTCAGAGGATACAGCAGGACATAGATAGATTGGAGACTTGGGCAAAGAAATGGCAAATGGAGTTTAATCTGGACAAATGTGAGGTCATGCATTTTGGTAGGTCTAACATAGAGGGGAAACATACAGTAAATCGCAAAACATTTAGGAATATAGAAAGTCAGAGAGATCTGAGCGTGCAGGTCCACAGATCTTTGAAAGTGGCAACACAAGTGGACAAGGTAGTCAAGAAAGCATGCGGAATGCTTGCCTTCATTGGACGGGGCATCGAGTACAAAAACTGGCAAGTCATGCTACAGTTTTATAGAACCTTGGTACAGCTGCACTTGGAATATTGCACACAATTCTGGTCGCCACACTACCAGAAGGATGTGGAGGTTTTGGAGAGGGCGCAGAAGAGGTTTACCAGGATGTTGCCTGCTATGGAGGGTGTTAGCTATGCAGAGAGGCTGAATCGACTTGGACTGTTTTCATGAGAAAGACGGAGGTTGAGGGGTGACCTGATAGAAGTCTACAAGATTATGAGGGGCATAGATAGAGTGGATGGACAGGCACTCTTTCCCAGGGTGGAGGGGTCAGTCACTAGGGGGCATAGGTTTAAGGTCCATGGGGCAACGTTTAGCGGAGATGTGCAAGGCAGGTTTTTTACACAGAGGGTGGTGAGTGCCTGGAACATGTTGCCGGGGAAGTTGTGGAAGCAGATACATTAATGGCATTCAAATGGTTAGGATGGGTATAGAGGGATAGGGCACAAGGAAGTGCTGAGTGTTTTGGCCAAGGGTAGTATCATGACCGGTACAGGCTTGGAGGGCCAAAGGGCCTGTTCCTGTGCTGTATTGTTCTTTGTTCTTGATGCAGTCATGATCCAAAACAGGAATGTATATAGTTGTGACCCCCAGATGTCAGAATGAGGATCACTGTTCTATTTTGTTGATTTTAGTGACCCAGTCTTGTGGTTGGGAAGGGTGCAATTTCAAATTCTGCAGATGACACAAAACCTGGAAGTATTGTGAACTGTGAGGAGGGTAGTGGTGGACTTCAAGTGAACACAAACAGTCTGGTGGAATGGGCGAACACATGAAAACTTAGATTTAATGCAGAGAAGATTGTAGTGTTAAGATTTTGGTGGGATGAATGAGGAAAGGCATTAAAGCGTTCATTTCTAACATGTATGCAAGAACAGAGAGACCAGGGGGTTTATGTACACAAATCATTGAAGATGACAGGCTGGGTTGAGAATGTGATTTTAAAAAGGCACAGGGATGTCATAATATACACCAGTATATCATGGTGCAGACACACACACTGATTGACACACAGCAAGACCAATCAACACGCACAACATCGCAGCAACACTAGTTAGAGCACACTCACTATAAAGACAGAGGGCATCAGTTTTCCCGCTCATTCGGGGTGCAGCCTCTCAGAAGTACAGAGCTTACAGCTTACAGCACAGATCCTCACCATGTGCTGAGTGATTAGACTGGTTAGGATAGGCACAGGTCTTTAGTTAATCTAACATTGTGTTAACCCACAGTAAGAGTATGTTCAACAGTTTATAGTTTAATACTATTTTAAGTGTTGGTGGCCTGTATGTGTTCCTCGGATCCAGAGCACCCAACACATCATGGTACCAGTAGTTGAGGGATGTTAGAACTTCTTAGACCTACCTGCAAGTGATCTGCCTTCCACCAGCAAACAGCCATCCTGCAACATGGACAGTGTCCGCCCGCCACCGCCGCTCCGCATCACCGGTAACCTGGGGTCCAACTGGAAGATCTTCAAACAACGCTTCCAGATTTACCTTGAAGCCACAGACCTGGAAGCTGCTTCAGTCGCCAGGAAGATTGCTCCCTTCCTCTCCACAGCCGGGGACCATGCCATCCACATCTTCAATTCTCTCACCTTTGCTGATGGTGAAGATAAATCTAAATTTAAGACGGTCCTCCTCAAATTTGATAGTCACTGCGACATCGAGGTGAATGAAAGTTTCGAGCGCTATGTCTTCCAACAGCGTTTGCAGGATAAGGATGAACCTTTCCAGTCCTTTCTCACCCACCTCCGCATCCTTGCGCAGTCCTGTAACTACGGGTCCACCTCCGACTCCATGATACGCGATCAGATCGTTTTCGGTGTTCAGTCGGACCCCCTTCGCCAGCAGCTCCTCAAGGTAAAGCAGCTCACCCTAGCGATTGCCATCGGGACCTGCGTGCTACATGAACACGTCACCAGTCGGTATTCCCACATCCAAGCGGCTGAAACGGCACGGCAAGCTCCCCACGAGGCAGAATGGGTCGAAGCAATCAAATAACTCCAGGGCCTTAGCCTGGATTTCGCGCACTTTTTGCGGATCCCGTGCTTGGGCGCACAGAACGAGGGGACGGCGACGTCGACGAACGTAATGCGCAGGATCGCACCGCGCATGCGCGGTGGCACAACAAACACACTGACGCAACAGCGTGCGGCAACTGTGGCTCCGCCCATTTAAAGCGACAGTGTCCTGCCAAATCCCAATGATGCCTGCAATGTGGCAAACTTGGCCACTATGCTGCCTTATGCAGATCAACTCAACCTGCCAGCTTTCGTCGCTCCAGCCAGCCTCGCAGGGATGTCCGGGCCATTCAACCCATGGTCACCGAGCCTGATTCAGACCTGTCACCTGAGTTTGACACCGAGGACCCGAAGGCGCCTTTTCAAGTCGGCATCATAACAAAAAACAGGGTGACCCCGAAGCACAGAATCAAGCCGCTACCGATACACAGCATCGATCCGGATGATGAGTGGTGTGCCACCCTTACGGTCAACCGGTCCCAAATACGATTCCGCCTGGACACCGGTGCCTCCGCTAATCTCAGTCTGGCCTCCAAAGCCTTTGTGTCAAACCAGCCATCCTGCCATCAGCCTGCCAACTATTAGATTACAATGGTAATGCCATTGCTGCCAGCGGCTCATGCCAACTTGAAGTGACGCACCGGTCACGCAAAGCCATCTTGCCGTTTGAAATCGTTGGCTCCTCGAAAGCCTCCCTGCTTGGCGTGCAGGCATGCAAGCTGTTGAACCTAGTTCAGAGAGTTCACTTCCTCTCTCCTGCTGACGCATCTGCCTTTCCGGACACCGACTTCAGGGCGCAACTCAATGCCATTATCAACCAGTACCACGACGTCTTCGAGGGCATGGGAATGGGCACGCTCCCGTACACCTACAAGATTTGATTAAAGCCGAATGCCACGCCTGTGGTGCACGCACCTCGCAGGGTCCCAGCGCCCCTTAGGGACCGCCTCAAGCAGCAGCTGCAAGACCTACAGGACCAAGGAGTGATCTCCAGGGTCACGGAACCAACCGACTGGGTCAGTTCCATGGTATGTGTAAAAAAGCCTGCTGGCGAATTGAGAATTTGCATCGATCCCAAGGATCTCAATCGCAATATTATGAGGGAACACTATCCAATTCCCAAGCGCGAGGAGCTCACATTGAAATGGCTCACGCCAAGCTCTTTACCAAACTCGACGCCTCAAAAGGATTCTGGCAAATCCAGCTTGATGAATCTAGGAGGAAACTCTGCACGTTCAATACCCCCTTTGGAAGATATTGCTATAACAGGATTCTAGCAGGAAACTGCACGTTCAATACCCCCTTTGGAAGATATTGCTACAACAGAATGCCGTTTGGGATCATCTCTGCGTCAGAAGTGTTTCATAGGATCATGGAACAAATGATGGAAAGGATTGAAGGTGTTCGCGTCTATGTCGATGACATAATAATCTGGCCCATCACCCCGCAGGAGCACGTTAATCGCCCCAATGCGTCTTCAGACGCATACATGAGCATGGCCTCCGCCTCAACAGAGCCAAGTGCTCTTTCGGTCAGACAGATATCAAGTTCCTAGGGGACCACATCTCCCAATGGGGTGTGCAGCCGGATGCGGACAAGGTAGCTGCCATCACAGCTAGGAGAAAGCCAGAAGACAAGAAGGCGGTCCTCTGGTTTTTGGGGATGGTGAATTTTTTAGGGAAGGTCATCCCTAACCTCGCCTCTCATACCACAGCTCTCAGGAACCTAGTCAGGAAGACGACAGACTTCCAGTGGCTCCCTGCCCACGAGCGAGAATGGAGGGAACTCAAAGCTAAACTAACCACGGCCCCGGTCCTGGCTTTCTTTGATCCAGCAAAGGAGGCCAAAATTTCGACAGATACCAGTCAGTCCGGCATTGGAGCCATGCTCCTGCAACGTGATGAGGCCTCGTCATGGACCCCCGTTGCGTATGCGTCGCGGGTGATGACCCCCACGGAGCAGCGCTACGCGCAGATAGAAAAGGAGTGCCTGAGCTTTCTGACCGGTGTTGTGAAATTTCACGATTATGTCTACGGGGTTCCCCAATTCACCGTGGAGGCTGACCATCGCCCGCTGGGCAATATAATACAGAAGGACATGAACGACATGACGCCTCGCCTCCAGCGGATTCTTCTCAAGCCCTGACGATACGATTTCCAGCTGGTGTACACCCCAGGCAAGGACCTCATCGTTGCGGATGCTCTCTCCAGGTCAGTCAACACTCCATATGACCCAGCGGGGTTTGTCCGCCAAGTTCACGCCCAGGTAGTGTTCGCGGCCTCCAATCTACCTGCCTCAGATGAACGCCTTGTCCAAATTCGCCGCAAGACGGCGGCTGACCCCCTGCTACAGCGTGTCATGCGCCACCTAACGGACGGGTGGCTCAAGGGCCAATGCCCTCAGTTCTATAACATCAGAGACGATCTGACAGTAGTTGATGTGGTTCTTCTGAAACTGGACCGCATTGTCATCCCGCATAGCATGCGCCAGCTTGTCCTGGAGCAGTTACACGAGGGCCATCTGGGCGTGGAGAAGTGTTGCCGATGGGCCCGAGAGGCTGTGTACTGGCCCGGTATCAATGAACACATCACCAACACAGTGCTCAACTGCCCCACCTGTCAGCGCTTTCAGCCAGCCCAATCACGAGAGACACTGTAGCCCCATGAGTTGCTCACGTCACCTTGGACCAAGGTAGGCATCGACCTGTTCCACGTGCTGGGTAGAGACAATGTCCTGATCGTGGGCTACTTTTCAAATTACCCAGAGGTGATACGGTTGCACGACCTCACTTCGTCCACAGTCATTCGGGCGTGCAAAGAAACCCTTGCTCGACACGGCATCCCGCTCACGGTGATGTTGGACATTGGCCCCTGCTTCACCAGCCAGGAATGGTCCAGCTTTGCCCGGCGGTACAATTTTGTGCATGTGACGTCCAGTCCCCTGTACCCCCAATCCAACGGCAAAGCGGAGAAGGGAGTGCACATCGTCAAGAGGTTCCTATGTAAGGCTGCCGATGCTGGGTCTGATTTCTATCTTGCCTTGCTGGCCTATCGTTCCGCCCCACTGTCCACTGGCCTGTCGCCAGCCCAACTACTCATGAATCGCACCCTGAGGACGACGGTGCTGTCCATCCATGTACCAGATCTCGACCATGTTCCGGTTCTTCGCCGGATGCAGCTGTCTCGTGCACAGCACAAGGCGGCTCAGGACTCCTGTGCTGCTGATCTCCTCCCTCTCACTCCAGATGACCGTGTTCGTGTCCATCTCCCGGATGGTGGCTGGTCTGCAACCGCTGTTGTCCTTCGGCAGGTGGTCCCCCGCTCGTTCCTGGTTTGGCTACCAGATGGCTCTGTTCTGCGCCGCAATCGACGCGCCCTTCGCCTCGTTCTACGCTCGCCACGTGATCCTCCGGTGTTGCCTCGCTCCCCTGCTGACCCTGCCACAGACTATGCAGCGCTTCCTGTCACTCTGCCTCCCCCTGACTGTGATGCAGTCCAACCCGCTCCTGAACCGGCGGCTCTCGACCCACCCTTGAGGCGGTCAACCAGAATTCACCGCCCCCCTCAGAGACTAAACTTATGATCTTTACAAATTTATGGACTCTCTGAATTGTTTCGTTGCCTTGTGTGATCGTTTTCCTGGTTTGTACATAATGTTGTTCTCGTTCCTCTTGTTGCATACTGTTTCTCTGCACCTGGCACCTTCCCTTGTAAATAGCTTAGTTTTCATGTACATAGTCCTGTAAATATGTCTTCGCACCCCACACGTAGTTAGGAACATTATCAACACACATTATTTATTGCCACAAACATACATTTTTTTTTAAAAAGGGGGGGATGTCATAATATACACCAGCATACCATGGTGCACCAAATGGCCTCATTCTGTGCTGTAACTATTGTATGATTCTGTACACCTACAGTGGAGACTGGATGCGATGTTGCTCAAGTGGACTATTCTCTCCTGGGTGGTGTTGAGCTCTTGATTGTTGTTCCAGCTATCCCCATTCAGGAAAAGGGAGATATTCCATCACACACCTGCTTTGTGCCTTATGGGTGGTGAACAGGCTTTGGGGAGTCAGCAAGGCAGATACTCATTGCAAAATCCCCAGCCTCTGACCTGCTCTTGTGATCACAGTGTTTTTTTTTTAAAAATGTTATTAAGGGGCAATTTAGTATCGTCAACCCACCTACACTGCACATCTTTTGGGTTGTGGGGGTGAGACCCTCGCAGACATGGGGAGAAGTGACCACAGTGTTTATGTGGTTGGTCCTGTTTTCATATTCCCAGGATAGCAGGATTGTCCCAGGAGTGGAGATTAAGGAGACGGGGCCTTTAATCTCCAGAGTTTAGAAGAATGAGAGGCAACCTCATTGAAACATAGAAAATTCTTCCAGGAAGGATGTTTCTGCTGGCTGGAGGGTTATTGGGTTATGGGGATAGGGTGGAAGTGTGGGCTTGGCTAGGGTGCCCTTTCCAAGGGCTGGTGCAGACTCGATGGGCCGAATGGCCTCCTTCTGCAACTGTAAATTCTATGATTCTATAGTCTCAGCAAAAGGGGTAGGATTTTAGACTGAGAGGAGGAGGAATTTCTTCAGCCACAGGAATCTTCGAAATTCTCAACCCCAGAGGGCAGTGGAGACTCAGTCATTGAGCATGTTCAAGACAGAGATCTGTAGATTTCTAGATATTGAAGATATCAAGGGATATGGGGGTCAGTGCAGGAAAATGACATTGTGGTGAACAATCAGCCAGGATCTAATTAAATGGCACGCAGGCTCAAGTGGCTGAATAGCCTACTCCTGCTCCTGTTTCCTATGTTCCTACCTGGTCTGTGGTGATCCCAAGGGGGATTTGACAATTGAAATGCGATTGAATGTTATGGGAGATGGTTAGGTTCATTCTTGTTGGAGATAGTCATTGCCTCGACATTGTGGAATGAATGTTACTGAATCATTCAATCACCCATTGAACCCACACTGCTGGTCTTGTTCTGCATCACAAACCAGCCGTCTAGTACACTGAGCTAAACCAGCCTCTGTTGTTGGGGTACCAGATCTAGTTTCCTCTCCCTCCAGCCCCAACCTGGCTGGTTACGAACATGTCCTGGAACAGGCTGGTGAACTGCTTCCACGTGTTATTATGGAAGCCTTCCTCCGATCCCCGAATGGAGAATTTTATTTTTTCCAGTTTGAGGAATTCCGCTGGGTCAGACAGCCAGTCTATGGCCCTGGGTGGCTCTGCTGCTCTCCAGCCGAGCAGGAGTCTCCTGTGGCCGATCAGGGAGGCAACGGCTAGGGCATCTGCCCCTCTCCCCATGAACAATTCTCGCTGTTCCGAGATCCCAAAGACCGCCACCAGTAGGCACGGCTCCACCCTCACTCCCACAACCCTGGACATGGCCTCAAAGAAGGCAGTACAGTACTCGATCAGTCTGGGGCAGGACCAGAACATGTGGGTGTGGTTGGCCAGGCCTCCTTGGCACCTTTCACATTTATCCTTCACCTCCAGAAAGAACCCACTCATGCGTTTTCTTTTCAGGTGCGCCCTGATCACCACTTTCAGCTGCGTTACGCTCAGCATGAGGAGGTGGAGTTCGCCCTGTGCAGTACTTCGTTCAAGAGTCGTCCCCTATCTCTATGCCAAGCTCTTCCACCCATTTCTCCCGTGTCTTGACCAGTGATGACCGTAAATCTTCCAGTAGTCGTCCGTACATGTCAGCGCACTTGCCGTCCCCTAGTTCACTCACGGTCAGGAGTCCGTTTAATAGGGAGTGATCTGGTAGTCGGGGGAACATTGTTGTCTCCTTACAGAGGAAGTCCCTTAGCTGCATGTATCCCAACTCGTTCCTTTTCGGGAGCTAATGTTGTCCGCCTGCTCCTCCAGGGTCGCTAACCTGCTGTCTGTGTATAGGTCCCCTACTGTTAACATCCCCTCATCCTGTCTCCACCGTTTAAAGGTGGCACCAATGTCGCCAGGGGGGAATTTATGATTCTTGTAGATTGGGGCCATGATAGACATAGCTCTCAATTCTAAGTGGTGCCTGGGCTGGTTCCACATTCTCAGCGTGGCCTACCACCACTGGGCTCCTTGAGTATTTGGCTGGGGTAAACGGGAGTGGGGCCTTGGCAAGTACCTGGAGTTATGATCCTGTGCAGGAACTCTTCTCCGTCTTTACCCATTCTGCTCCCAGCTATTTGACGTAGCCCTGTACGCTCCCTTGGTTGGCTGCCTAATGTTAGAATTGGAGGTTTGGAAGGGCCAGGTCTCCATGTTTCTCCTTCTTCACAGTATGTTCTTGTGGATTCTGGGGTTCTTCCACCCCCCACATAAACAACATGTCCGACATGTTTAGTGAAGAAGGCCTTGGGGATGAAGATCGGGAGGGATCTGAATAGGAAGAGGAATCTGAGCAGCATTTCACCATGATCATCTGCACTCTCCCCACCAGGGAGAGTAGGGTGAGTCCCATCTCTATAGGTATCTCTCCATCACACTCGACAGGTTCCATTTGTGGATCGTACCCCGTTGTGGGCTATTTAGATCCCAAAGTATCGAAATGTGGTTTGGGCCAGCTTGAACGGCATGTTTCCCAGCTGTGATATCTCCTCCTGTGGGTTCATGGGGAATATCCCACTCTTGCTCAGGTTGAGTTTGTAACCTAAGAAGTGTTTTGTTATGCTCTTGACGTAGCATAAGCTGCTTTCTTTATGTACACTCTGACAAAGGAAGGTTCAGACTTGGAGATAGCTTTAACACATTTATTAAACTGTTAACGATTCTCCTACTTGGATTTGACTCTCCTGTTAGTCCTGCTATAGCTACTCAGACTGACGAACCAGTCTGCTACAATCCACGTGGTGGGTGTGATGTGTTCCAAATCAACCCTGTGTACACACTAAGTGTCTCCACTGGAAAGAGACTGAGCATGTGTGCTGTGTCCTTTTATATGGGTAGCCCCCTCTGTGTGTGTCTTGACTGCCCATTGGTCGTGTCCTATCTTACTGGCCTATTGGTTGAATGTCTGTGTGTCATGATGTCTCTGCTGCTCCCTCTAGTGTTTATCTAGTCTACGTGTATTTACATTAACCCCTTGTATATTTACAGTGATGCATATCACCACAAGAAGGCTCGGAACTCTCTAAGAAGTTCCATTAGTCCTCTCGTGGCTGGGGGGTTTAAGACCTAGGGGAGCAGGTCATCTGTGTAGAGCGAGACTCCATGCTCCCTGTCTCCTTTCTGGATGCCTCTCCACCTCTTCGCTGATCTGAGGGCAGTGGCTCAATTGCCAGGGTAAATAGTAGTGAGGACATAAGAACATAAGAACATAAGAACTAGGAGCAGGAGTAGGCCATCTGGCCCCTCGAGCCTGCTCCGCCATTCAATTAGATCATGGCTGATCTTTTGTGGACTCAGCTCCACTTTCCGGCCCGAACACCATAACCCTTAATCCCTTTATTCTTCAAAAAACTATCTATCTTTACCTTAAATCATGTAATGAAGGAGCCTCAACTGCTTCACTGGGCAAGGAATTCCATAGATTCACAACCCTTTGGGTGAAGAGGTTCCTCCTAAACTCAGTTCTAAATCTACTTCCCCTTATTTTGAGGCTATGCCCCCTAGTTCTGCTGTCACCCGCCAGTGGAAACAACCTGCCCGCATCTATCCTATCTATTCCCTTCATAATTTTAAATGTTTCTATAAGATCCCCCCTCATCCTTCTAAATTCCAACGAGTACAGTCCCAGTCTACTCAACCTCTCCTCATAATCCAACCCCTTCAGCTCTGGGATTAACCTAGTGAATCTCCTCTGTACACCCTCCAGCGCCAGTACGTCCTTTCTCAAGTAAGGAGACCAAAACTGAACACAATACTCCAGGTGTGGCCGCACTAACACCTTATACAATTGCAACATAACCTCCCTAGTCTTAAACTCCATCCCTCTAGCAATGAAGGACAAAATTCCATTTGCCTTCTTAATCACCTGTTGCACTTGTAAACCAACCTTCTGTGACTCATGCACTAGCACACCCAAGTCTCTCTGAACAGCGGCATGCTTTAATATTTTATCGTTTAAATAATAATAAACAGAGGGCATCCTTGGCTCGCCTCTGTGCTGCCGGAAGTATCCAGAGCTGGTGGTGTTTGTCCATATTATCGCCATGGGAGCACTGTATAGTAGCTTCACCCACAAGGTAAATTCCAATACGTCCATGAGGTACCTCCATTCAGGGGATTTGTGTTGCCAATTTTAGGATGGTTGGCGTGGTGTGCGCAAAGACCACAAATAGCTTTAAATTGAACAAAATATTAAATTTATCAACACTACTAATTTAGATTTGACGCTTACTCCTGGATAATGCACAGTTTATAACAAACATATAATCCGCACTCATCTACTGATAATCTCTATACTATTACATGAACTGTGATCTGCTCTCACTCACACTATCTTTCCTTCAATCTGTTCTCTTGCTTTCTCCTCAACCTCTCCCCCATAAGGCTTAGCATCAATCTCATATATACTTGTACATTTAGCTCCCTCTAGTGGTTAATTTAGACATTTCATTAACCCTTACAGTTCTTACATTTATGATAATGTCACAGTGTACAGGTTCTGAAGGCCTCAATGATCTTGTCCGGCTCCGTGACTAGTCTGCTGTTCTTATCTTTCACATGCGCTATTTCCCTTGTGACTGCCTGCTTCCTCAGCTGGTGAGCCCGCAGATTGCTAGTCTTGTTTCCATGCTTGTAATAGGTGCCCTGTGATTGGTGGAGGCGGTGTACTGCTTTCCCAGTGGAGAGCAGATCAAATTCCATTTGTAGTTTTTTCCTCTCCACCAGTAGTTCCACAGTCAGGGAAGTACTGCCGATCCACCACCAATATGGAGTCAACCACCCCTTGTCTAGCCATCCTCTTCTCTCTGTCCCTGCATGCCCTACACACTATTATTTCCCTCCTTATCACCATCTCCAGTGCCTCCCATAATATGGAGGGTGAGACCTCCCCATTCTTGTTGCAGGTTACATATCCATCGATGGCTTGTGATATTCTTCCACAGAACTCCTTGTCGACGAGGAGGGCTGTGTTCAGCCTCCATTAGGGTGCTGGGCCCGGCCCGTCTCCAACCTCAAATCCACATGGTGCAGAACGTGGTTGGAGATTACTATTGCGGAGTATTCTGCTCCTACTTCCCCAGAAGCACCGATTTACCAACTACAATGGGCGGCACAGTAGCACAGTGGTTAGCACTGTTGCTTCACAGCGCCAAAGTCCCGGGTTCAATTCCCGGCTTGGTCATTGTCAGTGCGGAGTCAGCACGTTCACCCTGTGTCTACGTTGGTTTCCTCCGGGTGCTCTAGTTTCCTACCACAAGTCCCGAAAGACGTGGGGCGCGATTCCCCGCTCCCCACGCCGGGTGGGAGAATCGCGGGAGGGCCGGGGGACTCATTTCACGCCCCCCTGGTGCCCCCCGCGATTCTCCAACCCCCTGCTCGGAAGAATCGGCGTTCGCCGTTTTTCATAGCGACCGCCGATTCTCCAACCCGGATGGGCCGAGCGGCCTGCCGTTCGCGACCGTTTCATGACGGCGGCAACCACACCTGGTTGCTGCCGTCGTGAACATGGGCGCCAAAGGCCCGTTTGAAGCTTGTGGGGGGCGGAGAGGGGAGTGAGCACCACGGCCGTGCTCGGGAGGGGACTGGCCCGCGATCGGTGCCCACCAATCGTCGGGCCGGCGTCTCAAACCGACGCACTCTTTCCCCTCTGCCGCCCCGCAAGATCAAGCTGCCACGTCTTGCGGGGCAGCGGAGGGGAAGACGGCAACTGCGCATGCGCGGGTTCGTGCCGTCAACCGTCGTGACGTCAGCGTCAAGGCCCAGGCGCCGGGAATAACGGAGCGCCGCTCCTAGCCCCCCGGGTGGGGGTGAATACGGTGAGAGGAGTGGCCTCTGAGGCCGTCGTGAAACTCGGCCGAGTTCACGACGGCCTTCCCGATTTTTCCCGGGTTGCGGAGAATTCCGCCCGTGCTGTTAGGTAATTTGGACATTCTGAATTCTCCCTCTATGTACCCAAACAGGCACCAAAATAGGGGCTTTTCACAGTAACTTCATTGCAGTGTTAATGTAAGCCTCCTTGTGACAATAATGAAGATTATTATTATAAAGAAGTTGAAACAGGAATACACCTTGCGGACCTGGGAGAAGGAGAACTCTTTCCCCCTCGAGTGTGTGAACCTCCACGGGTCCACTCCCCTTCTGTTCCAGAAAAGCTTTTAGTTCCCTTGCCATAGCTGACTGCTTCCCCAATTCGGGACAGGATTTGTCCGTTCATGAGTCCTGTATGCAGTTGATCTCCTTTCACATAATGTGGTGGGTGTCTAGGTCGGGGATTTCTACTATGGTCTTTTTTACAATGCATCATCCCAGTTAGGGGCATACACCTCCGTAAGCACCACCCGTGCCCCTTCCAGGACCCCGCTGGCCATGACATACCCCTGGGTCTGTCATCGTAGTCATCGCTGTAAAGGTTGTTCTCTTATTAAACAATATGGCCACACCCCTCACCCTTGCCCCGTAGCAGGCTTGGTAGATCTGTCCTATCCAGCTTTTCCTCATCCTCAGTCGGTCGTTCTCCCTCAGATGTGTCTCTTGGCGGAAGACTATGTCGGCCTTCAGGCTTTTCAGATGGATGAAGACTCTGAATCTTTTCCTGGTATATTCTGATTGTGTGCCCTTCCCATTTGCAGGACTGCGTGTTCCTCGCCCAGTTCAGGATTTGCTCCTTATCCTGGAATCTGTGGAGCTTAGCAATGATCGACCTCGGTGGCTCTCTGGTTTTAGGCCTTTGACGAAGCGACCTGTGGGGCCTGTCTACTTCTGGGGGCTTGAGGAAGTTTTCTTCCCAACCCCCCACCCCCACCCACCCAGCATCTGCGCCACACACACTCTGGGAATCTGCCTTCCGTGCCCTCTGATAGCCTGGCAATCCTGAGATTCTGTTCTCTTGGTCTTCTACCTTTCCCTTGAGCGCTCCCTGGGCTGCCACCAACCTTGCCATTTCTGTCTCGAGCGAGGCGATCTGATCACTCATGTAGGTGGCCACCTTTTCCAATTCCCTCACCGTCGCCTCTTGGGCCTCCAATCATCGCTCCGTCCTCTTCGGTGCCTCTTTGAAGGGGGCCAATTCGATCACTGTAGCTGCCTTTTGGGTTATCATGAGGTCCTCTTTAATGTATCCCTATGTTTCAGGAGCTCATGCATTAAGAGCTCCATTCTCTGTCCTGTCGGTTGAAGGGCTGACTCTTGCTGGCGCTCCCTCTTGATCCGTCATGTTCTACTCCGCTTCATTAATCGTGTCTGCGGTTTTAACTTTCCTCGCTTGGTCCTTGGTACTTTTGCTGTCTTTTCAGCTTCTCTGCTGGTTTGAGGACATTTCCTCGGGGGGGAGTTCATTTTGGGGTGGGGTGGGTTTTTTCTTTTTGCTGGGTTAGTAGCCAATTTTTGAGTTAACAGGTCTGTAATTGCAGTTTCTAGGGGAGAGGCATCTTTTGGGCGACTATTCAGCACATCGCCAGATCTGGAAGTAATCTGTGCTGCTGCTCCTGATCTTTAGGCAACTTTGTTGGTCTGATTTGTTTTTTAAAACCGGCCAGAATACCGAAGCTTCCCACAACAGCTGTCAGGAAAGTATCATTATAGGGCAGCACAGTGGCGCAGTGGTAGCACTGCAGTCTCACGGTGCCGAGGTCCCAGGTTCAATCCCGGCTCTGGGTCACTGTCTGTGTGGAGTTTGCACATTCTCCCCGTGTTTGCGTGGGTTTCACCCCCACAACCCAAAGGTGTGCAAGGTAGGTGGATTGAACACGCTAAATTGCCCCTTAATTGGAAAAAATGATTTGGGTACACTAAATGTGTAAAAAAAAAAGCTAAGTATCGTTATTTGGAAAATTGTAAGTAAAATCCTACAATTTTAGAATTGTGTGTTGGGGGAGAAGGGTTTTTTTTAGGGGTTTAGGAGGGGCTTGAGGGAAGGATGGAGGAGATTGTGGGGGTTGGAGAGGGGAGGGGGCTTGGGGCAGGGTGTTTAGGGGGTGGGGAGTTAGGGAAGGAGGTTGGGGGATGTTGAGGGGAAGTTGGAGGGAAGGTTAGGGGGATTTGAGGAGGTTGGGTGGTTAGAGGTGTTTAGAGAGGGGGTTGGGTGGTTAGAGGGGTTGGATGAGAATTTGGGAGGAAATTTGAGGGGTGTTGGGAGGAGACTGAAGAGCAGATTGGGGAGATGAGGCGGGGAGGTTAGTGGGGGGGTTGCGCCTTTCTTAGTTGCTGAGTTGAGTTGTTTTATAAATGCACTGGATTCTTTTTAGCTACTTCTCGAATATCAGTTGATTGCTCTGTGATTAATTATCCTTGGAGAATCAGCATTGAACATTCAATTTCATTACTGCCACTGTCGTGCAGGAGTAATGAAATAGACAAAACCTACATTTATACATCACCTTTCACAATGTCCCAAATCACTTTGCAGCCAATTAAGTACTTTTGAGTAGTAGTCACTGGTGTAATGTAGGCAATGTTATCACATGGCAGAGCATTCTCGAGCCTACTCCTGCTCATAATATGTAGGTCCGTGTGTCATTCGCAATGAATGAGATGAACTGGGCTAGATGGCCTTTGTCATCCATAATCATGTTACAAATAGAGGGTGGAATCATGGCTGGAGTTCTGTTTATTTTATTTCTAGAGAAATTTTATTTTTTTTATAAATTTAGAGTACCCAATTCATTTTTTCCAATTAAGGGGCAATTTAGCGTGGTCAATCCACCTAGCCTGCACATCTTTGGGTTGTGGGGGCGAAACCCATGCAAACACGGGGAGAATGTGCAAACTCCACATGGACAGTGACCCAGAGCCGGGATCGAACCTGGGACCTCGGCGCCGTGAGGCAGCAGGGCTAACCCACTGTGCCACCGTGCTGCCCCATTTCTATAGAAAATTTAGTTTGTGCAGGCTTTGGAAGTGAACTTTCAGGACAGAAGTATGTAATGGGTTCACTGTGAATTGGTAACGTGTTTTACACTGCACATGTTTCTCAAGAGTCTTTTCCGTTAACTTCAATCTTGTCCTTTTGGCTACTTACCTAATATCACACTCTATCTTAAGCTTTTTAAAAATTAATTTAAAGTACCTAATTGATTTTCTTTTCCAATTCAGGAGCAATTTGGCCTGGCCAATCCACCTACCCTGCACATCTTTGGTTTGTAGGGGTGAGACCTATACAAACATGGGAACATGTGCAAATTCCACATGGACAGTGACCCAGGGTTGGGATCGAACCCTGATCCTTGGCGCCATGAGGCAGCAGTGCTAACCACTGTGCCACTATGCCACCCCTATCTTGGTGCTTTTTATTAGTTTTGTGAGGTGCTGAAATTTAAAAAACAATTCCAATTAAGGAGCAATTTAGCGAGGCCAATCCACCTACCCAGCACATCTTTGGGTTGTGGGGGTGAAACCCACACAAACATGGGGAGAATGTGCCAACTCCACACGGACAGTGACCCAGGGCTGGGATCGAACATGGGTCCTTGGTGCTGTGAGGCAGCAGTGCTAGCCACTGCGTCACCGTGCCACCCTTAGGTGCTGAAATATTGTAATAAAACTGTGTTGCATAGTAGATATTGGAAATATACTGTCGTGAAAAGCAGCAAGCTGTAGTCTTCAGACTTGCTGATTAACAAAACACAGATACAATTGTGAGCCATTCAATCTTTGTCCTCTGGCCTCTTAAAGTTATGTTGCACAGAGACACCTAAGGGCTCCAATGCTTCTCATGGACAGCAGTGACCTATGTTCAATCATTCCACTTTGTTACTCAGGAGTCATTTAATCTTTCTAACCTGTGAGATTATGGATAAAATAGAATCCAATTACACAACTGTATAGATTAATTATATTGAATGATAGCATGCACCCAGACAGAGGAAGCTCTACTTCTAGAATGGAAAATATCTTTTGCAATTTATCTGATTTGCCAGTATTGAATCTTTCCCCAAAACACAAATTTACTTTCACCGTGGCCATGTGGTGCACTATGCAGAACATATTAATGAGGGCTGAGGCAGTCATTGAAATTAATGGGCTAGATTCCACCCTGCCCCAAGATCGCCATGCCTGACCCACGCAGTATGCACAACTCCATTGGGTAAGATTCGCTGGTCACCAAGCGGATGTGGCTGGTGAATCCCTCCCAATGTTATCATCTAGATAGTTATAAATAACACCGATGCAACAGGTCACTCAGCTGCTCCCACGTGTGGGGAGTGCCAAGGAAGCAGCAAGAACACTGAGGAACCGACCTGGGTGAGGCCAAACGACGCGGATCTTACAAAAGTGCCTGAAAGAGCAGATAGAGGAGCGGGAATGCCGAGGGAACAGTGAGAGCACAGAGGGCCTGACCTGGGCAAGTCCAAAGGAGTGCGGGGTCCTCATAAAAAGCCCAGAAGGAGGAGCGGGAGCAGCGAGGGTGCGGTGAAAGCAAAGGAGATCCCCCAACGCCGGCTGTGCCCCGGGAGTAAGATTGCACTTCAAAAATGCTGTTACTGACAGGCAGGGAGATGACTGGTGGACGCCGAATGTTTGTTAGTCCCCATCCTACAGCAGAGCCTGGGTTCCAGTCATCTCAAATGTCCCTGCCACTGGGTCAAGACCGCGCTCTGTTGTGACCGTGTGGTGGTTGGTGTGCAATCACGTGCCAGGGTCACATGATGTGAGAGCAGGAGTGGATGCGATTTTGCGAGCTCCGACTCTGCTCACCTTTTAATCCGTCTTTTCATCCTGTTGCACATTCTGTAATTGTCTTTTCTTGGGGTGGATGGCTTTTGCTACGCCCCGCGAAGTGTTTGGTTGGTATTCTTGCAAAAAGAGCCGAGATAAAATGCTAAAACCTTTGTGGGATCTGGAGTGGGCTAAGGGTGATGCCCTGCTTTCAGTGGCACAGTTGCTATTGAGCAGGCTCCTGCCTCGGCAGTGCTTTGTGCATCCATGCCAACAGAGATGTCGTCCTGATTGAAAGTCTCGACTTTAAGGTACAGGTTGCCAAGGCTCATTTCCAAGAATTGTGGGGGACTTTTATGGAGGCGTTGGAGGTGCACAAGGAGGTTCTTGTACTTGAGAGAGCACTTTCCCTGGTGGAGGGCTGCTTCCGTGCTGTCAAAAGCCTGCTAAATGGCTTGTTGTCCATTCTGACAGGTTTGGGAGAAGGAGAGGGAGAGCAAGAGAGGAACACCACTGGCGAGAGGTGGTGGAAGAGTTCCTGAGTGAGTTCAAAAATTGGCTGCCATGTTTAAGTAATCTCTATTTGTAGACTGGAGGTTTGAGTTTTAGATTCGATTGTATCCCATCAATGAGGCCAGGTGTCAGTTTGGCTGACCCATCATTGGTCCTGTATTGTCCTATTCCTGATGCTGGTCATGAGGTGTTGGAGGTGGCAGTACTAGTGGAGTCATTCAGCACCCCTAGGCCGGGGACTAGGCTGTGGAGTGGCTGGGATTTGGTGAGATGGCATGGTGGAAGCAATGGTGCCTTGTGCTCCGATCATTGGAATCCTTGAAGGATCATTGAAGAGTGCTCGTTGATCCTGTTTTATCTTTGGCTTTGCTTTCTTTGTGCGCCCAGGAAGCGCCCGTAAAGATGTCTTTATCCTGAGGACTGCCCTTCAATTCAGTTGTTATCCTGAACGTTGCTCCCTGTTGATCATTCCTACAGGGGAATAGGTAATATGGGTGTGTACCATACTACCATTGGTTATCCTGATTTAGTAAGTTCATAGTGAGTCAAATATGGAAAATAGGATTTGTGCATAGTTTTAATCCTAAAAGTAATCATACCTTATAGTATCTTAGAATCCTTGTGATTGAGGGAGGGGGTGTTCTTTGTTTTCACCCCCATGACTTATTTAGAGGGACTTTGAGTGGAGCCGGAGTAGGGAGAGGTTTGGGATTGTTAAGGTTAGTTCACCCTCACTGTGATTGAGGATATTCCCCAGTTAGAACTAATCTGTTTCTGTTTTATTTCTCTTTTTCCTTTTTGGTTTGAATCTAAGAACCCGTGCTTTTATCCTTCATCAGCCAGGACAGACTTTTTGTTATCCTGGAGAGGACTGGTTCCTGTCTGACTCTTCTTTTGGGTCGGGTTTGTCTTTCTGCCTGACATGGGTCTCTCTCTTTAGCTGTTTCCGGTACTATAGAGCTGATAGAATGCCTTGTCTGCTGTTAGTCCAGTCTGAAGTGACTCAGTATCTGTGGTTGAGAATGGGGGATGAGGGTAGCCCATGGTATTTTTGTATCGGAGTGGTTTCAGCGAATTGGTCTGGATGTACCCTCCCTGGGGGGGTCTCTAATTTCTTCTCTTATCTGGATTAGCGTGGTGTGGTCTTGGTTCTGGTCTGGCCTGATGAAATCGGGGATGGCGCAGTGGATAGCACTGCTGCCTCACGGTGCCGAGGTCCCAGGTTCGATCCCGGCTCTGAGTCACTGTCCGTGTGGAGTTTGCACATTCTCCCCGTGTTTGCGTGGGTTTTGCCCCCACAATTTAAAGATGTGCAGGGTAGGTAGATTGGCCACACTAAATTGCCCCTTAATTGGAAAAAAGTGAATTGGACACTCTAAATTTTAAAAAAAATTTGTAAACCCTTCTGCAGGACCTTTCTGTGATTGTTCAGTAAATTGATTGATGAACCTTGAAAGGAGTAAAAAATATCTTGCATGACTGGGGGTGAGGGGAGGAATAAGGGACCTGGAAACAGGAGAAGCACCAGGCACATACGGGCAGCACGGTAGCACAGTGGTTAGCATAGTTGCTTCACAGCTCCAGGGTCTCCAGGTTCGATTCCCGGCTTGGGTCACTGTCTGTGCGGAGTCTGCACGCTCTCCCCGTGCCTGCGTGAGTTTCCTCCGGGTGCTCCGGTTTCCTCCCACAAGTCCAAAGATGTGCAAGTTAAGTGGATTGGCCATGTTAAATTGCCCTTAGTGTTCAAAAGAGTTAGGTGGGGTTACAGGAATAGGGTGAAGGTGTGGGCTTGGGTAAGGTGTTCTTTCCAAGGGCCAGTGCAGACTTGATGGGCCAAATGGCCTCCTTCTGCACTGTAGATTCTATGATCCAATGATTTCTCTCCTTGGCCTTGGTCAGCATTGACAGGAGAATGAAAACATGGCTGACCAAATACTCAAGAGAAATTACTTCTCATTATCAATACTGAGTTCTCGCTGTTATGTCTGTATCTCTGAATGAATCAATGGTCTTGAAGAGGTTTCAGCTATCTTCCTATGCTCATTAGCTTCTTGTCTTGGTAGCAGTTTTCTGCTACACAAAAAGGAGCACAATCTCAGTCGTGGTTCAACCTAATTGCATACTTAACTCTGTATAATCATGTCAGCTTGTCAACTCTCGAAGTCCCTCAGAATGTAATCTGCACTTTTGCATCTCCTTGCCTTTCAAAGGAATGGGAAATGCTTTCAAAATTAGTTGATGCTCTGCCTTATGCTGTGGCTTAGTGGGTGGCACTTCACATCTGAGTCAGAAGGTCGTGGGTTAAGTTCTTCGACAAAGGCTTAGTGCAATCCAGCACAGTACTGAATGCTGCACTGTGAGAGGCACTGTCTTTAACTCTATCTGTCTGCCCTCTCAGGTGAACAAACAAGATCCTTCGACACTGGTTCAAAGAAGAGCAGGGAAGTTCTACCTGGTGCCCTGGCCAATAAATATCCCTCAGGCAACATCAGTAAAACAGATTGGGGCTTGTATTTGATAGATTCTATTGCTCATACCATGATATATTCTGTTGTTGCTAAGTTTGAAGGATACTGTTTGGACACCATCTTACACAAGTTACAAGGAAGTTTTATCAACAATACTGAACTATGTACATATTTAGAGTAGATATGGAGAGAACTTCATACTCAGTCCTTACACATTGCTACTCAACTCTTGACTGGCATCAAGTCTGGATCATGTGCCTTCTTATATCACCATGTGGGTGGTACTAGACTCAGTCTCATGTTAACCCTTTAGGTACCAGATTCTTATACTACAGTAGCGTCTGCTTCTTTGGAGCCACCTAAAGTTTGAAAATGGCGTTCGCGATTCCCGCGCACGCATTGATGGGAGTGTTGTAGATGGAGGCAAGGACTCCACAAGAGGCCAGGCGGACAGGTTACAACAGTCTTTATTCTCACACTAAATACAACAATCACTCCTCTCCATTCCCCACAGGGTCACTGTAATAATCCACAGGAGGCAGGAGTCCCGTCACCACACCAATATTTATTGCCAATAATTATATACAAGAGCAGCTCCAAACAGTACTGCTAGCATTCCAGTCAACTTAAGACTGGATCACAAAGCCTACACAGGTGCTTATATGGGTCTCCTCAATGAGCTATCATTGAGGGAGCTCATACTCCAATTGGCCAACCAATAATGCTAATTGGAGGTCATTACAGTCACCCTCTCTGACCTGCTCCCAGGTAGGGATTTATGTCCTGTGGGGAGCTTCTCCAGTTGGGAGGAAGCTTCGCCCCCTAGTCACCTGGGTAGCTCACCTGAGAGGAATCGGAGGCAGTACAAGTCCTGTCCCTGTAGGGGGTCGTAACAGAGAGCACAGTGGCTGCCATGTTTATCAAAAGGTTTACTAACAACAGCTGGCATGACCATACATAGCAGGCAAAATTAGCAAACAGCGTGCAACCCGCATTTGATGCCAGCACTGCCATTTAATGAGTACAATGCTGCAGTCTAACCTCTCTCTTAACTTCACACAACTGGACACAATGTTAAATGGAATGAAGAGCCCTTCACTGCACCACTGCAGCTTTAAGGGACCATGAACTCCTTGCAGCTTAGTTGCTGGATTACATCTCCCGGCTGTTGGTGCAATTCTACAAATTTTGGGAGTTTTTACAGTAGGACATGACAAATGATGACCCGGGAGCCTTATCTGGCTAGCCAATTGATCCTATTTGGCCCATCACTGTGTCCAGCAAAAAACATATATAATAAATAAAATGAATAAAAACAGAATCTCTCTGGGGTGCAGCACTGCTGCACAGTTTAGGATTTGCTGGGGTTTTGCCTTGACAGTATCACAGTGTTGCCAGGTCCAAGTAGAATAAAGGCTCAGTTGGTCTTTTGTACAAGCCCAACCCAATCTGGTGACTGTGAGGTTGGTGCTTTGTAAGCCGAATGCTACAATTCTGTGTTTTAAACACTAATAAGTAAATGCTTAGCAAATGTTACTCTGTCCAGCTCTGTAAAATTCCACAGGACAATATATATCGATGAGGAAATATTTCAGGTGAATGGTTCACTTTTTGTCAGCTATATAATATCTTTGACTAAATAGTATAGAGTAATTTGCTACCCATTAAGCAAGATATTTTCTCCTGTTGCCAGTGTTTATGCTTCTTTTTGCCATTCCTAACCAATATTTTCAGAGGTATCTTAGAAACTGAACTATCTGGAAGGGGGGGGGGGGGGGGGGAGATTAGAGAGGAGGGATAAATGGGCGGGTAGTGTCAGTGGGTGAGGAGCGGGTATGTGTATTATGGTCTGGTTGAAATGTTGGTGTTTGGTTTTTTGGTTGATGTTTGCATACTTCTGTAATCTGTAACTGTTTACAATGCCAAAAAATACCTCAATAAAATTGTTTGTTAAAAAAAGAAGAAACTGAACTATCTCAGCTTGTGAATTGTGGACATTTTCAATTGTACTTTGACTGTAATAAACACAAAGTATGCTAACAAAATATTCAGCCGAGCAACGAGTAAGCAAGCAGTAGTGTAGGTGGATATCATAGATCAAATACATTCATTGATTATTTTAAGTTTTACAGTAGTTGCTTGTTTGATTTTTTTCAATCTATAATTGTTAAAATGGAATGTTCTGAAAATGTATAATTGATGTAAATTTTTCTGCAAACTTTTACAGCACTTGTCGAGCAACCAGTTTTACAGTTTTATTTATGGCACAGCAGAATTAATGACTAAGTTTTGGGTGAACCTCTGTTGTATTCAGTAGCATGGTAGTAACAACCATTTTGTCTTATTTCCCATTCAAAAGCTTTATAACGAATAATCAAAGTGTTCAAAGAAAGCGTTTTTAAAAACATGGGGCAGAATTTTACTGGCCCTCGTGGGTGTATTTCCCATCATCTACCCTCATCCACGAATGTGTTGTAATATTTTTGGGTGGAGGGTGAGCCCTGAGTTGACCCACCCTCCCCTCGCTCAATTGAGACCCTTAAAGTGGCCAATTTAGGCCTGGCCGAAATGGCCGCCTCACATTTGGTACTTCAATGTCTGGGCTGAATGCAGACCCAGCAGTGGCCAGTGTTCCTGGGGGTGATATTGGCACCAGGGAGCTGTTGAAAAATCAGGTGGCCAACAGGACCTGGAGGCAAGTCTTCTTTCCCAGACAGGGGCAGATGGTCCAAAGGCAGCCAGTGAGGTCTCCTCAGAGCGTTACAAGGCTGCTGGGCAGCCATCCTGTGTGGGGTGAACTCCTTGCCAATATTTTTGGTGGGAACCCTGCCATCTGTTAAATGTTGCCCATAATGTTTGTTATATTTTAAATACTGACTTATCTAAAATATATATTTATTGCTCTTGAATCTACCAGGATGATAAAATGACCAATAGTCTTCTTGCTGAAAGATTAACTATTTAATGAGTAACAAAATAATAAACTGTGAGTCCTTTTACTCAATTCTAAACTAACAATAAAAAATTAAAGTACAATACAGATAACTATATAACTATACACGATTATAACAAACTAGTTCTAACTTCTCTCACCCTAGCTATTCTATGCCTTGCTTGTTCACTGTTCTGAATCACTTCTTCATGTCATCTGACTTAGAAAGGTGAGAAACCAGTTCTTATAGTATCTGACTGTGAGCCATCTGGTGTTGAAATGACTGTACTACATTTACATACATTGATCATGTATATTGATATCTGAATATCACTACGATGTTTACATTTACTACCTCTATGATTTGTCTCATGAGTTTGCTCTCAGGAGTGTCCTGCAGGTTAATCTTCAGTTCCTGCAACCTCCAGGGTTTCCTGATGCTTTGGAAACCCATTCCATGCTGGAGTAGGTATGAAGGAGATTGGGACATGAAAGAACCGATAAAGTCGGCATACCGCTCCACAATAGGTGGGCTGAGACAAGGAAACCCAGTAATTTCAGTCTTATTCCTCATATACTGCGACTTGAGGTAGTTGGAAAAGTTCTCAGTTAAACGCAATAACAATTAGAAAATTCCCCAACTATTTGTTTTACTTCAACTTCCCCAGGAGAAAATAAGTAGTCCCTCTGTCTGCTAGTTGTATGCTGCTATTTGAAATCAGTGCAACAGCAACTTGCATTTATTGCACTCCTTTGAGAAAACAGTCCCAAAACAATTCACAGCGGGCGGTCAGACAATGAAAATTGACACTGAACCCAAGAAAGACATGATGGGACAAGTGATCAAAAATCTTAGTCAAAAAGATAAGTTTCAAGGAGCGTTTTAATGGAGAGGATAGAGGTGGAAAGATGGAGAGGTTTCGTAAGGGAATTCCACAGCTTAGAGTCCAATCAACCTAAGGCACGGGCCATCAAAGGTGGGGCAAAGGAAGTGGGAGATGGAAGACAAGCCAGAATTGGACAAATGAAGAGATCCCAGAGGCTTGTGGGGCTGGAGGAAGTTGAGGAGATAGGGAGGGTTAAGGTCATGAGTGAATTGAACGCAAAGAAGAGGAATTTTAAATTGAGCTGTCAGTAGACTGAGAACCAATGTTGGTTAGAAAGATGGATGAACGGGACTCAGTCTGAGTTCGAATATAACATTTGAATGAGCTAATGATTACAGAGGGTGGAGGATGGAAGGCCGGCCAGAAGAGCATTGGAATTGTCAGATAATAGCAAAATACTGTGGATACTGTAAATCTGGAATGAAGACAGAAAATGCTGGAAAACCTCAGCAGAACTGGCAGCATCGGTGGAGAGGGCAATAGAGTTAATGGGCGTGATTTAACAGACAACCTTCTAGGTGTGATTTTGGGAGCGATTGGAGGGGTGTTTCTCGACGGCCGCATTGGCGAAATTGCGGTCCATGTTTAACGGCACTTACTGCCTGAAAATGGAAATGGTTGCTCACCTACTCAGTTCAACATACAGCCATTGTGCCCGCTTCATGTTTTTAAAAAGGCGTACTTAACGTCACCCGTGTGATTTCTCACTGGGGAGGCGGTTAATTCAACTTCAATCTTTCCTGGGCGGCACGGTAGCACAGTTGTTAGCACTGTTGCTTCACAGCGCCATGGTCCCAGGTTCGATTCCCGACTTGGGTCACTGTCTGTGTGGAGCCTGCACATTCTCCCCGTGTCTGCGTGGGTTTCCTCCGGGTGCTCCGGTTTCTTCCCGCAAGTCCCAAAAGACGTGCTTATTAGGTGAATTGGACATTCTGAATTCTCCCTCTGTGTACCCAAACAGGCGCCGGAGTGTGGCGACTAGGCGTTTTTCACAGTAACTTATAGCAGTGTTAATGTAAGCCTACTTATTATTATTAATGAGATATAAATTAATGCATATGAGGGTTAATGATAAGCTCGCCATATTTAGGTGTGATCTGGAACGCGCGCCATTGGGAGTGGGCCGGTTAAATAGCAAGATTTTGGCCTTATCCCACTATTTAACCAGTGTGCCCAGATCTGAGCCGGGCCCAACGCGGTGGTTAAATCTCGCCCAGCATTTCAAGTCGGTATGGTTCTGAAGAAGAGTCATACAGATGCACAACATTTACTCTGTTTCTTTCCCCACAGATGTTGCCAGACCTGCTGCGTTTTTCCAGCATTTTCTGTTTTTATTGGAATCGCTGAGTCTGGAGGTAACAAAAGCATGGATGAGACTTTCATCTCAGCTCTGGATAAATAGGGGTCATGGAGAGGGTAACTGGGCTCCACAGAGATATGCCATACGTCTCACTAGCGACTGCTGTTTGGCAGCGTTATTTATAATTGTAATGTGACAGAATGACATGGATGAGGAAAAGGAAAGTAAATTGGACCTGCAGAAACAGGCCTCTTTGGCACCACTCCAGCTTGGTATAGAGGCATAGAAACTGCCAGACATAGGCTCACCACAGACTGGCACCACTTCAGTTTCTTCATCGAAGAGAGAAAAGGACTGAGAGGGAAAAATAAATGAGACCTTCAGAGGCAGACTTCACTGGCACCAGTCCAGTTTCTTGGTGAAAGAGAGAGAGAGAAAGAGAAAGTGAGGCCTGCAACGACAGGCCTCACTATGGGGCTAGCTAGCCTTTCTTTGACAGATTTAAGGCATACTTTGCATAAGAATAAATTAGAACAGTGTGTTTAATGAGTACTTCAGTGCAGATGGACTAAAATCATTGGCCTTTCAAATGCTCTGTAAGCGCCGAACACAAGTTTCTCAAAAGGTTAAATTGTGATCCATATTGACATACTGGTTATCACAAGGAGCCATATTCTCCAATATAGTGCCCTGACTTACTTTTAGTATTGTGATGATTTATTATTGGACACAAAATAAGCTGAATGTTATTTTTTCCCCCTGTGTTTGGATATTTTAATATGGAACGTGACTTCGCAAGCAGTGAAACCCTTTTGGAAGTGTTTTGGTTTCTCCTTGCCTTCAAACTCTCTCCTGAAAATTAAATGGCAGACCAGAGTAACTTTCAATTATATGGCCATTCAAAATGGCATTGCCAGCACAGTCATAGTGGGATAGAAAGATATGCGTAGATAAGGGGAGGGCAGCATGGTGGCGCAGTGATTAACACTGCTGCCTCACAGCACTGAGGACCCGGGTTTGATCCTGGCCCTGGGTCACTGTCCATGTGGAGTTTGCGCATTCTCCCTGTGTCTGTGTGGGTCTCACTCCCACAACCCAATGATGTGCAGGATAGGTGGGATGGTCACACTAAATTGCCCCTTAATTGATAAAAAATGAATTGAGTACTTCAAATTTTTTTTAAAGTGTAGTTGAAGGGACAGGCTATTCAGTTAATCAAATTTGATGATTCTAATTGAACCATCAAGTCTCATCCTGCATATTTTACTTTACTATTACCCTTTACTATTCCATTTTTGTATCAATTATTAATTTCCCTTTAAAAGAATTGGATTATGGACTCCCCTTCAAATAGCTTTGTGACAGTGAATTGCCCACTTTCTGAAAAGGATATTTTCCTAAGCTCCCCTCTAATTATTTTTATTTGAGAATTTCTTAAATTCACGCCCACTCAGAGATAAATGAAATCAACCTGTCATATTTGCCCTGCCAGGAACCTTGCCCATTTTAAAGATCTCTCTTGGGTACTTCAAATTTATTTTTTAAAAAGGTAATGGTCTGGCTCCGTTTTCACACAAAGTTTGATTTGTAGGAGGTTTGGACATTGCCTACTTGAGAGAAACTGGGCGTATGGGCAGTTAAATATCCCTAGGAAACTTAAGTAAGGAAGAGAATCAGGTAGATTTGCATCAATAAAGACATTAAAGTGGATAATCAGCCATGATCGTACTGATAGCTGAAGGGCTGAATGGTCTACTCCAGTGTTCTTCAAAGTCGGGGGCGTGACCCGCAGGTGGGTCATGGGGGGGGTGTCGGGAGGGTTGTGGAGCCATTGTCTGCGGCGCTCCCGATCGCGCAAATCGCCGCGCAGCAGCCGGCTTTTCATAACGCCGGCTGCAAGCGGGCGCGAACATGTTAAAAAAAAATTTGGCCGCATTGCGCATGCGCGCACGATAATCGGGCACACATGCGCAGTACGGCCACTATTTTTTAAACGGTTGCAGCTTTTTGTTTTACAGTAAGAAGTCTTACAACACCAGGTTAAAGTCCAACAGGTTTGTTTCAAACACTAGCTTTCGGAGCACTGCTCCTTCTTCAGGTGAACTTGTTTTGCAAGTTCTGTAGTGGTTTTTATTCATTTATTCATTTATTTTATTCATTTAATTTTTATTTTTTTCATTAATTTTATTCATTTTTTTTACAAGTTTGGGGGGGGGTTTATTCATTTTTTTTCATTTATTTTACTCATTCTATTTATTTATTTTTTTTACAAGTTCGGGGTGCGTTTTATTTGATAAAATGTTACAGGAAAAAAATTCAGAAATTTGGACAGATGAAGGCTCCATACTTTCCGACACCAGAAGGCTTCACCTACATCCAAAAAGTTCCATTGGAGGAGCGTGTACGAGGGCCAAAGGGATCCAAAACCATTTCCTTCTTTTTTGTCAGCAGCAAACTAGGTAAGAGAAAATGGTGGGTCGCGCAGGTCGGCCGGCATGGGTCGCGAAGGTCGGCCGGCGTGGGTCGCGAAGGTCGACCAGGTTAGACCCTGAAGGTTGGCCGGTTGGTAAAAATGGGTCCCCAGAAAAAAAAGTTTGAAGAACTGCGCACTGATGATCTGGCACGCATGTGCAGTGCGGCTGCATCTTTTTTTCATGCTCGCGGTCATTTTGAAGGGCGCTTATAGCCGGCGTTATTAACAGCCGGCTGCTGTGGCTGTTGCGCGTGGATTCGGGCGATCGGGAGCGCCGCAACGGACGGCTCCGCGATCCTCCCGATGCCTGATCTACTCCTAGGTTCCTAAATCTCCTAAATTATGTGGAATGTACAGCACAGAACCTGGCCATTCAGCCCAACAAAATCGAGCAAGTACTATCTGAAGTGTAGTTGCTGTTGTAAGGTAGGAAAGGTAGTAACCAATTTGGGTACAGTAAGATCCCACAAACAGCAAAGGACAAATATCAGGTAGTCTGTTTTCAGATATTAATTGAGGGATAATGCCCAAGAGGATTCCTGAGTTCAACATCCCATCTGAAAGATGACACTTCCAACAATGCAGCAGTCCCTCACTACTGGAATGTTAGCTTGGATTTCATGCTCAGTTTCTGGGGTGAGATTTGGCCTTCTAACTCGAGAGTGTCCCCACTGAGTCACAACCAATTTCTGACAGAAGTAAAATTTGAGTCACTAGTGAGAGCATAGTTACTCACAAACTCAGGGAAGATATTGATCTTTTAATTCATGCTCGGGGTATCCTGTACTTCCCTTCCTTTAAGAGATCTTTCACCAAAGATTTCTTCCAGACTCTACTTCTCTTTTTGTGTCTTGCTGTCACATTTCAACAACAACATACATTGATTGCACATTTACTGTGGTAAAGTGCCTCAGGGTGTTTCACAGGAGCGCAATCAAACAATTTTTGACACCAAAACTACATAAGATGATATTTGGACAGTTGGCAAAAACCACACACAAAGAGGTATGTTTTTAAGGACTGTCTTGAAGAAGAGCGAGGTAGAAGAGTTCAGGGAAGGAATTCCAGATCTAAGGACGGGGCATCTGAAGGCACGGCTGCTAACGGCCGGGCAAAGAAAGTCAGGGATGCACAGGAGGCCAGAATTGAAGGAGCTCGGGGATCTCAATTCTGCACGGCTGTAGGATGTTACAGAGATAGGGAGAGATGAGACCACACAAGGATGAGAATTTTTATATCGCTGTGTTGGGAACCTGGAGCCGACGTAGGCCAGCAAGCAACAGTGGTGGTGGGTGAAGGACACTTGGTGCAAGTTAGAATATGGGCTGGAATTCCCTGCCGTTCTCACAGGTGGGATCTTCCAGTCCCGCCATCGGCGAACCCCCACTGCGGGTTTCCCGGCCGCAGGGGTTACACGGTGTTGACAGCAGTGGGGTCAGAAGATCCCGCTGTTGGCCAATGGCAAGCCACCTCTGCCGTCACGAAACATGCCATGGGGGTTGCAAAACATCCCACGCTCTGTCTGCCTCTCTCTCTTCCCCTTCGCTCATACTCTCTCTCTCTTTGGGCTATGTTTCCTTCTGTTTACTTTTCTAATGTTGTCACAGGGTAACATATGAACGATTCAAACCATGAAACATTGCTGTACCCACACAAAGGATTTTGATTGAGTAAATAGGGAAATACTTCCTGTGGCATTGGGTCTAACTGGAGCACACAAATTTTAGGTAATTAGCTAACAAACCAGAGGAGAGGCAAGGAGATATATTTTTAGACCTGACTTGTTCTGATCTGGAACACATTGCTTAAAGGGAAGCAGCTTCAATCATAACTTTCCAAAGGGAATTGGATAAATACTTGAAAAGGTAATATTTTATACAGGATTACAGGGAAGAATTGGACAGTGCTATTAATTGCCCAACTTGATCTGTGCTGTGTGACCTTTTTAATATATTTTCTGGTTATTTTAAAGTACTCTCTTAACATTTATTTATTCCATTAAAAAATATAATGATGGTAAACATGAAAGATCTTTCAGCAACTTGAAAACTTCACTGGTACTCCAAGGGGTCCTGTTCGGTGCTGTCTGTGATTCTTTTGGAATATTCCCTCTGTCGTAGTTCAAGGGAATTTCACAGTCCTGGAGTAAGGATGTCCTAATGTCTTCCTGCTAATGCTTTGGGTTGTAAAATTACAGAGATGGATTTGAGGGGTAGTCCAAAATTAATGGGAGTTTTGTACAAAGGGCTCTTCCCGAGCAGCGCGATTCAGAGGATTGTTTGTATGTACATGAACCAACATGCTTTGTTTGCTATTTAGCTCTGTTTAAAATATTTTGTCATCTTTTAATATCTTTTCTTGGAGCAGTCCCGTTACCTTTGGGATCGTACATTTTCGAAGGTCAAATGCCGTGAATCAGAGGTGAAAGGCAAAGGGACATGAAAACAGTTTACTTTGGAGAAGTGAAATGCATTCAGTAGCTCTTGTGTGAATTGGCATCTAATTATTCCTTCAGTCACAGCTGGTTTGGAAGCCTTTGTTTGAGGTGACAGGCAAAGGCTTATAGACCCACTCTTGTGTTTTTAAACTCATAAAGTGAAAGTTTTAAAAAACATGAAATTTTTGGCTTTATACATAGGCATATATATTCTTTAACTCAGAGGTGCATTGGGAGCGGGAGTTGGGGGACCCTTGTATCCCATGGGAAATTCGAGTGCATTCATCAATGGCATTTTAATGCAGCCAACGTCTTACCATTTTACTTCTGGGTCAGTGGGCACGATAAGGATCCTCAAACGTTATCTTAACTCCAGTCCTTCAAGGGCCGATCCAAAGTTCGGAGATGACACAAAAACTGGTGGTGTGGTAAATAGTGAAGAAGAAAGCCTTAGATTACAGGACAATATAGATGGGCTGGTCAGATGGGCACAACAGTGGCAAATGGAATTTAAATTTAACCTTGAAAACTGTGAGGTGCTGCTTTTAGGGAGGATTAACAAGGCAAGGGAATACACAATGAACAGCCGGACCAGAGGGACCTTGGGGTGCATGTGCAAAGATCCCTGAAGGCAGCAGGATGGGTAGATAAGGTGATTCAAAAGGCATATGAGGTACTTATTTTTATTAGCTGAGGCATAAAATAAAAGAGTAGGGAGTTTATGATTGAGCTGTATGAAATGCTCATTAGGCCGCAGCTAGAGTACTGTGTGCAGTTCTAGTCGCCACACTATAGGAAGGATGTGATTGCACTGGAGAGGGTGCAGAGGAGATTCACCAGGAAGTTGCCTGGGCTGGAGTGTTTCAGCTATGAGGAGAGGCTGGTTATGCTGGAATTGTTTTCCTTAGAGCAAAGAAGGCTGAGGGGGACCTGATCGAGGTGTACAAAATGATGAGCGACAGAGGTAGGGTAGAAAGGAAGGACCTTTCCACTTAGTAGAAGGGTCAATAACCAGGGGGCATAATCAGGGGCAAGAGATTTAGAGAGGATTGAAGGAAAAATCTTTTCACCCAGAGGATGGTGGGAATCTGGAACCTCCTGCCTGAAAGGGTGGTAGAGGCGGGAACCCCCACACCATTTAAGAAATATTTAAATAAGCACTTGAAACGCCACAGCATTTAAGGCTGTGGGCCAAGTGCTGGACAATGAGATTAGAATAGCTTGATGTCTGGTGCAGACATAATCTTTTTGTGCTGTAAGACTCATGACTCTCAGTTGGAATTTGGAAGAATTTGGAGTTGAAAGCAAAAATAGACAAGATGGTACCCAGTTACGATTATGTTTCCTTCAATGTGCTGCGGAGGTCAATGGGGGGCTGGAGAGAAATACAGGGCAGAGTTTTCTCCTCCGCAGCGGCGGAGGATGGCTCACCAGTGGCTGGTGGCAGGAACTTCTGATCCCTCCATTGTCAACAAGGTTTCCACTTGAACACGCCTCTCGCTGCCGTGAAACCTGTGGTGGGGATGGTCCTTCGGCGGACCATACTATCCTGCCAGCATGAATAACCATAAAATCCCACCCACTCTTTGTTTCAAAGTTTATTTATTGGTTTTTACAGAAAGATACATGATAATAATAATATAATGATAATAATAATCGCTTATTATCACAAGTAGGCTTCAATGAAGTTACTGTGAAAAGCCCCTAGTCACCACATTCCGGCGCCTGTTCGGGGAGGCTGATACAAGACAGGTGAGGAATAAGGTAGAAGAAAAAGGGGGTGGAAAAAGAAAACAAAGGAAAAATAGAAGAGGAATAGTTGGGGGAAGTTTCGGGTCCCGCGTGGGGAGGGTTTCAGGTACACGCAGGTGCGGGATTTTGTAAAAAAGGTCTGATCGAACTTTCCAGTGGCTCCGCACTCCTCATTGTTGGAGGGGGTGTTGTCGGTGATGAGGTTGGGCAGGAGGGTCATCTCGGTGATTTATGGGAGGATTTTGGAGGAGGATAGGGTGTCTCTGGAGGAGGTTACGGCCAAATGGGAAGAGGAGCCGGGGTGGTGCTGGAGGAGGGGTTGTGGTGTGGGATGCTGTGGAGGGTGAATGCCTCAACCTCATGTGCAAGGCTGGGGTTGATCCAGTTAAATGTAGTGCAGAGAGCACATCTGATGAAGTCGAGGATGAGTGGTTGTTTGAGGGGGTGGAGGTTTTTGTGAATGATATGAGAGGGGCCCAGACAATCATGCACACATATTCTGGTCCTGCCCGAAGTTGGGGAAGCTTTGGGGGTCGTTCTTCAGCACCATGTCGGCAATTTTACATGTGGATTTAGAGCCCAGTCCCCCGGGGGCCATATTCGAGGTGTTGAACTTGCAGACGGGAGCGGAGGCAGATGTTTGAGCCTTCGCCTCGTTGATCACTTATAGGCGGGTCTTGTTGGTGTGGAGATTAGTTTCTCCACCCTGTGCCTTTGCATGGCTGGATGATCTAATGGAGTTCTTGTATCTGGAGAAGGTGAAATTGACTATGGGGGAGGGGGGGGGGGGGGGGCGAGTGAGGGATTCCACAAGAGATGGGGTTTGTTTGTATTGCATTTTGGGGAGCTGGTTGCCACCAACTGCTTGGGGGGAGGGGGAAGGTGGGGGGATTGGTTGGGGGGTGATTAGGAGGGGAGGCCTGAGGCTTTGTTTTAATTTGGGTTGGTTTTATTTTGTAAATGCTATGTGTTTTATATGTTTAATTGTTAAAATTTGAATGAAATTATTTTTCAAAACCAAAAAAAACAATTAAGAAGTTGCAAGAATGAATATTTTTTTAATTGATCCGCATAAGGTATATTTATTCTTTTCAACTTTAACAAACATCATATTCTCCTCGACTCATTGCAACTGTGAGAGTGGAGCTACAGACTTCCAAATGAATAAGGTAAGTTGGTGTGCAAGCAATGAGGCAAGCACAAGGCATCTGACTGGTGTTGATCTACAGCTTTCCCGTCAGGGATTACCCCCAAAATGCAATAATAGGGTTAATATTAATAGATTTCACACCCATGTATGAAAAGTTTGAGAATGAGGGGACCAGAAAGTAGTCAGCCTTGGACATGACCAAAACATATGAGCGAGTGTTGCAGGAGCAAAATGGCATCTCACACAGGCAGGATCCAGAGTACATCCTAGCAAGTCTAGCTCCAGAAAGATCGAGCCGATGAAGAACATTAAATCAAAGCAGACCGTGTCCAATAAACAGCGATGAAGAATGCGTTCTGAAAAGAATCAACTATCATAGACCACCAGAAAGGTCTCGTTAGGAATGGAAGGAAGACCAGACTTAAATCTAAAGTAGTCACATAACTGGGACCATATTTTAAGGGATCTTAACACAATGCTATATTGTGTATAGCGATACATACAAGCCGGTAACTGTGATCATAATAAGGAGGCAGGAACAATGTGGAGGCAAGAGTAATGTTCCATATTTGTCCAAACAGGGCCGTCATTGCCTAAAAATCTGTGCAGTAAGAAGTCTTACAACACCAGGTTAAAGTCCAACAGGTTTGTTCCAAACACGAGCTTTCGGAGCACTGCTCCTTCTTCAGGTGAATTTCAGCGGTAGCTGACGCACCGGCGCATGCGCGAACCGGCGAAAGCATTTCGGCCAGCCCCGACGCCGGCCGGTGGACGTCAAAGGCCGTTGGCGCCGGTTTTGGCGCCAGTCGGCGTGGCGCCAACCACTCCAGCGGGGGCCTAGCCCCCTAAGGTACTGAGAATTCTGCACCTTTGGGGGGGCCCGGAGTGGTTGGCGCCACTCCGCTACGCCGGGACCCCCCGCCCCGCTGGGTAGGGGAGAATCCCGGCCCTTATCACATAATCCATCCCTGTTCGGGCAGTACGGTGGCGCAGTGGGTTAGCACTGCAGTCTCACAGTGCCGAGGTCCCAGGTTCGATTCTGGGTCACTGTCCGTGTGGAGTTTGCGCATTATCCTCGTGTTTGCGTGGGTTTCGGCCCCACAACACAAAGATGTGCAGGGTAGGTGGATTGGCGACGTTAAATTTCCCCTTAATTGGAAAAAATTAATTGATTACTCTAAAAAAAAAATAATTTTTACCGACCCTGTTCATTTCAGTGACATCCTCATTAGATCGAAGGGACAGTGCAAGTGGTTCAATAGCAATATCAAAAAGAAATGAAGATAAAGGTCAGCCCTGTGGTGCCTCTGTAGAAGGGAAAGTAGTCAGAGTATGAAAGGTTAGCACAGATTGAAGCTACAGATGATGAATATAACATTTTAATCCATGAGATAAGAACTGGACCGAAACCAAATTTTCACAAACTTTGAATAAATAGGCCCATCCTACATGATCAAATTACTTTTCAGCATCTAAGGACATTTTCACTTCTGAAAGAGGAGAAGGAGTCTTGGAGTAAATAATATTAAATAGCCGTCTTAAATTGGAGAATTACTGTTGACCCTTAATAAAGCCAGAATGGCTGGCAAAATGGGCTCCAAACACAGGACATGTGTGAAGAATGTAGGAAATTGTTATACATATTTTGTTGCAGCAGCGTTATTAAAAATCTAAAACTGTGATTAAGGGGTTGTAAAATGTGAGATAATCATTGATTAGAACCATTTACTTATTTACATATAGATGGCTAATCGAATTTTGTTTATAGAAATGCAATTCCATGGGATGTAGATAATATGAGGAATTGTTTTAGTCCTAGCTAAGCAGATCATGGAACATCTTAGTGGGATACTGATGGTGTAATTAATGGGAGAAGCCAGGTTTGTCTAGTTTTTGCCAGTTTGCTATAGAATTTGAGTCTGAAAAGGCAGAAGGATTTTCAGGTTATTTCTGAAAGGGTAACCCTGATTTGCTAACTTTATTTAGGAGTGGATTTTGAAGTGAATTGGATTGTTTAGTTAGACAATGTATAGTGGCAGGTGTAGATAGTGAGGTGTAAGTTTTTTCCTTTTATTTAAGAACTGTTTAACTGTTAATTCTAAAGCTATTTCTTTGATGTTACTGTGGTTAATACCGTGTTTAATTAAAGCTTTTTTTTCAACATAAAAGATACCTAGTGGTCAGAGTCATCATTCTTGGGATGAAGCATCCTTTCCTCACAGTTCAACAAATTGCAAATTGTTTGGGATTTCTCGTCCAGTAACCTCACAAAAATTGGGGTCTGGTCCGGTATCCTAACAGCAAGAGCTTTGGCTAGTATCTTACAATGTTTAGCAGAGAAGTAGGATGATAAGAGCTGCACTCACGGGGGTCCTTACCATTTTCCAGCAATAATAAGATGTTTTCCTGACAATAATAATAATAATCTTTATTGTCACAAGTGGGCTTAGATTAACACTGCAATGAAGCTGCTGTGAAAAGCTCTAAGTCGCCACATTCCAGCGCCTGTTCGGGTACACCGAGGGAGAATTCATAATGTCCAATTCACCCAACAGCACGGGCGGAATTCTGTAATCCCGCAGCAGAGTGTCCACACCGTCGTAAACGCCGCTCCAGGTGCCGATCCCAGCGCGAACTGTGCGCCACGGGATCCGCTCATGCACAGTGGCCTCCTTCAACGCGCTGGCCCCGGCGCAACATGGTGCAGGGCTACAGGGGCCGGCACGTAGAAAAGGAGGCCCGCAGCCAAAGAGCCAGGCCCGCCGATTGGTGGGCCCCAATCGCTGGCCTTGCCACATCGGAGGCCTCTCCCGGGGAGGGACTCCCCTCCACCCCCACAGGCCGCTACCCGACCCTTCAACGCCAAGGTCCCGCCGGCTCAGAGCAGTTATAACGGCACCGGCGGGACTCGATTTTCTTTTAAGGCCGCTCGGCCCATCCGGGCCGGAGAATTGTGGGGGGGGGCCGCGTAGAGCGGCCCACGACCGGCGCCATGATGCCACACCGGCGTGGACTGGTCGCGGGGATTCTCCGGCCCAGCCCAGGGCTGGGAGAATCCCCCCCAAAGTCTTTTGGGACTTCTGGGAGGAAACCGGAGCATTCGGAGGAAACCCACGCAGACACAGGGGGAATGTGCAAACTCCGCACAGACAGTGACCCAAGCCGGGAATCGAACCTGGGACCCTGGCGCTGTGAAGCAACAGTGCTTTTTAAAAAAATTTTGTGTACCCAATTAATTTTTTCCAATTAAGGGGCAATTTAGCGTGGCCAATTTACCTCGTCTGCACATCTTTGGGTTGTGGGAGCGAAACCCACGCAAACACGGGGAGAATGTGCAAACTTCACACGGACAGTGACCCAGAGCCGGGATCGAATCTGGGACCTCAGCGCCGTGAGGCTGCAGGGCTAACCCACTGCACCACCGTGCTGCCCGTGAAGCAACAGTGCTAACCTCTGTGCTTCCGTGCTGCCATTTAAAGGAAAAGGAAGATTACAATGAGAAAGTGATTCTAAGAAGACTAAGCTACGTAGGGGACATAAACAGGAGGAAAATTGTTTATGAAAATCAACAGAAAAATCATCAGGTCTTATGACTTTGTAGTACTTTGATGGCTTGATCTATTTCTAGAGTTAAGAGGGGATTATGTATTAAAAGGACGCAATGTTGGAATATCAAATTAGTCAAAAATGATTGAAAACTAGAATTGTCTGACGCCTTAGAGGAATACAGGGTGGAATAGAAAGTTTAAAATTGATCATTTATATGCTTGGGATCTACTGTGGAAGTACCAGTTCAGTGCAAATTTTATCATCATAGAATTTACAGTGCAGGAGGAGGCCATTAGGCCCATCGAGTCTGCACTGGCTCTTTGAAAGAGCACCCTACCCAAGGTCCACACCTCCACCCTATCCCCATCACCCAGTAACCCCACCCAACACTAAGGGCAATTTTGGACACTAAGGGCAATTTATCATGGCCAATCCACCTAACCTGCACATCTTTGGACTGTGGGAGGAAACCGGAGCACCCGGAGGAAACCCACGCACACATGGGGAGGTTGTGCAGTCTCCGCACAGACAGTGACCCAAGCCGGAATCGAACCTGGGACCCTGGAGCTGTGAAGCAATTGTGCTATCCACAATAGAACATAGAACATTACAGCGCAGTACGGGCCCTTCGGCCCTCGATGTTGCGCCGACCTGTGAAACCATCTGAAGCCTATCTGACCTACACTATTCCATTTTCATCCATGTGTCTATCCAGTGACCACTTAAATGCCCTTAAAGTTGGCGAGTCTACTACTGTTGCAGGCAGGGCGTTCCATACCCCTACTACTCTCTGAGTAAAGAAACTGCCTCTGACATCTGTCCTATATCTATAACCCCTCAATTTAAAGCTATGTCCCCTCGTGTTGGTCATCACCATCCGAGGAAAAAGACTCACTGTCCACCATATCTAACCCTCTGACTATCTTATATGTCTCTATTAAGTCACCTCTCAGCCTTCTCCTCTCTAACGAAAACAACCTCAAGTCCCTGAGCCTTTCCTCGTAAGACCTTCCCTCCATACCAGGCAACATCCTAGTAAATCTCCTCTGAACCCTTTCCAAAGCTTCCACATCCTTCCTATAATGTGGTGACCAGAACTGCACGCAGTACTCCAGGAGCAGCCGCACCAGAGTTATGTACAGCTGCAGCATAACCTTGTGGCTCCGAAACTCAATCCCCCTACTGATAAAGGCTAGCACACCATATGCCTTCTTAACAGCACTATTAACCTGGGTGGCAACTTTCAGGGATTTATGTACCTGGATGCCGAGATCTCTCTGTTCATCTACACTACCAAGAATCTTGCCATTAGCCCAGTACTCTGCATTCCTGTTACTCCTTCCAAAGTGAACCACCTCACACTTTTCCGCATTAAACTCCATCTGCCACCTCTCAGCCCAGCTCTGCAGCTTATCTATGTCCCTCTGTATCCTATAACATCCTTCAGCACTATCCACAACTCAACCGACCTTCGTGTCATCTGCAAATTTACTAACCCATCCTTCTATAATGTTCTATAGTGTAGGTTAGATGGCCTTTAGTTTTTTTCCATGTCGGTGCAACATTGAGGGCCGAAGGGCCTGTACTGCGCTGTATCGTTCTATGTTCTATGTTCTACACCCTCTTCCAGGTCATTTATAAAAATGACAAACAGCAGTGGCCCCAAAACAGATCCTTGCGGTACACCACTAGTAACTGAACTCCAGGATGAACATTTGCCATCAACCACCACCCTCTGTCTTCTTTCAGCTAGCCAATTACTGATCCAAACCGCTAAATCACCTTCAATCCCATACTTCCTTATTTTCTGCAATAGCCTACCGTGGGGAACCTTATCAAACGCCTTACTGAAATCCATATACACCACATCAACCGCTTTACCCTCATCCACCTGTTTGGTCACCTTCTCAAAAAACTCAATAAGGTTTGTGAGGCATGACCTACCCTTCACAAAACCGTGTTGACTATCGCTAATCAACTTGTTCTTTTCAAGATGATTATAACCTTTTCCAACATTTTACCCACAACTGAAGTGAGGCTCACAGGTCTATAATTACCAGGGTTGTCTCTACTCCCCTTCTTGAACAAGGGGACAATATTTGCTATCCTCTGCTGCTCACGGATCGATAGTAAACTGCTTTCGCTTTTGGACTCCAGTGAATATCATAGCATTATATCTGACCATTACCCCCATCGATGAAACTATGGTTTCCTGAAAATGTGCCTTCTCAGTGTACTTAGAGTAGGGGTGGGCAAACTTTTCCGTGCAAGGGCCACATTCAGAAATTCACAATTTTAAAGGGCCGCATAGTGTATTAAGTAAAATAATTAATATTTAAAATAGCCAAAATAAAAGGTCTTTAAAGAAAAAAAAAGCACATTTATTTGCAAAACAAAGTAACTCAGTAAGTAACAGAACAATGTCAATGAGCATGATGCATCTGACTGCAGTCATTTACCAGTTTGTTGAAATCAGGTGTCAAGTTGCTTGTGTTGATCCTTAACACTGACAGAAGCACAACCTGGCCGAGTCAACGATAAAAACGCGCGTAGTGGGGTGGATGAGTGGGGCTGCCTTATTGGTCGGTTTAGTTGGGTGTGTGACCAATAGGAGTCCAGGTTACAAACAATAATAAGGCTTATTGTTTGTAACCTGGACTCCTATTGGTCGCACACCCAACTAAACTGACCAATGAGACAGCCCCACTCATCCACCCCACTACGCGCGTTTTTATGCGGCCCGCCAATGAGGTGCCCGGAATCATAACCAGCATTTTTGAAAAGCCGCCGGGGAAAAGCCGCTGAAGTAAATGCACTTATTGAATAAGCGCATTTACTTCAGCGGCTTTTCCCCAGCGGCTTTTCAAAAATGCCGGTTATGATTCCGGGCACCTCATTGGCGGGCCGCATAAAAAACTTTGTCGGGCCGCATGCGGCCCGCGGGCCGTAGTTTGCCCACCCCTGACTTAGAGTTTTGATCCTGCTCTCTGATGAAGAATTTATTAAAGTTATCTCCTCCCAGATTGATTTGTTCTTGGAGATCAGTACAACCCCTGATTTAATTCTATCCACTCTTTGGGAAGCATTTAAGACTTATGTCCATGGTCAGTTATTTTGTACACTGCAAGGATCAATAAGCATGGCTTAAATCGCCTATCTGAATCACGGTGGCACAGTGGTTAGCATTGCTACCTCACGGTAGTGAGGACCTGGGTTCAATCCGAGCCCCTGGCCACTGCCCGTGTGAAGTTTGCACATTCTCCCCACGATTGTGTGGGTCTCACCCGCACAACCCAAAGAGTTGCAGGGAAGGTGGATTGGCCACGCTAAATTGCCCCTTAATTGGAAACATTTTTTTAAAAACTCACAGACAGGAATTAAGAACAAAAGCTGATTTACCAAAAGAGGACAAACCAGTTTTGGAGTGGCCAAGAGAAGGATTTAAAAGGCAATTAAAGTTCACACCCAGAGTCAGATGATAATTGTGCAAGTTAGGTTAACGTGCGGCATGGTGGTTAGCAGTGTTGCCCCACAGTGCCAGGGACCTGGGTTCGATACCGACCTTGGGTGACTGTCTGTGTGGAGTCTGCACATTCTCCCAGTGTATGCGTGGGTTTCCTCCGGGTGCTCCGGTTTCCTCCCACAGTCCAAAGATGTGCAGGTTAGGTGGATTGGCCATGATAAATTGCCCCTTAGGGTGAGGTTACAGGAATAGTGCGGGCGGTTGGGCCTAGGTAGGGTGGTCTTTTGATGGGCCAAATGACCTCCTCCTGCACTATAGGAACTCAATGAATGAATGAGACAGAAGAGAAAAAATTGGTAAAATGTGAGCATCATCCCAACTAGATGCACACAGGTTCGGCAGAATTACTTGTTTACTAATTTTGTTTTGTAAGCATATCTTCACACACATAGTGGGCAGGTTTCTCCGTTTCAGAAACTATGTGTTGATGCTGGGACTGAATCAGTTAACTTCTATGACAACTAAATTGGCGCTGATCCCGGATCAATTCCGGATCCGTTAATAGGCTGGCACCGGCGATCACGATCGATTCCAATGAAAAACGGTTTCCGATTTGTCGGGGTCAGGATAGCCACTCGAGAAGCTGACAAGCTGCAGTCGCATATTCGCACTCCACAGCCCATACACACCATCCCAGCCAACACGACAGCTGCTCGAGGAGCGGTATCCTGGTTTGTAGACGTTGAGCTGGAGACCCTGCTGGACACCATGGTGGAGAGGTGCGCTACCCTGTTCCCCTGTGTAGGGTCGGAAGGACACTGCCACTCGCCACCGTACTCTGGCCTGGGAGCAGGTGGCAGAGGCCGTGCGTGCTGTTGCTCGTTTTTCGGTCCCAACAGCATCGCCAATACTGTTGCTAATATTAATGACCATGTTGGTGATCCACAAGCCTTCCCTTTTATCGATCAAATGACCACACAATCAGTTAGTTAGTTCAAAAGATGATTTATTTACATACACAAGAGTTACTTCGACAGGCTTCCGGTGGCGGCGATGTACGAGTGAGCCGCACATTCGGTGGGCTCTCACTCCGGCGGGGCTGAACAGCTGATTCCCCGCGATAACGGGACCACGGGGGCGGCAAAAAGGCTGCCGGGAACAGAAGAGGAGAGCGAGCTGCAGCAAATGGAAGTGTGGGAGGCCAGCAGGTGAGGAAGAAAGAGAGAGAGAGTGACGGAGGCAAGGAGGAAGCTGACCTGAAGGGTAAGATGGCGGACCCACGGACCTTCCTTCCTCCAGGACAAAGGAAAAAAAAAGTTTGGAGTTGCTGAGGAGGGACAGCTTGGACCCACTTCAGATGCCCAGGAGGTAAAATTCAAGGAGCTGGGCGAAGGAAAGCGGCAGCGAAGGCGCTGAGGAGCGGGCTGCGGCACATGGAACAGCGGGATTCCAGAAGGTAGAAGAAGAAGGAGAAAAAGGGACAGAGACAAGGACCTGAAGAAAATTACCTGGGACCTAAGATGGCGGACACACGGACCCCGGACTCAGCAATCCAGCTGGCGCTGGATAACATGCTCCAGGTAATGAAGTCCAGTTTTGAAGCGCTGAAGCGGGACAGCTTGGACCCAATCCAGAAAGCGGTGGATCAGCTGAACCAGAGGCTGGACGCCCAGGATGTTAAAGTTAAGGAGCTGGGAGAGGCGGTGGAGGAGCAGGCGGATGCGCAAACGGTTGCAGCGCTAGAAGTGGACGGCCTGAAAGAGCGGCAGAGAAGACTGCTGGACAGAGTGGAGGAGCTGGAGAATAGAGTCCGCAGGAACAATCTGAGGATGGTCGGCCTCCCGGAGGGGGCGGAGGGAGCTGATGCTGCAGCGTTTGTAGCAGACCTGCTGAAGCAGCTGATGGGGGCCGAAGCCTTTCCGCGACCGCTGGAGCTGGAGGGGGCACACAGAGTGCAAGCAAGGCAGGGGCGGCCGGGCGGACCCCCCCCCCCCCCCCCCCCCCGCCCGATGGTGATTAGGTTCCACAGGTTCGTGGACAAGGAGCGGGTGCTGCAGTGGGCAAAGAGCGCCAGGAGCAGCACGTGGAACAGTGTTCACCGCTTTTATCAGGACCTAAGCCAGGAGGTGGCTCGGCGGCGAGCAGCCTTTAAGAATGTCAAGGAGGTGCTGTTCAAGAAGCACGTGAAGTTTGGTCTGCTGTTCCCAGCTCGGCTATGGGTCACGCACCAGGGTCAACACCAATACTTCTCCGAGCCCGAATAAGCGATGGATTTTGTGAGGGATCTGGGGCTGGTCCCGAAAGGAGGCCCCAAAGACGCGACTTAGGGCCCGAGGAATTCTGTGGGAAGGAACGCCGAATGTGCCTGGACTGCTGCTCAACGGTTTGCTGGGCCAAGGGGGCCAAGCGGAACATTTGAGACTCTTTCCTTTGTTCATGGACATTTATGTGCTTTTTCTCTTTTTTCTGTGGTTTTTTTCTTTTTTTTCCTGTTTGGGCTGGTTTGTGCTTTTTGTGCAGCTCGCGGAAGACACTGGAGCCGGCTTGCCCCAGTGGGTGAGGAGGAGGACGGGGAAACAAGGGGAATGGGACAGGAAGGTGCCGGAGTGTTGAGTCACTGGGCTAGCAGATTGGCTAGTCAAGGAAGTCAGATGGGGGGGGAAGTTACAGCCAGTAGATGGCAGGGGTGGGGGTATCGGGGGATGGGGTTAGGGGAGGGAGGGTTGTTCTGCTGACGGGAGAGGGACTTGAAATAGGCACTGGAAAGGAGCTCGAGGGTGGAGGCAGCCAAAGGGCGGGCCAGGAATGGCGCGACGCACGGGTCAGGGGCCGGCCCGAGAAAGGCTATGGCTGACCGGCGGGGTGGGGGGGGTGGGATGTGCCCCCCGACCAGGCTGATCACCTGGAATGTTAAGGGACTGAATGGGCCGGTTAAGAGGGCGCGGGTGTTCGCGCACTTGCGGGCCCTGAGGGCGGACGTAATTATGTTGCAGGAGACACATCTGAAAGTGTCGGACCAGACCAGGCTAAGGAAGGGCTGGATTAGCCAGGTCTTCCACTCGGACTTGGACTCGAAGTCCAGAGGGGTGGCAATCATGATCAACAAGCCCGTGCAATTTGAGGCAGAGGGCATATCCGCAGACAGGGGGGGGAGATACCTGATGGTACGGGGCAGACTGGAGGGGAGAAGAGTGGTGCTGGTGAATATATATGCCCCGAACTGGGATGACGTGGACTTCATTAAAAGAGTGCTGGGGAAGATCCCGGACTTGGATTCTCGCAGGCTAATAATGGGAGGGGACTTTAACATGGTCCTTGACCCGACTTTGGATCGGTCGTGTCCCAGAACGGGTAGACTCTCTGCAATGGCAAGGGAACTGAAAGGGTTTATGGAGCAAATGGGGGCAGTGGACCCCTGGAGAGAGGGACAGCCAACAGGAAGGGGCTACTCGTTTTACTCGCACGTCCACAAAGTATATTCCAGGATAGATTTCTTTGTACTAAGCAGGGACTGTATGGGGGAGGTAAAGAACACTGAATACTCAGCAATTACCATTTCAGACCATGCCCCGTATTGGGTGGACCTGCAGTTCGGGGGAGCGAGCTATCAACGCCCGCAATGGAGGCTAGATGTGGGACTGCTGTCGGAGGAGGGGATCTGCGAGAGGCTTCGGAAATGTATAAAAAATTACCTGCAGGTGAATGACACGGGGGAGGTCTCAGCGGCGACCGTGTGGGAGGCGCTAAAGGCAGTAGTGCGGGGGGAGCACGCGGAGTCCCCGGGGGAGGTTTTACTCAGGGAGAGGCAGAGACTACAGGCGGAACTGGGGGCACTATCCACGAGCAGGGCCGTGGAACAGCTTAGGAAGGCGAGGGCAGTGGTGTACGAGTATGGGGAAAAGGCCAGCAGACTGTTAGCGCAGCAACTCAGGAGGAGGGAGGCGGCCAGGGAAATAGGTAGAGTGAGGGACGAGGGGGGGCGCAAAGTGGAGGATCCGGCAGAATTGAATAGAGTATTCCGGGATTTCTATCGTAAGCTGTATACTTCGGAGCCGCCGGAAGAACCGGAGGGGATGAAAAGGTTTCTGGACAGGTTAACATTCCCAACAGTTGGGGGGGGGGGGGGGGGGGGGGGGCGAGTGGAAGAGCTGGGGGGCCCCGATTAGAGTAGAGGAGGTATTGGGGGGCCTAAAGGCCATGCAGTCGGGGAAGTCCCCGGGGCCGGATGGATACCCAGTAGAGTTTTATAGGAAGTTCTCTGAGCTGGTGGGCCCGGTCTTGGCGAGGGTTTTCAATGAGGCAAGGGACAGAGGGACCCTGCCACCGACAATGTCACAAGCCACCATATCTCTGATATTGAAGCGGGGTAAAGATCTGGAGGTGTGCGGGTCCTACAGGCCAATCTCCCTGATTAATGTAGACGCCAAGCTCCTGGCAAAGGTACTGGCGGGTAGAATGGAGGACTGTGTACCGGAGGTGATTGGGGAGGATCAAACGGGGTTCGTGAAAGGTAGGCAGCTGGCGGCCAATCTGAGGAGATTGCTCAATGTGATAATGATGCCCCCGGCGGGTAGAGAGGTGGAGGTAGTGGTGGCAATGGACACCGAGAAGGCCTTTGACCGGGTGGAGTGGGACTATCTATGGGAGGTGCTCGGACGGTTTGGGTTCGGGGAGGGATTGGTGGATTGGATCAAATTATTATATCAGGCCCCGAGGGCCAGCGTCAGGACCAACAGAGAAGTTGTCAGAGTACTTTAGGTTGTACCGAGGGACTAGGCAGGGCTGCCCGCTCTCCCCCGCTGCTGTTTGCGCTGGCCATAGAGCCGCTGGCGATTGCGCTGAGAGCCGCAGAGGGATGGAAGGGGATGGTGAGGGGCGGGGTTGAACACAGGGTTTCTCTTTATGCAGACGACCTGCTCCTGTACGTGTCGGACCCAGTGGCCGGGATGGGAACTATACTGGGAATGCTGAGGGAGTTCGGCCAGTTCTCAGGATACAAATTAAATACGTCAAGAGTGAAATGTTTGTGGTCCAGGCAAGGGGCCAGGAGAACAGATTGAGAGGGCTACCGTTTAGGCTAGTTGAGGAAAATCTCCGGTATTTGGGAATCCAGGTGGCACGAGACTGGGGCAGGCTGCATAAGTTAAATTTGGCCAGGGTGGTGGAGCAAATGAAGGGAGAAATTTGGAGATGGGATGCACTCCCGCTGTCGCTGGCAGGGAGGGTGCAGACTGTAAAGATGACAATCCTCCCTCGATTTTTGTTTATTTTTCAGTGCCTCCCGATCTTTATCCCACAGTCCTTCTTCAAAAGAGTTAACGGGCTGATCATGAGCTTTGTCTGGGCGGGAAAGTCTCCGCGGGTGAAGAAGGCGATGTTGGAGAGGAACCGCAGCGAGGGAGGGCTGGCTTTGCCGAGTCTGGTCAATTATTACTGGGCGGCCAACATCGCTATGATAAGGAAGTGGATGGTGGGTACGGGGTCTATTTGGGAGTGGGTGGAGGCGGCTTCGTGCAGGGGCTCCAGTTTGGAAGCCCTGGTCACGGCTCCTCTACCGTTGCCGCCGGCCAAGTACACCACCAGCCCGGTAGTGGTGGCGACCCTGCGGATATGGGGCCAGTGGAGGAGGTATGTGGGGGAGATGGGGGCGTCTGTCTGGGCGCCAATCTGCGACAACCATCGGTTTGCCCCCCGCAGTATGGATGGGGGGTTCCGAGTATGGCGGCGAGCAGGGGCGGGAAGGATGGGTGATATGTTCCTGGAAGGGAGCTTCGCGAGTTTGAGGAGCTTGGAGGAGAAATTTGGGTTGGTAAGGGGAAATGATTTTAGATACTTACAGTTGCGGGACTTTGTTCGTAGACAGGTCCCATCTTTCCCGCGCCTCCCGCCAATGGGGATCCTCGACAGAATAGTCTCTAGGAGGGAAGAAGGGGAGGGCAGAGTCTCGGGTATATATAAGGTGCTCATGAGGGAGGAAGGGTCCCAGACAGAGGAACTGAAACTTAAATGGGAGGAGGAGCTAGGTGGGGAAATGGAGGATAGGCTGTGGGCAGAGGCCCTGAGTAGGGTAAACTCGACCGCGACATGTGCTAGGCTCGGGCTGATCCAATTTAAGTTCGTTCACCGGGCCCATATGACGGTGGCTCGGATGAGCAAATTTTTCGGGATAGAGGACAAATGCGCTAGGTGCGCGGGAGGACCAGCGAACCATGTTCATATGTTTTGGGCATGCCCTGAGCTGAGGGGGTACTGGGAGGGATTTGCGGGAGTCATGTCCCAGGTGCTAAAAACAAGGGTGGTGATGAGTCCAGGGGTGGCAATTTTTGGGGTTTCGGAAGACCCGGGCGTCCAGGGGGAGAAAGAGGCCGATGTGCTGGCCTTTGCTTCCCTGATAGCCCGGCGACGAATATTATTGGCATGGAGGGACTCAAAGCTCCCCGAAGACTGAGTGGTGGCTTGCAGACATGTCGAGTTTCCTGGGGATGGAAAAAATTAAGTTCGCCTTGAGGGGATCTGTGCAGGGGTTCACCCGGAGGTGGCAACCATTTATTGACTTCTTTGCGGGAGAGTGAGCGTCAGCAGGGGGGTGGGTGGGGGGAGGGGGGGGGGGGGGGTAGAGTAGAGTAGGAGGGAAAATATGGCGGGTAGTACCGGTGGGAGGGGAGCGGGCTTGTGCAATATGTTACGATGGAAGTATTGAAAGTACGTGGATGTTTGCACATATTTACCTTTTTTGCTTCCTTTCTGATGATGTCTGTAACTGTTTATAAAGCCAAAAACTACCTCAATAAAATTGTTTATTAAAAAAAAAAGAGTTACTTCGACGTGCAAACACAATATCTACTACGAGTTAAACTACACCTATCAGCTACAATAACCTATACTTAACTTCAGGGTGACCGGCACTGTGCAAATGGATAAAGGCCTTTATCTGGATTTCACTTGGCTGGTTCGAAGAAAGTGGCTCTGTCTCTGCTGGGCTCATCCGTCAGGTAGCGATCGTTGGTCTTGAACTTGGCTGGCTGTTCCTGCTACAGTTGGCTGGCACAGGCCGGATCCAAAAGAGACAGAACACATGGCTGTGCTCTCTTTTATCCCTCTGGGATTTCAATCTCTTTGGGGCGGTCCATAACCTTGGACCCAATAGTTTGACAGAACCCCAATAGGGCTCTGATCACTATCTTCGATTTCGGCCAATAAAGGGGCGGGTGCCTTGGTAGATGGGCGGTCACTGACCTTGGCAGTTGTGCTTCCTGAGTAAAGGGAGTGACGCCAATCAGTCCGTGGCTGTACCGGCTGCTTGATTGGAGTTCTATTGTCCTGGGAAAATGGGCCATTGAGACGCAAACGAGCGGGGGTTTCTATTAGGTCTAGTTGCCTGTGTTTTAGATACGCATAGGCTCTGTATCTGTCTGGGTCCTGGGTTGGCCATAATTCCCATGGTCCTTTGCAGGTGGCACTCTTAGATGGCTACAGTGCCAAGGGCCCCACCGCCAGAACTGGCCAGTAGTGTCGAAAGAAGGTGCACAACTTCTTCAGGGCGGCCAGGGTAATTGATAGCACTGTGCCCCTTGCAGCAATCTCCGTCCCACACACACACAATCCAATAATGTGTCATGTCTTGTATCTTGCAGGATCACATGGCGATGAGGTGGGCCCTTCTAGTGTCCCCCTCCCCAACCCCAAACAGATTCCAGGGACAAGGAGGCATGGATAGCAATTAGAGCCCTGAAACCACAGCCCGAGACAACCCGGAGCACCAGTCCCGGGGTGACACTGACTTCCCATCACAGCTGTCGCCCTCCACCACACCAGAGACACTCACCTCGGTTGGGCAATTTAGAGAAGCGGCTCCTGGGACACTATCTGGTGTACACCACACATGTGCTGCAGTACATCAGGTGGGGTAGGAACCCCCGAGGGGGCAGATGGGGGCCTGGCCCCAGGGACTCGGGCTTCTGGAAAGGATTGTCCCCAGACACATTGCCAGGGGCTACATAAGGGGCTGTCAGCAACTATCCAGCGCCTCCAGGTGCAGTTGGAGGAGTCCAACCACCTGCAAGGACAGGAGGCAGTGCCAACAATGCGTGTCACCCAAGCCACATGGGTGGCATCCATGGTGGAGGCTTGGGGGCACAGGTAATGACCATGGGTCAAGATATCCAAGGCCTACAGCCCTCTGTGCGGGCAGTGGCCGAGGCACAGGACAGGGCTGCCCTGTCACAAGCAGCTATGTACCAGAGCCACCGAGACATTGCAGTGGCGCTTCAGATCTTGGCCCAGTCACAACGGGTTATGGCTGAGGGCATCTTGGCAGTGCCCTGACACTGGCTGACCTGAGCCCGTCACAGAGGGAGGTGGAACAGTCACTGGGTGTTGTGGCACAGTCCCAGAGAGAACTGGCCCAGTTACTGTGCACCATGACCACAAGCATGGAGACCCTAGTCGAGACGAACGTGAGCCTCCGGGACTGGCAGGGCCTGGTGGCAGGACAGCCCCAGGAGTTTGCTCAGCCTTTTGGAGTAGCCCAGAGGCCATCGAGTACCCCAGGTGAGGAGGAGGTCACTGAGCCCATGCCAGTGACTCCCGCAGGTGTTAGGAACCATTGAGTGTCCAGGATGAAGGTGTCATACATACTTACGGGTATCGGGCGCAGATGTTCAGCTCATCGCCACACACCGGCTACACATTCTTCGAGTGGAACTCCTTTTCGTTTGTGAAGACCAGCCTGTAGTGGGCCGGTGCTTATGCATCCTGTCACTCAACCCATGGACATGGGGAATCCTGACAATGGCAATGAACCCTGCTGCCTGGGCATCCTGGTGGGTTGGGTCCATATTCAGGCTGATGTATTGTGCCAACTGGGCATATAGAGTCTCCGTGGCATAAATGTTCAGGTTGGCCCTCACCTTGATGGCCACGGGGAGCAGGTGTCCTCTCCCATATCCCCGCCATTCTCATTGCGCCATGATCCAGCAGATATGCTGCTCAGCCAGAGTCTGTAATGGCATGCCCAGACTGGCAGGTCCTCGAATGACAGCCACTATTGGTACACATGGGGCCTGATGCGGCGCCTCCTTCCCACCTCCTCCTCGGCCTATTGGGCCCGGCTGGCTCCAGCTCCTCTGCGGCAGGCTCCGTTGCTGCAGGGTCCTCTCCGAGCAGCCCCTGCTTGTACAGTCTCTGTGTATCCTCCAGGGCTATGGCAGCCAGGATAAAGGCCACCATTCCTGGTTGGATTCCAGGTCCAACAGGCTACATGATTGCCCTGGTCTGCACTGCAACCCTTGTGCCTGTATGTCCCCCTTCCGACCCCCCCTCCGTCCCCATCCCAACACCCATCCCCGGCCATTCCCCTAGCACACACCCCACCCCACCACTGGCCTATCGGTGCCCGGCACCGCGGAGCTCTGGCCCCGGCACCTGCCCCTGCAGGCAGTCACCCCTCCCTGCCAACAGTGGGTACCGGTGGCGGTCCCTACCCATGCCGGTGAAATGTTCCACGACCCCCTCCGACACCCTCATGTAGGGGCTACTGTGGGCTTCCCCCTTGATTGGGCCGCACGCTGCCTCACCAGTGGGTGATGCCCATTTGCCGGAAGGGGTTTGTGGGGTGAAGGGGTGGGTGAGGCGCAACGGTGGTGGTGTGGGGGCATCTATATGACCGGTGTCACTCTGCGCACCACGGGCCATGGTGGGCGGTCAATGGTGTGTGCAGCAAGATGGCTGCCTCGCAGGCTATGGCAGTGGCAGTCTGTGCCTGGACACCCTGGTCACACCCCCCTTCCCCGTCACCCCCACTACTCTCCCCCGGATCTGGCAGACGCCCTCCCCCCCCCCCTTTGCCAGCCAACCATGCGGCAACTGGACCGGCAACCCATGGTCGTGCCCCTGGGAACAGGTTCTACCTCCTCTCTCCACGGTAGCACAGTGCTTAGCACAGTTGCTTCATAGCTCCAGGGTCCCAGGTTCGATTCCCGACTTGGGCCACTATCTGTGCGGAGTCTGCACGTTCTCCCCGTGTGTGCGTTGGTTTCCTCCGGGTGCTCCGGTTTCCTCCCACAGTCCAAAGATGTGCGGGTTAGGTGGATTGGCCATGATAAATTGCCCTTAGTGTCCAGAAAATGTTAAGTGGGGGTTACTGGGTTACGGGGATAGGGTGGATATGTGAGCTTCAGTAGGGTACTCATTGTAAGGGCCGGTGCAGACTCGATGGGTCGAATGGCCTCCTTCTGCACTGTAAATTCTATGATTCTGAGCGGCCTGTTTCACGATTTTTTAAACTACAAGTGAAACCTGCTGTCGGTAATTCCTCTTGGTGGAGGCGGAGCATCGGGAAGGTCCCGGAGAATACCCGGATGGGCCTGCTCATGTTATCCCAACTGTCTTTACTGTATGTGCGGAGAAGAATGCATTCACATCGCTGTCGAGGTACCGAAGCATAGCATTCTGTCAAGCTCCTGGCCATGATTTTTACCTCGCGCGCGATTTTCCGCCCAATCATGTCTCACGATTCCAGCGTCACTGGACGGAGAATCCCGCTCACTGGTTTTTCCCTTTGGGTGGAACGATTCCTAGTTATTGTTAAATAAATAAGTTTTTGTTTCTTTTTACAAAACGAAAATTTTGAGTACCCAATTATTTTTTTCCAATTAAGGGGCAATTTCGGGTGGCCAATTCACAAGCCCTGCACATGTTCTTGGGTTGTGGGGGTGAGACCCACACAGACACAGGGAGAATGCGCAAACTCCACATGGACAGTGACCCGGGGCCGAATTCGAACCCAGGTCCTCGGCGCCGTGAAGCAGCAGTGCTAACCATTGCGCCACCATGCTGCCCCCAAGTTTTTGCTTCTACCTACTCGGTGTGAACTCTTTGTTGCCCCACCAAATGAAAGGCTGCATCCACAACCTCTCTTCTAAAGCTAGATATGAATACAGCCATCTTAAGGATAACCCCAAAGAACCTTGGTCCAAAAGCCCACCTGGAGCAAAACAAAACATAAGTTTCATCTTCAGCCTCCAATACCAAATAGCCCAGCAATAACATAAAAATTGTCATATTGAAACTGTTATCACAATAAGCAACATCATAATCAGCTTTCAACCTTTGCGGTTGCTGTTAATATAGTACTACCATTAAGCGTTCAACATTAGTAACAAACTGTGGGCGGCTGTAGAAGGGGAAAAAACACTCAAAGAGGGAAGGAAGCTTCCCACAGCTAAAATCCGACAGAATGTCAACAGTCATTACAGCCCATCAAACAGATCAGACAGTTAACAAGGAGCTGTTTTTCACGTAATATGATCTTTCACTGATTCTGGATCAAGGAATATTTTTGAAATGCTGTTGCTACATATGACTCTTAATCTGGCAGGGTAGAAGACTAAATTCTGCCCTTACACATTGCCATAGGAGACCCTTAACCTCCCAAAGGCAGCCACAGAATCTTCGCCTTGACGTGGTGCATCCAGACCTTCCTAACCCACAGACCACAATCAGTAAGGATAGGCAACAACACCTCTTCCACGGTCATCCTCAACACCGGTGCCCCACAAAGCTGCGTCCTCAGCCCCCTACTACAGTATACTCCTTATACACCTTTGTGTGGCTAAATTCCCCTCCAACTCGATTTTCAAATTTGCTGATGACACCACCATAGTGGGTCGGATTTTAAACAATGACAAGACAGAGTACAGGAATGAGATAGAGAATCTAGTGAACCGGTGCAACAACAATAATCTCTCCCTCAATGTTAACAAAACGAAGGAGATTGTCATCGACTTCAGGAAGCGTAGAGGAGAGCATGCTCCTGTCTACATCAATAGGAACGAAGTAGGAAGGGTCGAGAGCTTTAGGTTTTTAGGTGTCCAGATTACCAGCAACCTGTCCGCCCCCCCCCCCCCCCCCCCCCCCCCCACCCCCCAATGCCAACACTACAGTTTGTTTTTAATTTAGCGTACCCAATTAATTTTTTCCAATTAAGGGGCAATTTAGCTTGTCCAATCCACCTACTCTGCACATCTTTGGGTTGTGGGAACAAAACCCACACAGACACGGGGAGAATGTGCAAACTCCACACGGACAGTGACCCAGAGCCGGGATCGAACCTGGGACCTTGGTGCCGTGAGGGAGCAGGGCTTATTCACTGGGCCACAGTGCTGTCCCTCCGGCACTATAGTTAAGAAAGCCCACCAACGACTCTACTTTCTCAGAAGACTAAGGAAATTTGGCATGCCAGCTATGACTCTCATCAGCCTTTGCAGATGCACGATAGAAAGCATTCTTTCTGGTTGTATCATAGCCTGGTATGGATCCTGCTCTGCCCAAGACTGCAGGAAACTACAAAAGGTCGTGAATGTAGCCCAGTCCATAACACAAACCAGCCTCCCATCCATTGACTCTATCTACAATTCCTGCTGCCTCAGAAAGGCAGCCAGCATAATTAAGGACCCCACACACCCCGGACATACTCTCTTCCACCTTCTTCCATCAAGAAAAAGATACAAAAGTTTGAGGTCACGTACCAACCGACTCATGAACAGCTTCTTCCCTACTGCCATCAGACTTTTGAATGGACCCACCTCGTATTAAGCCGATCTTTTCTCTACACCCTAGCTATGACTGTAACATTACATTCTGCAGTTTCTGCTTCCTTCCTTATGTTCTGATGCACTATCAATTACGATGAGATGAGAGTAGGATGTAATCGAGGCTTTATTACACTGAGATGTGTGACCTCCGACAGCAGCTGGCAAAATGGCTGCTGTTCGGAGAGCACACACATTTATACTCTGCCTACTGGGCGGAGCCAGCAGGCAGGGATCTACCCCCATATCTGTAGTACAGGGGCCTTACCGTAATACCAGTATTACAATATAATACAACAGTGGTGACTACCACATTCACCCCCTGTTAAAAATGAGTCCAGCGGGGGTGGTGGAAACTATTTACATACAGATTGGCTCTAAAATTACAGAGAAGGTTACAAATTTAGACGATCGGGCGCCTTGATCTGTCGTTGAGAGCGCCGCAGTGCTGGTAGCAACTCAGGCGTCGGCTTGGTTTTCAGTGACTCCGGGAGCGTATCGACATCCTCTTCATCTCCGGGTGGGTCCAAGGGGAGGACGGATTGTCCTGGAGCGGGGGCTGCGGTGGGGTGTGCTGGGGGGAGGGAGGGTGGCGCCGGGGCAGAGTGGGAGGGGGGTGTGGGGACCCAGCTGGTGCCAAGTCCCTGAGGGAGACGATGTCTTGGCGGCCTTCGGGGTACGCCATGCAGGCATACTGTGGGTTTGCGTGGAGTAGCTGTACCCTCTCAACCAATGGGTCCGCCTTGTGGAGCCGCACGTGCTCACGGAGGAGAACGGGTCCTGGAGCTGCCAGCCACGTTGGGAGCGAAACCCCGGAGGTGGACTTCCTGGGGAAGGCAAAGAGATGTTCATGGGGGGTTTCATTAGTCGCAGTACACAGGTAACACTGGTATTACGGTAAGGACCCTGTACTACAGGTATGGGGGTAGATCCCTGCCTGCTGGCTCCGCCCAGTAGGCGGAGTTTAAAGTGATTTTTCTCCAAACAGCAGCCATTTCGCCAGCTGCTGTAGGAGACAACACATCTCAGTGTAATAAAGCCTCGATTACATTCCAATCTCATCTCGTCATAATTGATAGTGCATCACATATTGCTCATTTGTTTCTGAGGTAAGAAGGCTTCTGCCCCTAAAGAGCCATTTGCAAACTGACCATAGCACCACGGAGTCTGCATCTCAGTATTTCCAAAACCTTAAAAATGAGGATTGTGAGGTCAGGTGGAGGCTCTTCCTCAGATTAGGAGAGAAGAAGTGAGAGGGGGTCAGCTGACCAGAGACATCGTCAACCTACAAGAGCAAGCAGCACACACTGAAGGTGTTGAAGGCAACGGAGGCACAATTACCCTCCGGGAAGAGTATACAGAGTTAGATCCAACTATCTGGACTTGACGGAGATGCAGTGCAGAAGAAGGATCCGCCCTCTCTTTTTAAAAAATAAATTTAGAGTACCTAATTCTGTTTTTTTTCCAATTAAGGGGCAATTTAGCGTGCCCATTCCACCTACCCTGCATATCTTTGTGTTGTGGGGGTGAGACCCACCCAAACGCGTGGAGAATGTCAAACTGCGCACGGACAGTGGCGCGGGGCCGGGATCAAACTCTGGTCCTCAATGCCGTCAGGCAGCAGTGCTAACCATTGTGCCACTGTGCAGCCCTGGATCTGCCCTCTCAAGGAAGACAGTAACTTCCATCTGCAAAATGATGGAGGGGGTCTCTTCTGCCTCCGCCATGGTGGAGGCCATGCTGGTGGCGGAAGAAAAAGAGTGCCTCCACGGCACAGGCCCGCCCGCCGATCGGTGGGCCCCGATCACGGGCCAGGCCACCGTGGGGGCACCCCCCGGGGTCCGATCGCCCCACACCGCCCCCCCCCCCCCTCTCCCGCCGGCACCAGAGGTGGTTTAAACCACGTCGGGGGAGAGGCCTGACAGCGGCGGGACTTCGGCCCATCGCGGGCCGGAGAATCGCCGCGGGGGGCCCGCCGACCGGCGGGGCGCGATTCCCGCCCCTGCCGATTCCCGGGTGGCGGAGAATTCCGGCCACGGGGGGGGGGGGGGGGGGGGGGGGGGGGCGGGATTACGAAGGCCCCGGGCGATTCCCTGACCTTGCGGGGGGTCGGAGAATTCCGCCCGAGATTTCCCAACTACAAGGAGACAAAATTCAATATCAGTAATGCTGATGTCGTACAACACTCAAACATGTTGATTCAATATCACAATGAGTGTAATATGGTCATCTTCATCATAATAAATTGCAATACGAGGGCAGCATGGTGGCGCAGTGGGTTAGCATTGCTGCCTCACGGCGCCAAGGTTCCAGATTAGATCCCGGCTCTGGGTCACGGTCCGTGTGGAGTTTGCACATTCTCCCCGTGTTTGCGTGGGTTTCACCCCCACAACCCAAAGATGTGCAGGGTAGGTGGATTGGCCACGCTAAATTGCCCCTTAATTGAAAAAAATGAATGTAAAAAAAATAAATAAATTGCAATACCTTGCCAAGACTAATTCACATATTTCCCCCCCCCCTACAGTGCACGGTGTACACCAGAAATAATCAGCCGGATTCTCCGAACTTCCGTGCTGAAATCGCGCTTGGCGCGGGGGCAGAGAATGGGGCATCAGACCCACGATCGGGTCTGACGCCTTCCCGTGATTCTCCAGGGACCGGAAATCGCTGCCAGTCAGGCGTGCGCGGTCGACTCGGCGCCGGTCGGGGGCATTGAAAGAGGTGATTCTCCGCTGACAACTGGCCGAGTTCCTGCCGGCGTGGTTCACTCATGGTTCCACCCGGCGGACACTCGGAGTGGTGGCTGCGGACACAGTCCGCGGCAGCCCTGGTGGGGGCTGGGGGGATCCGTCACCGGGGTGGGCCTCCTGGACGGCCAGGCCCGTGATCGGGGGCCATCGATCGGCAGGCGCGCGCAATCTGTGGTGGGGCCTATATTGGCGGGGCTGGCCCGCTGTGTGGGTCCGCCATGTTTTGGACCTGCGGCTGGAAGTGCAGGGCCCCGTGTTGGCGGCCGGAGCTGCGTGGACTACTCCAGGGCCCTGCAAGCCCTCTTCAAAACGGTGATTAGCGGCCGTTTTCTTGCAGTGGCATGGGGACAACGCCCCATTATCAGAGAATTCCGCCCCATGAACCTCACAGACAACAAATTTTCTGAGGGGCTGAATCCTTCTGAAGGTGCACCATCACAAGCCAGCTGAGATATTCACACTCAGTGAACCCAGTTAGACAGATGGCTGAGCTTTCACCTGGTGGCTCACACTTCATAAGTGTGCAAGAGCAGATGGTGGTGATAGGGACTGCTGCTGCGAGTCCATGCTGGAGAGTGTGGTGGAGAGCAGATGGTGGTGATAGGGACTGCTGCGGCGAGTCCATGCAGGAGAGTGTGGTGGAGAGCAGATGGTGGTGGTAGGGACTGCTGCGGCGAGTCCATGCAGGAGAGTGTGGTGGACAGCAGATGGTGGTGATAGGGGCTGCTGCGGCGAGTCCATGCTGGAGAGTGTGGTGGAGAGCAGATGGTGGTGGTAGGGACTGCTGCGGCGAGTCCATGCAGGAGAGTGTGGTGGACAGCAGATGGTGGTGATAGGGGCTGCTGCGGCGAGTCCATGCTGGAGAGTGTGGTGGAGAGCAGGTGGTGGTGATAGGGACTGCTGCTGCTGCTGGAGAGTGTGGTGGACAGCAGATGGTGGTGATAGGGACTGCTGCTGCTGCTGGAGAGTGTGGTGGAGAGCAGATGGTGGTGATAGGGACTGCTGCTGCTGCTGGAGAGTGTGGCTCTCTCTAAGCTTTGCTCAGCCACACACGGATACAATGGGGTGGAATTCTCCGGTCCCCCAGCCATGTGTTTCTCGGTGGCGTGCCGTTCGCTGATGGTGAGATTCTGGGATTTCCCACTGAAGCCACCCTACGGCACCGGGAAACCCGTTGGTGGGGGTGCGCTGCCAATGGGAAAAGTGAATCGCAATGGCCTGTTGGAACCAATAATTCTACGGACACGTGCTTGTAGGATTAGAATAGCGGTTTTAATATACTTACAACAGAGCCAGCCTGTTAGCCGTTGAACTTTTGGTGAACTGGCTGACTCTGTGGCATGGATCTTTATACAGCAGCTCCAGGGGGAGGAGTTCTGGGCGGAGCCAAGGGAGGAGCCCAGTACGAACTCTCGGGTACTCCCAGAGCTACTCCCCCTGGTGGTCAGGTAGTGCAACTGCACTTACAATATTGATACATATATCTACTTGGAACAGAGTGACATTGGTAACTATAATGCCGTGTGAATCTCATTCACCACATGGCCGGAGAATTCGGTACTCTTCTTTAGTAGAATCACATAAATGGATTTGTACTAGTTTCTCGTCTTGTCATTTGTGGTTCCTTGGTGACAAAGTTACCTTTTAATTTGCTTGCTGATGAATGGGAAGGCCTGAATTGATAGGGATCATTGGGAACTGTGCAGGAGTTGGTTGTTTGCCGCACTGCTTTGTATTTGCGCCACTAGGGAGATGGCCTTTGCACATGGTTCTTCTGACTGCTGCAACCCACGAGGACCTCACTTTTGTACCAACCAGGGCCGGTTTTAAGCCTATTTGACCAATTTCATCAAATTGGGCCCCGCACCTTAAGGGGGCCCCGCGCCAGCGGCGACAGAGTTACCGTTTGAAGCCTTTTCTGTATTCTAAGAGGAACTCTAGGGTAGTTTTTACTTTTGGGGAACGCACCGCATTACCGTTGACAAATCCTTCAGCCCTGTGCCACCAAATCCTTCCACCCGGGTAAGTAAGTTTCAAAATTTTAGTATATCAAGCATTTAACGTTTTTTTTGGTTAAAGACGAGCATACTACACGAAATATAAACATACATTAATTTTTACTTTTGTAGAGTAGGGGCCCCGCCATCACTTTTCTAATTGGGCCCGCAATTCCTAGCACCGGCCCTGGTACCAACAAACCCAGATTCTTAGACCTTAGAACAGTACAGCACAGAACAGGCCCTTCGGCCCTCGATGTTGTGCCGAGCCATGATCACCCTACTCAAACCCACGTATCCACCCTATACCCCCAACAACCCCCCCCCTTAACCTTATTTTTTAGGACACTAAGGGCAATTTAGCATGGCCAATCCACCTAACCCGCACATCTTTGGACTGTGGGAGGAAACCGGAGCACCCGGAGGAAACCCACGCACACACGGGGAGGACGTGCAGACTCCGCACAGACAGTGACCCAGCCGGGAATCGAACCTGGGACCCTGGAGCTGTGAAGCATTTATGCTAACCACCATGCTACCGTGCTGCCCAATCCTTGGCAGCAATGTGAGCAGCTGGTGATGCATGGCCTTCATCACTCCCCTCCTTCATGACTTCCTCCTCCTCCCTGGAATCATCTGCAGGCATTCTGTGCTCTGGGCATTTGCAGATCCAACCCTCATTTTTAAAAAAAATATTTTATTCAAGGCATTTTCACAGATATTCACAAAATATCAAAATAACAACACATCAACTCAATAAACCACTACAACCCCGCAGACAGCAACACCCGGACACATCCCGCCTTCCCATTTTAATCACCTTACTCCCCCAAACCTCCCCTTCCCGCCCCTTACTGACCCCTCAATCCTCTTTAAAAAAATCAATAAACGGCTTCCATCTCTGGGTGAACTCCTCTGCCGACTCTCACAAAGCGAACTTGACCTTTTCCAGCCTCAGGAATTTTGCCAGGTCACTCACCCACATTCCCACGTTCAGCGGCTCCACCATTCGAGCAAAATCCGTCTCTGGGTTATCAGGGAGGCAAAGGCCAAAACATCGGCCTCTCTCACCCCCTGGACTCCTGGGTCTTCCGACACCCCGAACATCGTCACCTCTAGACTCGGAACCATAACCACACCCAGCACCTCGGACATCATGTCCGAGACCAGTGCCAGAACCCCTTCGGTCTTGGACATGCCAAGAACATGTGGATGCGATTCGAGCCCCCCCTCCCCCTCCCCCAGCGCATCCCCCACAACTATCCTCTCCCCCCACAAAGAAGCTACTCATCCTCGCCAACGATTTATGAGCCTTATGCGCCACCTTAAACTGGATGAGGCTTAACCTTGAACACCATGAAGACGTGCTCACTCTCTGCAAGGCGTCCGTCCACGTCCGGCCCCCACCTCCCCTCCCAGCTCCTCCTCCCATTTATACTGATGTCCCCCACCAGGGCTCCCTCCCACTCCATCAATTCCTTGTAGATATCCGACACCTTCCGCTCCCCTATATCGTCCTTCGACAACAACTTGTCCTGCAACTCCAGGAGTGCAGTCCAGGAAAAGACGGCATCTCTTTCCTCACAAAGTACCGAACCTGCTGGTACCTAAACTCATTTCCCCGCGCAACTCATATACTTCCTCCAAGTCCTCCAGCCCCCTGTAAACAAGTCCCTAAAGCACTCGATCCCCGCCTGCTGCCACCCCCTAAATCTCGCTTCCAGCCCCGCCGGAGCAATCCTATGATTATCGTAGAGTGGTGCCCACACTGAGACACCCTTCAGCCCCAAATGCTGCCACTGCTCCTACACCCTGAGGGCCGACACAACCAGTGGGCTCACGGAATATCTGGCCAGCGAGAACTGTCAAGGCGCCAACACCAAAGCCCTCAAACTCGTTCCCCTACACGATGCGGCCTCGACCCGTCCCCACATCAACCCCTCCCCCATGTCCCATTTCCTCACCATTACAATGTTCGCCGTCCTGTAATAATTTATCCTAATCGGCCGCGCCAGCCCCTTCCCCTCGTCCCTGTTCCATAAAAGCCCACCGCACCCTCTGGGTCTTCCCCACCCACACAAACCTGGAGATCAGCCCATTGACCTTCCTTTTTAAAAAAAATTTAGAGTACCCAATTCATTTATTCCAATTAAGGGGCAATTTAGCGTGGCCAATCCACCTACTCTGCACATTTTTGGGTTGTGGGGGCGAAACCCACGCAGACACAGGGAGAATGTGCAAACTCCACACGGACAGTGACCCAGAGCCGGGTTTGAACCTGGGACCTAGCCGCCGTGAGACCGCAGTGCTATCACTGCGCAACCATGCTGCCATCCCATTGACCTTCCTAAAGAACGACCTAGGGATAAAGATCGAGAGGCTCTGAAACACAAACAGAAATCTAGGCAGCACCAAAATGTTCACAGTCTGCAGCCACCCTGCCAGCGACAGCGGCAGCACATCCACCTCTTAAAATCCACCTTCATCTGCTCCACCAGTCAAGCCACGTTTATCCAGCTGCACCCAGCTCCGTGCCACCTGGATACCCAAATACCTGAATCTAACCCCACCAGCCTAAATGGCAATTCCCTCAGTCTCCTTTCCTGCCCTCTGGCATTAATTGGAAACACCTCACTCATTCCTGTGTTCTATTTATATCCCGAAAACCAGCAGAATTCCCCCAAAATCTCCAAACTACCTCCAATGCTGTCCACCGGGTCTGAAATATACAATAACAGCACTTCCGGGTACGAGACCCTATACTCGGTACTTCCCACCCACTCAATCACTCTCCATTCCCTCAAGGTCCTAAGCATCATTGCCAATGGCTCTATCGCCATGGCAAAAAGCAATGGGGAAAGCAGGCACCCCGTCTCATCCCCCGGTGTAACCCAAAGTACTCCAAACTCACTTGGTTCGTCTGCACACTCACAACTGGCGCCTTGTACAGCAGCCGGACCCAATTCACAAGCCCCTGCCCGAACCCGAACCGGCCCAGCGCCTCCAACAAATACGCCCACTCCATCCGATCAGAGGCCTTCTCCGTATCCATCACCACCACTAACTCTACCTTCTGCCCCTCCAAAAGCATCATAATTACATTGGGTAGCCTCTGCACAATCGGCGTCAACTGCCTTCCCTTCACAAACCCTGTCTGATTCTTGCCTATCACCCCCGGCACACAGTCCTCAATTCGCAATGCCAACACCTTCGCCAACAACTTGGGATCTCCATTCATAAATGATATTGGGTGGTACGACCCACACTGCTCCGGATCCTTATTAAAATATGGGAGGTGGAAGCCTGTGGCAATGTAGGGGGGGGGGGGGGGGGGAGTTTACCCCTCTCCCTCGCTTCATTATACGCCCTAACCAGCGGTGGCCCTAGGTGAATCGCCGCATCCCCTCATCCCCAGTCGGGGGCTCCGACTCCTAGAGCCTCCTATAAAAGGCCTCAAATATCCCATTCACCCCTTCCAGGTCCTTCCCTTATTATCCCTAACTCTACCAATCACGCTCTCTGCCTCCTGCTTCCTCAACTCGGGGACCAACATCCTACTCGCCTTTTCCCCATACTCATACACAGCCTCTCTGTCCCCCACACAAACACAGGGAGAATGTGCAAACTCCACACGGACAGTTACCCAGAGCCGGGATCGTCCCTAGGACCTTGGTGCCATGAGGCAGCAGTGCTAACCACTGCACTACCGTGCTGCCCCTCCCCCCCCATAATCAATCGGTGGGAGTCTAAGTCCGGAAACTTCCTAACACCTGCTTCATAAAATCCACGTCATCCCAATTCGGGGCATAAACGTTTACCAGCATCACTGGCATCGCCTCCAGCTTCCCACTAACCATCACATAGCCCCCCCCCCCCCCCACCACCCCACCAGATCGGACAGAATACTCCCCACCCGAACGCAACCTTCTTAATGACCTTCGCCGCCACTCCCCTCGTCTTCATATCCAGCCCTGATTGAAATACCTGTTCCACCCACCCCTTTTTCAGCCTCGCCTGATCCCACAACTTCAGGTACGTCTCCTGCAAAACTGCCACATCTGCCTGAGTGGACGTGGAGTGAATGTTTCCACTTGCAGGAATAACTAGAACCAGAGGGCACAATCTCAGACTAAAAGGATGATCCTTTAAAACTGAGATGAGAAGGAATTTCTTCAGCCAGAGAGTGGCGAGTATGTGGAATTCTTTGCTGCAGAAGGCTGTGGAGGCCAAATCACTGAGTGTCTTTAAGACAGAGATAGGAAGGTTCTTGATTAATAAGGGGATCAGGGTTGTGGGTAGAAGGCAGGTGAATGGGGATGAGAAAAATATCAGCCATGATTGAATGGCGGAACAGACACAATGGGCCGAATGGCCTAATTCTGCTCCTAAGTCTTATGGGTTTATGGGACTGGAGAGGGATTAAGTGGGGGTGCCTCGAGCACAGAGTCTCATTGTATGCGAACGACCTGCTGCTGTATATTTCGGACCGGTGGATAGTATCAGAGGAAACCTAGGGGAATATGGGAAAAAGCGAGGTGTTCCCAATTAAGACTAGAGGGCAGGAAAGGCGGCTAGGGGAGTTGCTGTTTAGGGTGGTGGGGGCGAGTTTTAGGTATTTGGGTATCCAGTTGGCATGGAGTTGGCAGCAGTTGCACAAGCTGAACCTGGCTCGGTCCACCGGTCCGAAATATACAGCAGCAGGTCGTTCGCATACAATGAGACTCTGTGCTCGAGGCACCCCCACTGAATCCCTCTCCAGTCCCATAAGACTTAATGGAGCTGATGAGGTCGGACGTTAAGAGGTGGATGTGCTGTCGCTGTCGTGACAGGTGCAGACGGTAAAAATAATGGTGCTGTCAAGGTTGCTGTTTGTGTTTCAGAACCTCACAATCTTTGTCCCCAAGTCGATTTTTAAGAAGGTCAATGGGCTGATCTCTGGCTTTGTGTGGACGGGGAAGACCCCATGGATTAGGAGGGCTTCCTTGGAGCGGGGGCGAGGCCGGTGGGAGGAGGGGAGGTGGCGCTGCTGAATATGATGAATTACTTCTGGGTGGAGAATATCGCTATGGCTAGGAAGTGGCCCGTTGGGGAGGGGTCAGTGTGGGGACAGATGTAAGCGGTATTGTGTCGGGATATATGTTTAAGGGTGTTGGTGTCTCTACCGTTCCCGCCAGCCAGGTACTCTGTGAGCACAGTGGTAATGTCGGTCCTAAGGGTGTGGGGGCAGTGGCAGCAGCATCTGGGGCTGGAGGGTGCCTCGGTGTGGGCACTGATCTGCGATAACTATAGGTTTGCACCAGCGGGTTGGACACGAGGTTTAGGGGATGACGGCAGGCAGGGATTGAGTGATTTGGTGACTTGTTTATAGGGGTCAAATCTGAAAAGTTGGAGGACCTGGAGAAAGAGTATGAGTTGCCCAGGGGCAATGCTTTTAGGTACCTGCAGGTTCCGAACTTTATAAGGAAAGAGGTGCCATCATTTCCTGGGTTACTGCCCCTGGGATTGCTGGAAAAGGTGCTGTCGAAGGACAAAATAGAGGAGAGTGGATGTCAGGTATCTATCAGGAGTTGATGGAGTGGGAGGGAGCCCTGGCGGGGTAAATTAAGGGTAAGTGGGAGGAGGAGGTGGGAGGGGAGGTGGGGGTGAGACGTGGGCAGAGGCCTTGCAGAGGGTGAACGCATCCTCATTGTGTGAAGCTAAGCCTCATCCAGTTCAAGGTGGTGCATAGGGCTCATATTACGGTGGCGAGAATGAGTAGGATAGGTGTGGGCGGTCCCCGGGGGGCCCGCAAATCACGTTCACATTGATGCGACCATCAATTCACATGAGACGGAGAGTTGAAGTGAACTGTGCCTTTAATCAGCTAGAACTGTGCCTGCCTGCGACTGCTCTGCACTGAGAGCCGCCTACAGGGCAGCAGCTCTATATACCTCCCCGAGGGGGCGGAGCCAGGGGCGGAGCCCACAAGGGCACCAACATGATACAGTGCGATGTAATGTAATACAATGGCCCATAGGTGGAGCCCACAAGGGCAACAACATAGTACAATACAATACAGTAGTGAATGTTTGCCGTGATACATTCACCACACACGTGTTCTGGGTGTGTCCCAGATTGAGGGGGTTCTGACAGGGCTTTTGGGTGTGGCCCCAAGTCTAGAGATGGTGATATTTGGGGTGTCGGAAGACCCGGGAGTCCTGGGGGTGAGAGAGGAGGACGTTTTGGCCTTTGCCTCCCTGTTAGCCCAGAGGAAGATTTTGCTTGGGTGGCGGAGCCCCCAAAAGTGGGGGTGTGGGTGAGCGACGTGCGGAATTCCTGAGGTTGGAGAAGGTTAAATTCTCCTTGAAGGGGGGGGGGAGGGTAAGTGGATTAAAATGAGGAAGGTAGGATGTGAAATGGGGTTGGCGGAAGGAGAACGAGAGATGGGGGAGTGGGTGTTGGTTGTTTATTGAGTTGTTTGCTTGTTCTTCTGATTCTGATTGCATATATGAAAATGCCTTAAATAGAAATATATTTTTGAAACTTTTAGTTCTGAAACTGAATGAGATGTGAGATATACTGAATGGCAGCCTATGCATTTTGTTGATTGGAGTATTTGATCCTGCACCGGACTGATTCATTCTGCCCTGCACTGCCCTGTGCTGCACTGCCCTGTCATCAGCTGCTTTATCCATCTCGTTTCTCATTGGCAAGTTCCATGTTTGCTAGCCTCAAGACTCACACACCCCAGTATTGACCATCTTTACTGTCATTCTGACAAGAGGTAGCCTTGGATTTCAATTCAGCAACTATTCATATAGGCGTGTGTTTACAAGTCAAAAATCAGTGATCAATTTGTGTATTTTTGTGGCTTCTGTCTTTGCGGTCTGTTTGGTTTGTGGGGGTTGGGAGGGGTGTGAGGTTGAGGGAGGGGGCCCAGGCATGTATTTGAGCGCGGGGCTCCATGAACTGTAAATCAGCCTCTGTCAACATGTGATCTAACAGATGTTGAGGGCTGGATTCTCCGTTCCTGAGACTAAGTGTTGACACCAGCGCAGGATTCGTGGAGTTCCACGACAGCAAAACTGGCGCCGCACCTGGACCGATTCAGCTACTGTTGAGGGTCTAGCACCGCTGCCACGAGGAACACAATTGATTCAAATGAGAAACGGTGCGGGATTCGCCGGTTTCGCGATTGACGCGCTGACAAGCTGCAGCCACATATTCACACTGTACTCGCCACTCGCACCATCCCAGCCAACAAGATGGCAGCAAGGAGAGTGGCACCCCGTTTCATGGACGCCAAGCTGGAGACCCTCCTGCATGTGTTGGAGAAGAACGGCCATTCTGTACCCTGGCCCGGGAAGGGGGTTGCCATTGGCCGCCGTTCGCCTGGGCGCACGTGGCAGAGACGGTCAGCGCCACCAGCAACACCGTCCAGATCGACCTGCAGTGCCAGAAGAAACTGCACAACCTCCTCAGGGTGGCCAGGGTGAGTAGGCAGCACTCTGCCCCTGGCACTAACCCCGTCCCACACACCCGTCACCCTACCCCTCCCCCCACAGTCCGGAGGGCGGCCAAACCCCACACTGCACCACATGCCATTCATGGCCGGGTTCCCCAGCCACTGAGACCACCAGCGGCCCAACCCCTGGTCGCATGCGTAAGACTGTCTCACACTGTTGTTTTCTGTTACCCCACCCCACCCCAGGAGAATACAATCGCCGGGAGTGGGAGAAAACTGGAGGGGGGCTGCCAGACACGCGGCCCCTCACTAAGGCAGAGCAGAGGGCCCTGGACATCGGCGGTGGCCCGGAGGAAAGGAAGGTTGGTGGGGTGGAGGTCGGCCGCGGGCGGGTAAGTGAGACCCTGCTGAGTTGCGTTTCCCCGTCACACATGTGTCAATCCCCCCCCCCCCCCAACAGCACATTCACACAAGAACCCCCTCACCCCTAGCCTGACCTTCATACCATCCTCACTCTCACCACCCCCTCAACCCCCACCACCCCCTCACCCCACTCCCCCCCATGCGTCTTGTCTTGTGTCTTGCAGGCCCTGCTGGGATTGGGGCGGGTCCATCTGGTGTCCCCTGCCCCCAGCCAGTGCCACAGCTGGAACCTCCCCCGTGAGCCAAGCCAAGACGAGAGCAGCTCAGATGGCAGCCACAACCCAAGACATCCCCGGAGCTCGAATCTGGGGATGACTAGGATTTCCCGTCACAGCTGTCTCCACCATCCCAGAGACACTTGCGTCAGTTGGGCACTTTAGTGAAGAGGCACCTTCGACACTCTCTGGTGCGCACCGCACAGCTGATCAGGTACAGCAGGTGGAGGTAGGAACACCCCAGGGGGTGCCGCTGCCCCCTCCCCAGGACTGTCTTCACCACCGTCACCCCAGGGATTCAAAGCAACTGTGTGATGGAATGACCAATGGAATGTTCAATTCTGGTCGCCGCACTACCAGAAGGATGTGGAGGATTTAGAGAGGGCGCAGAAGAGATTTACCAGGATGTTGCCTGGTATGGAGGGCATTTGCTAAGAGGAGCAGTCGAATAAACTCAGTATGTTCTCACTGGAATGATGGAGGTTGAGGGGCGACCTTGTAGAGGTCTACAAAATTATGAGGGGCATAGACAGAGTGGATAGTCAGAGGCTTTTTCGCAGGGTAGAGGGATCAATTACTAGGGGGCATAGGTTTAAGGTGCGAGGGGCAAGGTTTAGAGGATATGTACGAGGCAAGTTTTTTACACAGAGGGTAGTGGGTGCCTGGAACTCGCTGCCGGAGGAGGTGGTGGAAGCAGGGACGATAGTGACATTTAAGGGGCATCTTGACAAATACATGAATAGGATGGGAATAGAGGGATACGGCCCCAGGAAGTGTAGAAGATTTTAGTTTAGACGGGCAGCATGGTCGGCACGGGCTTGGAGGGCCAAAGCACCGGTGCTGTACTTTTATTTGTTCTTTGTTCTTTTGACCAACTTATCCAGGTAGACAGTGGAAAGTGCTGCTGTGGGCAGGAATCAGACTTTGTCAAATAATGCAGAGCACCAAAGTTCATCAGAGAGTGGGTTGTCATCATCCTCCATCCCATGGACCAGACCCGGTATTACTGCCAACCCAGGGCCCCCACCCCGTAGTGCAGTAGGTATGTATCATGGAGGGGGTACAGGCGGGGGAGGGGGTGGGGGGAGGGGTATGGCGATGGGATGTCTTGTCCATGCCCCTGGCCAGTATCCCGCCCCCCTCGTCGGTGAACCTGAAGGCGATCAGAGCGTCCCATGCGCGTTGGCACTGGCGCGCATGTCGTGCAGCCCCTCCGTGCCTGGGCCTCATGACATGCCCACCCTCGCCTCCTCCACGTCGGACGAAGCCTCGCGTTCATCCCCCTCCAGCAGCACGTCGCCCCCTTTACTGCGCAGGATGGAGGACGCAGCACGATGTGGGCGACCCTCTCAGCGTCATACTGGAGGCACCTGAACCGCATCTTCAGGAGGCCGAAGCACCACTCGATCGTGGACCTGGTCACAGCATGGACATTGTTGTAGCAGGTCTCAGCGTTGGTCTGTGGCCTCCCGGTAGGCATCATCAGCCACAACCGCAGTGGATAACTCTCTGTCACCCAGGAGCCAAACGCCGCAGGTGTTGGTTGGTGTAGAGTGGCCTGTCATCTGCAGGTGCTTGAAGGGGGACATGCATCCCGTCGATCACCCCCTGAGCCTGGGCATATAGGGCCTCCTTGAAGGCTCGGATGCACCTGTGCACCGAGGTCTGTGAGACAGGTTCCTACTTGGTGTCTGGAAGGATCCCATGGCGTCAAGGTTCAGGGCGACCATCACCTTGATGGCCACTGGGAGCAGCAACTAGCAGGAAGGTCACCATGGCTGGTTGAATTCCAATATCCATTGTCTGCAGGGGGTGAAAGGCTGACATGTTAGCGTGGTGCGTACCCCTGTGCCCAACCAGGTCCAATGGGCTACATGGTGGTCCTGGTTGGCACTGCGGGCTCTGCCCCCCATGATTCCCCCCCCCACCCCCACATCCCTGGCCCATTCGGTGCCCAGCATGTGGGGACATCTGGCCCTGGCGCCTGTTGCTGATGCGAGGGGTACCGTTGGCTGCCACTGCCCTTGTCAGCGGTACCCTCCATGGTTCCTGTCTGGCCCCTCATAGGTGCTTCTGTAGGCGTTGTCCTGGGTGGGCCGCCTCATGCCCAGCCATCGAGTGGTGGCCGGGTGGCGGCGGACGGTGGGGTGTGTGGGGGAACCCATAAGGTCGATGTCACTCTGCAGAACCAGGGACCAAGTGGGGTGCAGGGCAAGATGGTTGTCCTGCAGGCTGCAGCAATGGCGGTCTGTGCCTGGACACCCCCCCGAGTCCTGTGGGCGGGGAGGGGGCACCTGGCCACTCGGCCTGTTTCCCTGTCACCCCCCCCTCCCCTCCAGTCCTGGCAGGGTCCACCCCCATCCGAGCCAGCCTGGTTAATGTCTGGCCCGACATCCCACAGTCCCGCCTCTCTGTGTCCTACCTCCTCTCTGTCCCTCATCAGCCACGATGCCAGTTTCACAATTTTTAAAAGCACAAGTGGACCATGCTGTTGGGAACTTGGCCCATCGGTAGCGGAGAATCACGGAGGCCCCAGAGAATACCGGGTCAGGCCCGCTAATGATATGCAAACAGTATCTAGTGTACATGAGTTATGGACCACATTGATTCCGCTGTCGAGGTGACGGAGAATTGCGATTTGGCGACAAATCAGCGCCCACTGCAATTTTGGCATCGGAATCTATTCTCCGCCCAATCGTTTTTGTCATCCGCCAACAGAGAATCCCACCTGGGTCTTCTTATCAAACTCGTAGATAGTTTCTACCCTTTGAAGGTACTCAGATTCCAATTTGATAAAATATAGTTTGACAAATCCATGATATACTTACAATTCTTAAGCCCGGCCCTGGGTCACTTTCCGTATGGGGTCATGGACTATTAACGGTTACTGTGTTGCAATTAAACGTGGTCAGTTCAATGCTGTGTCCCAGATTATTTTAATTGAATTCTTCTTGCTCAGTTTCATGGAGCCCTTTCCATTTCTCCACTCCTTATGCTGTGTCTCTGATGCTCTCCTTGTTGTTCCACTGGTGCTCGTCTCTCCATCGATGAGAGTCCCACTGACAGTATTTAGGTTCTACTACACAGAACTGGCATAGAATGATAGAATAATTACTGTACAGTTGGAGGCCTTTTGGCCCATGCCAGCTGTGGACAGAGCTTGGTCTTTTGCTTCTAATCCAGCTGAGTGATAGAAATAATTGATATTGATCATTGTTGCTGTACAAACTGCTCTTTGCTTGGATTACATGGAACTTCATGGAATTGGGATTCTCAATGTTATTGTCACCCAAGGTTTGGTTGAAGGAATCCGAAAAAGGACTGCTGAAATTTCTAGATACTTATTTATGGTTTCGGAAAATGGTTTAAAGTCACAGTACAAGTTAAGTACTGCATTTCCAGGGCAGCACGGTGGCACAGTGGTTAGCCGTGTTGCCTACGGCGCTGAGGACCCGGGTTCGAATCCTGGCCCTGGATCACTGTCCGTGTGGAGTTTGCACATTCTCCCCATGTCTGCATGGCTTTCACCCCCACAACCCAAAGATCTGCAGGGTAGGTGGATTGGCCACGCTAAATTGCCCCTTAATTGGAAAAAAATAATTGGGTACTCTAAATTTTTTTTTAAAGTACTGTATTTCCCTGCTGCTGATGATTTGCTTCTGTATAAACTTTTGTTCTGCTATAAATATGTTTTATCATTTAGCCTGAAATATATTAATTGCTTACACAGTGTTCCATCTGCTGAAAAGTCCAAAGGCATAGAGTGAGTGCCCTGTTCTACATGCAGTCTATACCCCAGGTCTGCTATTTTGATCATCATTTGTACTGATTTAATAGCTCATAGATGCTGGGCTTACCTGTGGAAATTATCCAACTAGAATCAGTACAAATGAAGTGTAAGTTCAAAGTAAATTATTCCTTCTTAATGTGTGCTAGGCTCTGGTACTTATTGTGGTAACATTAATAGAGCTGTGCAAAAGGTGAATGTGGTTTGTTCCTCAATGAGTTTTTTTTTAATTTAGAGTACCCAATTCATTTTTTCCAATTAAGGGGCATTTATCATGGCCAATCCACCTACCCTGCACATCTTTGGGTTGTGGGGGCGAAACCCACGCAAAAAAGGGGAGAATGTGCAAACTCCACATGGACAGTGACCCAGAGCCGGGATCGAACCCGGGACCTCGACGCCGTGAGGCAGCAGGGCTAACCCACTGCGCCACCATGCTGCCCTTGTTCCTCAATGAGTTAAGTACGATTGTGCTTCCTAATGTGCTAGTTATTGCTGTTTCATGACTGCGTTAAATAGTCCTTTGATCATAAGGGAGTAGATAATTGCAATAAGGCATTAAGCTAAAGTGAGAGTTGAACATTAATGCAGAAGCATCAATCAGCAGTGTTGGCGGTTGGCAGGATGTGGGGTATAAAATCCAAACCTGAACTGAGCAGGAAACTGAGGTTTTGCAAGGTCTTTATTTACTTGTTTTTCATTCACAGGTTCCCAGGCAAGGCCAGAATTTAGTGCTGAGGGAACAGTGAGAGCACCGAGGACCTGGCCTGGGCGAGGCCAGAGGAGTGCGGACTCCACATAAAAAGCTGAGAAGGAGCAGCGAGAGGAGCGGGTGCGCCAAGTGTGCGGTGAAAGCAAAGGAGGTCACCAACGCCGGCTGTGCCCTGGGAGTGACATCGCACTTCAAAAATGGTGTCACTGATCGGCAGGGAGCTGACTGTGAACGACAAATGTTTGTTAGCCCCCATCCTACAGCAGAGCCTGGTCTCCAGTCGTCTCAGATTTCCCTGCCATTGAGCCAAGACCTCGCTCTGTTGGTACTGTCTGGTGGTTGGTGTGCAATCACTGCGACAACCTGCTGCCCTTACAATCTCATCCTTAAATTAGACTCTAAAATCTTAAAAAGTTGAAGGGTAGAAGAACTCAGGAGATGTTATGAATGGAGGTGTTACAATTCAAAAAGAAGGATACAAAACTAGCATAAGGGCACTTTACTTCAATGCTCGTAGCATTCAAAGAAGACTTACAACACCAGGCTAAAGTCCAACATGTTTATTTGGAATCACTAGCTTTCAGAGCACAGCTCCTTCATCAGGTGAGTGATCCCGCACTCCTCTGTTCACTCACCTGATGAAGGAGCTGCGCTCCGAAAGCTAGTGATTCCAAATAAACCTGTTGGACTTTAACCTGGTGTTGTAAGACTTCTTAATTTGCCCACCCCAGTCCAACACCAGCATCTCCACATCATGGGTAGCATTTGAAACAAGGTAAATGAGTTAACGACACAAATCATCGCAAATGAGTATGTTTTTGTGGCCATTACAGAGTCATGATTGCTGGGTGGTCACGACTGGGAGTTAAATAACCAGGGGTATCAGACTACTCAAAAGGACAGACAAGAAGGTAAGGTGTAGCTCTGATATGTAAGGATGACATTAGGCACATTAGGAACAGTGGAGGACTTTTAAAGCACTTTTTCACACTGCTCAGCAAAAGTATACACCAGTGAAGGGGAGGGACTAATCAGCCATGGATATCTAAGGAAATAAAGGAGGGTATTAAATTGAAAGAAAATGAATACAAATGGCAAGATTAATGGGAAACTTGAGGATTGGAAAGTCATTAAGTGTCAACAGAAAGCCACGATAAAAGCTATAAAGAAAAGTGAGACAGATAATGAAATGCAAGAAGTATTACGGGTAAGGCAGATCAACTTAGAGCTTGGATTAGTACTTGGAACTATGATGTTGTTGTCATTACAGAGACCTGGTTGAGGGAAGGACAGGATTGGCAGCGAAACGTTCCAGGATTTAGATGTTTCAGGCGGGATAGAGGGGGATGTAAAAGGGGTGGCGGAGCTGCGCTACTGGTTAGGGAGAATATCACAGCTGTACTACGGGAGGACACCTCAGAGGGCAGCGAGGCTATATGGGTAGAGATCAGGAATAAGAAGGGTGCAGTCACAATGTTGGGGGTTTACACAAGGCCTCCCAACAGCCAGCGGGAGATAGAGGAGCAAATAGGTAGACAGATTTTGGAAACGAGTAAAAACAACAGGGTTGTTGTGACAGGAGACTTCAACTTCCCCAATATTGACTGGGACTCACTTAGTGCTAGGGGCCTGGACGGGGCAGAGTTTGTAAGGAGCATCCAGGAGGGCTTCTTAAAACAATATGTAGGCAGTCCAACTAGGGAAGGGGCTATACTGGACCTGGTATTGGGGAATGAGCCTGGCCAGGTGGTAGAAGTTTCAGTAGGGGAGCATTTCAGGAACAGTGGCCACAATTCAGTAAGTTTTAAAGTGCTGGCGGACAAGGATAAGAGTGGTCCTAGGGTGAATGTGCTAAATTGGGAGAAGGCTAATTATAACAATATTAGGCGGGAACTGAAGAACCTAGATTGGGGGCGGATGTTTGAGGCTATATCAACATCTGACATGTGGGAGGCTTTCAGATGTCAGTTGAAAGGAATTCAGGACCGGCATGTTCCTGTGCAGAACAAGGATAAATACGGCAAATTTCAGGAACCTTGGATAACGAGAGATATTGTAGGCCTCGTCAAAAAGAAAAATGAGGCATTTGTCAGGGCTAGAAGGCTGGGAACAGATGAAGCCTGTGTGGAATATAAGGAAAGTAGGAAGGAACTTAAGCAAGGAGTCAGGAGGGCTAGAAGGGGCCATGAAAAGTTATTGGCAAATAGGGTTAAGGAAAATACCAAGGCTTTTTACATCTACATAAAAAACAAGAGGGTAGCCAGGCAAAGGGTTGGCCCACAGAAGGATAGGCAAGGGAATCTATGTGTGGAGCCAGAGGAAATGGGTGAGGTACTAAATGAATACTTTGCATCAGTATTCACCAAAGAGAAGGAATTGGTGGATGTTGAGTCTGGAGAAGGGTGTGTAGATAGCCTGGGTCACATTGAGATCCAAAAAGACGAGTTGTTGGGCGTCTTGAAAAATATTAAGGTAGATAAGTCCCCAGGGCCTGATGGGATCTACTCCAGAATACTGAAGGAGGTTAGAGAGGAAATTGCTGAGGCCGTCACAGAACTCTTTGGATCCTCACTGTCTTCAGGTGATGTCCCGGAGGACTGGAGAATAGCCAATGTTGTTCCTTTGTTTAAGAAGGGTAGTAAGGATATTCCAGTGAACTACAGGCCGGTGAGCCTTACGTCAGTGGTAGGGAAATTACTGGAGGGAATTCTTCGAGTCAGGATCTACTCCCAATTGGAAGCAAATGGATGTATTAGTGAGAGACAGCATGGTTTTGTGAAGAGGAGGTCGTGATCTCACTAACTTGATAGAGCTTTTGAAGAGGTCACAAAGATGATTGATGCAGGTAGGGCAGTAGATGTTGTCTATATGGACTTCAGTAAGGCCTTTGACAAGATCCCTCATGGTAGACTAGTACAAAAGGTGAATTCACACGGGATCAGGAGTGAGCTGGCAAGGTGGATACAGAACTGGCTAGGTCATGGAAGGCAGAGAGTAGCAATGGAAGGGTGCTTTTCTAATTGGAGGGCTGTGACTAGTGGTGTTCCGCAGGGATCAGTGCTGGGACCTTTGCTGTTTGTCGTATATATAAATGATTTGGAGGAAAATGTAACTGGTCTGATTAGTAAGTTTGCAGACGACACCAAGGTTGGTGGAATTGCGGATAGCGATGAGGACTGTCAGAGGATACAGCAGGATTTAGATCGTTTGGAGACTTGGGCGGAGAGATGGCAGATGGAGTTTAATCTGGACAAATGTAAGGTAATGCATTTTGGAAGGTCTAATGCAGGTAGGGAATATACAGTGAATGGTAGAACCCTCAAGAGTAATGAAAGTCAGTGAGATCTAGGTGTACAGGTCCACAGGTCACTGAAAGGGGCAACACAGTTGGAGAAGATAGTCAAGAAGGCATACGGCTTGCTTGCCTTCATTGGCCGGGGCATTGAGTATAAGAATTGGCAAGTCATGTTGCAGCTGTATAGAACCTTAGTTAGGCCACACTTGGAGTATAGTGTTCAATTCTGGTTGCCACACTGCGAGAAGGATGTGGAGGCTTTAGAGAGGATGCGGAAGTGATTTACCAGGATGTTGCCTGACATGGAGGGCATACGCTATGAGGAGCGGTTGAATAAACTTGGTTTGTTCTCACTGGAACGAAGGAGGTTGAGGAGCGACCTGATAGAGGTCTACGAAATTATGAGGGGCATAGACAGAGTGGATAGTCAGAGGCTTTTCCCCAGGGTAGAGGGGTCAATTACTAGGGGGCATGATTTAAGGTGCGAGGGGCAAGGTTTAGAGTAGATGTACGAGGCAAGGTTTTTACACAGAGGGTAGTGGGTGCCTGGAACTTGCTGCTGGTGGAGGTGGTGGAAGCAGGGACGATAGTGACATTTAAGGGGCATCTTGACAAACACATGAATAGGATGGGAATAGAGGGATATTGACCCAGGAAGTGTAGAAGATTGTAGTTTAGTTGGGCAGCATGGTCGGCACGGGCTTGGAGGACCGAAGGGCCTGTTCCTGTGCTGTACTTTTTTTTGTTCTTTGTTCTTTGTAAAGTAGCTCAAAATACAAAAACAGAACAGCAAAAGTTTCTGTAAATATTTTAAACGAAAAAGAGTGGCTGAGGTAAACATTGGTCCTTTAGAGGATGAGAAGAGGCTTTTAATAATGGGAAATGAGGAAATGGCCTGAGGCATTGAACAGATATTTTGTGTTGGTCTTCACAATGGGAGACACAAATAACATGCCAATAATTGGCAGTAGGAGGCTATGGCAGGAGAGGATCTAAAAACGATCATTATCACTAAGGAGGTAAAGTTGGGTAAGCTAATGGGGTTAAAGGTAGACAAGTCTCCTGGCCCTGATGGAATGCATCCCAGGGTACTAAAAGAGATGGCGGGGGAAATAGAAAATGCGTTCGTAGTAATTTACCAAATTCGCTGGACTCTGGGGCGGTTCTGGCAGATTGGAAAACAGCAAATGAGACGCCACTGTTTAAAAAAACGAGGCAGACAAAAGGCTGTTTAGCTTAACTTCTATAGTGGGGAAAATGCTTGAATCTATCATCAAGAAAGATATAGCGAGACATCTGGATAGAAATTGTCCCATTGGTCAGGTGCAGCATGGTTTCATGAAAGGCAGGTCATGTTTAACTAATTTATTGGAATTCTTTGAGGACATTACGAGTACGGTGAACAATGGGGAACCGGTGGATGTGGTGTATCTGGATTTCCAGAAGGCATTCGACAAGGTGCCGCACAAAAGACTGTTCCGTAAGATAAGAGTGCACGGTGTTACGGGTAATGTATGGATGGATTAGCATGGATAGAAGATTGGTTAACTAACAGAAAGCAAAGAGTGAAGATAAATGGGTGTTTTTCTGGTTGGCGATCAGTGACTAGTGCTGTGCCTCAGGGATCAGTTATGGGGCCACAATTGTTTACAAATTACATAGATGATTTGGAGTTAGGGGCCAAGTGTAGTGTGTCACTTAGTCCGCAGATGACACAAAGATGAGTGTGCAGAGGACGCTGAAAGTCTGCAGAGGGAGAAAAATAAGGCGCGTTCTCCTCTCCCCACGCGGCGTGGGAGAATCGCGGGAGGGCCCCCTGACAAAATTCAGCCCCCCCCCCCCCCCCCCCCCCCCCCCCCCCCCCGGCTTGGAAGAATCGCCGCTCGCCATTTTTAACGGCGAGCGGCGATTCTCCGACCCGGATGGGCCGAGCGGCCTGCCGTTCGTGGCCGTTTCACAACGGCGGCAAACACACCTGGTCGCTGTCGTCGTGAGTGAGAAGCCCTTTTGGGGCTTGTAGGTGGCCTAGAAAGGAAAGAGCACCATGACTGTGCTCGGGAGGGGACAGGCCCGCGATCGGACGCACTATTTCCCCTCCGCCGCCTTGCAAGATCAAGCCGCCACGTCTTGCGGGGCAGCTGAGGGGAAAGACGGCCACCGTGCATGCGCGGGTTCGAGCTGTCAGCGTCATGACGTCAGCCGCGCATGCGCGGGTTGGAGCCGGCCAACCTGCGCATGCGCGGCTGACGTCATTAGGCGCGCCGGCCGTGTCATTCTCGGTGTGACGCCCCCGCGGCCGAGATTTACGGAGCGCCGCTCCTAGCCCCGCCGGGAGGGAAGAATAGGGGGCGAGGAGCGGCCTCCGAGGCCGTCGTGAAACTCAGCCAAGTTCACGACGGCCCTCCCGATTTTTCCCGGGAGCGGAGAATTCCCTCCATAGTTTAAGTGTGTGGGAAAGAGCCTGGCAGATGGAGTATAATGTTGGTAAATATGAGGTCATCCATTTTGGTAGGAATAACAGCAAAATTGACTATTATTTAAATGGTAAAAAAATTGCAGCATGATGCCGTGCAGAGGGACCTGGGTGTCCTTGTGCATGAATCGCAAAATGTTGGTTTATGGGTGTAGCAGGTAATTAGGAAGGCAAATTGAATTTTGTCCTACATTGCTAGAGCGATGGAGTTTAAAAACAAGGATGTTTTGTTGCAGCTGTATAGAGTGCTGGTGAGACCACACCTGGAGTACTGTGTACAGTTTGGGTCTCCTTACTTGAGAAAGGATGTGCTGGCACTGGAGGGAGTGCAGAGGAGATTCACTAGGTTGCTCCGGAGTTGAGAGGATTGGCTTATGAGGAGAGACTAAATAGACTGGGTCTATGCTCATTGGAATTTAGAAGAATGAGGGGGGATCTGAAAGAAACATGTAAAATTCGGAAGGGAATAGTTAAGATAGAAGCAGCGAGGTTGTTTCCACTGGCATGTGAAACATAAGGGGGAGCAGATTTAGGACTGAATTGAGGAGGAACTAAATCTGTGGAATTCCTTGCCCAGTGAAGCAGTTGAGGCTACCTCGTTGACTGTTTTTAAGGCACAGATATGTCACAGTGGTTAACATTGTTGCCTCACAGCACCAGGGACCTGGGTTCGATTCCGGCATTGGGTGACTGTCTGTGTGGAGTTTGCACATTATCCCCGTGTCTGCATGGGTTTCCTCTCAGTCTAAAGATGTGCAGGTTAGGTGGATTGGCCATGATAAATTGCCCTTAGTGTCCAAAAGGTTAGGTAGGGTCACTGGGTTACGGGGATAGGGTAGGGGTGTGGGCTTAAGTCGGGTGCTCTTTCCAAGGGCCGGTGCAGACTTGATGGGCTGAATAGCCTCCTTCTGCACTGTAAATTCTGTTATGCAATGACTCTGTGATAGATTTTTGAACAGTAAAGGAATTAAGGGTTATGGTGACCGGCGGGTAATTGGAGCTAAGACTACAAAACGGTCCACCATGATCTTATTAAATGGCAGAGCAGGCTCGAGGGGCCAGATGGCCTGCTCCTGCTCCTAGTTGTTTTTTCTTATGTTCTTATATTAATCAGCTATGTGAGACCTTGTCAAAAGTCTTCTGAAAGTCCAAATAAACTACATCCATCGGTTCTTCCTGGTCAACTCTACTAGATATATTTTCAAAGATCTAGTTGATTTGTCAAGCATGCTTTTCCTTTCATAAATCCATGCTGACTTTGTCTGATTACACCACTGCTTTCCAAATGCTGTGCTATGAAATCCTTGATAATGGACTCCAGCAACTTCCCTACGACCGACATTAGGCTCATTGGTCTGCAGTTCTTAGTTTACACTCATATTTCATCTTCTCTCCCCTTATTGCTTTTTTAGTTGTCCTCTGCTTGCTTTTAAAGGTTTCCCAATCCTCTGGCTTCCCACTAATCCTCGCCATCTTGTATGCTTTTTCTTTTGATTTTATGCTGTCCCTGATTTCCCATCTCAGCCCATGGTTGCCTCACCCTCCCCTCAGCATGTTTCCTCTTGGGATGAATTTATGTTGTGCCTCCAAAAGCTCCTGCCATTGCTGTTCCACTGTCTTCCCTATTAGGTTCCCTTGCCAATCCACTCCGGTCAGCTCCTCCCTCATGTCTTTATAGTTATCTTTATTCAATTCTAACACTGTTACATCTGATTGCAGCTTCGCCCTCTCAAACTGCACGGTGAATTCCATCATATTGTGGTCACTGTTCCCTAAGGGTTCCTTCACCTTAAGTACCCTCATCACCAAATACAGAATTGCCTATTCCCTACTAGGCTCTATCTCAAGCTGCTCCAAAAAAAATCTTAGACATTCCACAAATTCCTTTTCTTGGGATCCTCTACCAACCTGATTTTCCCAGACCACCTGCATATTGAAGTCCCCCATGGTTACTGTAATATTGCCTTTTTTACTTGCCTTTTCTATCTCCTGATTTATTTTCTTCCCCGCATCCTGACTACTGCTCGGGGGTTTGTACATAACTCCTATCAGGGTCTTTTTTTCCTTTGGGATTTGTCAACTCTACCCAGAGAGATTCTATGCCTTCCGACCCTATTTGGTTTCTTACTTTGAATTTCATTTCATTTCTTACGAACAAGGCAATCTTGCCCCTCTGCCATCTGCCTGTCCTTTCAATAGGACACATATCTTTGGATATTTAGATCCCAGCCCTGATTCCCTTGTAGCCACATTTCTGTGATGCCCACAACATCATACCCGCCAATTTCAATTTGCGCTACAAGCTCATTTACCTTGTTTTGTATACTGCGCGCAGTCACCCTCAGTCCTGCGCTGACTGCTCTCCTTCTCATATCTTCCCTTATCTGCTTTGCCTAAAGTTAGATTCCTGCTGTTTCCATACTCTGTTCTATTACTTGTTCTGGAAACTTTAGTAACCTCTCCTGAACCCTTGGTCCCTTTAACTAGTTTTAAATCCTCATTATTAACCTGCCCTTCTACCTTCTCCTTTAACTTTGATTTTCTAATTTTCCATGCAACTGAACCCTCCTCCTCACTATTTAGTTTAAAGCCCTATCTATGCCCTAGTTATGCGATTCGCCAGGACTCTGATCCCAGCATGATTCAGATGAAGACCATTCCATCGGAACAGCTCCATCCTTCCCTGATACTGGTACCAATGTCCTATGAATTCAAACCCATTTCTCCCACACCAACCTTTGAGCCACGCATTTACCTCTTTAATCTTATTGACATTGTGCCAATTAGCTTGTGGCTCGGGTAGTGATCCGGAGATTATTACCTTTTTGGTTCTGCTTTTTAATTTAGCCCCCAGCTGCTCATATTTCATCAGCAGAACCCTCTATCCTTGTTCTACCGATGTCATTAGTACCTACATGGACTACGACAACTGGATCTCCCATTCCAAGTCCTCTGCAGACCAGATGAGATATCCCGAACCCAAACACCAGGTAGGCAATACAACCTTCAGGTCTCTCGATCCTGGTCACAGTGTCTATGCCCCTAACTATACTATCCCTGATTACGACTAAATTTATTTTCTCTCCCCCCACTTGAATGGCCCCCATACCACAGTGCTGTGGTCAGTTTGCTCATCCTCCCCACAATCCCCGCTCTCACCCACACAGGGAGCAACAATCTTGAATCTATTGGACATGGGCTGAGGCTCCTGCAACCCTACCTCTTGGATCCCTCTACCTGCCTCATTCACAGCCACACCCTCCTGTCCCTGACCACTGGCCGAATTCAAGGTACTTATTTAAATTTTTATTTTTATTTTTTAAAATAAATTTAGAGTACCCAATTCACTTTTTCCAATTAAGGGGCAATTTATCGTGTCCAATCCACCTACCCTGCACATCTTTGGGTTGTGGGGGCAAAACCCACGCAAACACGGAGAGAATGTGCAAACTCCATATAGACAGTGACTCAGAGCCAGGATCAAACCTGGGACCTCAGCGCAGGGTGAGGTTGCAGGGCTAACCCACTGCACCACCATGCTGAATTCAAGATACTTAATCTAAGCGTGCATAATTGCCTCTTGAAACACAGTGGCCGTGATTCTCCGCACCCCTCGCCGGGTGGAAGAATCGCGAGAGGGCCGGGCGAATCACGACCCACTGCCCTGGCACACCCCGCGATTTTCCCACCACCCCAAAGATGGCGTGTCGCATTTTTCGACAGGCTGCTCGGAGAATCGCCACTCGCCGTTTCTCACAGCGACCAGAGATTCTCCGGCCCGTATGGGCCGAACGGCCTGCCGAATCCGACCGGTTCATCGGCGCCAACCACACCTGGTCGCTGCCGGCATGATCAGCGCGCGACTGGTGAGTGTGGGGCCTATGGGGGGGCGGAGGGAGGATCGAGCACCACGGGCGTGCTCAGCAGATGTCTGGCCTGCAATCGGTACCCACCGATCGTCAGGCCGGCGTCTGTAAATGACGCACTCTTTTCCCTCCACCGCCCTGCAAGATCAAGCCGCCATGTCTTGCAGGGCAGCGGAGGGGAAGACGGCAACCGCCAGGTTTCACTCCGGCGTCAGCACTTAGTCTCCCGTTGGGAGAATCGCGCCCAGTGTTCCAGGTAACTCTTCCCCCTCCCTGATGTGTTGCAGAGTCCGAAACGCAGACTCAAGCTCATCAACCTTGAGCTGAAGTTCCTCAAACAACCAATACTTGATACAGATGTGTTAACTTGGAACCACGATGGGGTTCACTAGCTCCCCCATCATGCAGGTATAACACATCGCCTGGCCCTGCATCTCTATTTTATTTAATTAGCCTTTAATTTGTTTTTTTTAAATTTCCAGATGGTTTTTAGTCTTTCTCACCTGTAAAATATTTCTCTTTTTACCTTTAATGTGAAGCAATTTAGAAAGGTAATGCAGATTAGCAATTACTTACCAGCCAATGAACTTACTGTTTTCCTTTGGTGTCACTCCTGGATTGTTTTTCAAACTCAGACTATTGTCCAGGGGTGTCCCTCTCAGCTCTCGCCCTTTTTAAATCTTCGCTCTTACTCTCAGCTTCCACGCTTTTTAAATCTCCACATGATAAGTGATAAAATTAGTAAAATTACCAACCTTACCCATTAATTATCAATCAGCCTCACAGTGCCGAGGACGCGGGTTCAATCCCGGCCCCAGGTCACTGTCCACGTGGAGTTTGCATGGGTATCACCCCACAACCGAAAGATATGCAGGGTAGGTGGATTAGCTCCGTTAAATTGCACCTTCATTGGAAAAAAAAGAACTAGGTACTCTCAATTTATTTTAAAAAAATAAAAACTTACAAAACAAGGAGAAAAAAGCAAAAAGCACCTCTTCCTGTTCTGCGCTGAATTCCCACTCTGTTTCAAATTTCCGATAACCACATTCACTCTGGCTGTGTTTCACTCAGGATGTGGTCTCTCACACTGGGCGCAATGCTCACTGGCAAGGGCCGGGACCACAGCTGCTCCAGAGACGATGAGCTTGGTGCTGAATTTGAGGTCTTCAAACACTTTATCATAGAATTTACAGTGCAGAAGGAGGCCATTCGGCCCATCGAGTCTGCACCGGCTCTTGGAAAGAGCACCCTACCCAAGGTCAACACCTCCACCCTATCCCCATAACCCAGCAACCCCACCCAACACTAAGGGCAATTTTGGACACTAGGGCAATTTATCATGGCCAATCCACCTAACCTGCACATCTTTGGACTGTGGGAGGAAACCGGAGCACCCGGAGGAAACCCACGCACACACGGGGAGGATGTGCAGACTCTGCACAGATAGTGACCCAAGCCGGAATCGAACCTGGGACCCTGGAGCTGTAAAGCGATTGTGCTATCCACAATGCTACCGTGCTGCCCTCAGGCGTCCGAAGGCTGTGTTGGCGCATTGCAGTCGATGTTGCATTTCATCGTCGGTGTTTTCTCAGGCTGAAAAGAGACTCCTGAGGTATGGGAAATGGTCCACATTGCCCAGGGCTTGCTGTGGATCTTGGATTGGATTGGATTGGATTTGTTTATTATCACGTGTACCGAGGTACAGTGAAAAATATTTTTCTGTGAGCAGCTCAACAGATCATTAAGTACATGAAATGAAAATGAAATAAAAGAAAAAACATACTAGGGCAACACAAGGTATACAATGTAACTACATAAGCACCGGCATTGGAAGAAGCATACAGGGGTGTCGTGTTAAAGAGGTCAGTCCATAAGAGGGTCGTTTAGGAGTCTGTTGACAGCGGGGAAGAAGCTGTTTTTGAGTCTGTTCGTGCGTGTTCTCAGACTTCTGTATCTCCTGCCCGATGGAAGAAATTGGAAGAGTGAGTAAGCTGTGTTGGAGGGATCCTTGATTATGCTACCCGCTTTCCCCAGGCAGCGGGAGGTGTGGATGGAATCAATGGATGGGAGGCAGGTTTGTGTGATGGACTGGGCTGTGTTCACGACTTTCTGAAGTTCCTTGCGGTCCTGGGCTGAGCAGTTGCCATACCAGGCTGTGATGCAGCCAGATAAGATGCTTTCTATGGTTCTTGAAAGTCAGGGGGCAGTGTTGTGTAGCAGGAGCGGGCTCGTACAGAAACTTTGGGCTGGATTCTCAGATTCTGCGCCAATGTCCAGAGGATACACTGGTCCTACGACCAAAAAGGCGACCAAGCCCTGCACCGATGCTCTGTCCGGTGGTGGGCTAGCAGCCGTGCTATGTAAAGCCCTCGGCTTTACCTGCCGATACGGACTCACCGTACAAAATGGCTCCGGCCTTGCACCGACACGGTCGCCAAAAACTGCCCCCCTGTAACTCCCCTCGTCACCCCCGGACCACCCCCCACCAGTCCAACTGCCAAACCCCTCTCCCACCCCCCACCCCTCCCAACTGTGGCGGCGCTGGACACAGTCCGCAGCCACCACGCCAGGTTTACGAAAATTGAGGACGCGCAACCGACGCCATCGGGAAGTCAGCCCATCGGGGGGGCGGAGGATCGGAGTAGGGCCTCAGGTGACGTCCTGAGGCCGTACCAACGGTGCGGAGTATGCCATTTTTGAGCGGGCGGAACATCACAAAAACGGCACTGTCCCTGATTTCGGCGTAAAAATGGATTCTCCGGACGATCGCCGAATGCGATTTCGGCGTTGGAAATCGGAGAATCCTGCCCTTTGTTTTTCGAATGTTTAACCTGGGGTTCATTCTCTCTTACAACTCGGCGAATGAGTCAACTATGGTTTGTAGTTCAGCCTCTGCGTGTGCGCACATGCAGGTGCCATCTGCATACTGCAGCTTGATGACAGAAGTTGGGGTGGTATTGGTTCTGACCTGGAGGCATCGGAATTTGAACAGTTTCCCTCTCGTTCTGTCGGTTAGTTCCACTCCAGCAGGGAGCTTCATGGTGATGTGGTGGAGTGTTGCAGCCAGGAAGATTGAGAAGAGCATTGGTGCAATGACGCAGCCCTACGTGGCCTCTCTTTGCACTCGCATTGGATCTGTGGTGAATCTTTGGTGAGGATTGTGGTGATATGGATCACTGTAATACACAAGGGGTTAATATAAATACACGTAGACTAGATAGACACTAGAGAGAGACATGACACACAGACATTCTGCCAATAGGCCAGTAAGAGAGGACACAACCAATGGGCATTCACGATACACACAGAGGTGACAAGACCACAGGGGGGCATTACACCAACCCATATAAAAAGGACACAGCACACATGATCTTCCTCTTTCCAGTGGAGACACTCAGTGTGTACACAGGGTTGATTTGAAATACATCACACCCACCACCTGGATTGTAGCAGACTGGTTCGTCAGCCTGAGTAGCTATAGCAGGATTAACAGGAGAGTCGAATCCAAGTAGGAGAATCGTTAACAATTTAATCAACGTGTTAAAGCTATCTCCAAGTCTGAACCTTCCTTTGTCAGAGTGCACATCAACGAAGCAGCATATGCTATGTCTAGAGCATAACAAAACAAGGATTACTGCTTGCAAGTCATTGTGGAGCAGGTGGAGATGGTGATGAATTTCTGCGGGCAGCTGAATTTGAGAATGGTGTTCCACAATCCCTCATGGTTGACAACAAAGGCCTCTGCGAGATCGAAGAAGGCCATGCACAGAGATTGGTGCTGCTCCTGGATATGTTGCGCACCGAAGATCATATCCATTGTCCCTCTTGATGGGTGAAAGTTGCATTGAGACTCAGGGAGGAGCTCGTCAGTCACTGGGAGGAGGTGGTTGAGGAGGATTCTCGCGACGATCTTTCCCGTGATGGACAATCCCGCTAATTTCCGCAGCCGGATCTGTCTCCTTTCTTGAAGATGGTCACAATTACGACATCTCGACTTCCGGTGATGGGGACGTGATGAGAAGTTGCACAGCAGGTGGCCCTCCTCCCACAAACCTGAAACTAAGGCTCTTTTCACCTGAAATAGCCTGCCAATACGAAGGAAGAAACATCCCCACACCTCAACCAGCAGCAGCGTGAATGGAAAATGCCGAACAACAGCCACTCCAGAGGCTGCATGGAAACTAGGAGTGGAAATAGCCAGGAGAAACAAATGGCTGAGTCGACTGATGCATGAGGCGTGGGACTCGGGCCTTGTCAGAGCAAGAAGGACCGACCCGCTGCTCAGGGAGCTTTCCACCCCACCCCCACACCAGGGGATGGGTGGAGGATGTTTCTCACAAGGGTACTGAGAGAACACAGGGCAGGGACAAAAAATGACAACAAAGAACAAAGAAAAGTACAGCACATGAACAGGCCCTTCGTTCCTCCAAGCCTGCGCCGACCATGCTGCCCGTCTAAACTAAAATCTTCTACACTTCCGGAATCCGTGTCCCTCTATTCCCATCATATTCATGTATTTGTCAAGATGCCCCTTAAACGTCACTATCGTCCCTGCTTCTGCCACCTCCTCCGGCAGCGAGTTCCAGGCACCCACTACCCTCTGTGTAAAAAACTTGCCTCGTACATCTCCTCTAAACCTTGCCTCTTGCACCTTAAACCTATGCCCCCTAGTAATTGACCCCTCTACCCTGGAAAAAAATCTCTGACCATCCACTCTGTCTATGCCCCTCATAATTTTGTAGACTTCTATCAGGTCGCCCCTCAACCTCCGTCGTTCCAGTGAGAACAAACCGAGTTTATTCAACTGCTTCTCATAGCTTATGCCCTCCATACCAGGCAACATCCTGGTAAATCTCTTCTGCACCCTCTCTAAAGCCTCCACATCCTTCTGGTAGTGTGGCGACCAGAATTGAACACTATACTCCAAGTGTTGCCTATGGTTCTATACAGCTGCAACATGACTTGCCAATTTTTATACTCAATGTCCCGGCCAATGAAGGCAAGCAAGCCATATGCTTTCTTGACTACCTTCTCCACCTGTGTTGCCCCTTTCAGTGACCTGTGGACCTGTACACCTAGATCACTCTGACTGTCAATACTCTTGAGGGTTCTACCATTCACTGAATATTCCATACCTGCATTAGACCTACCAAAATGCATTACCTCACATTTGTCCGGATTAAACTCCATCTGCCATCTCTCCGCCCAAGTCTCCAAACGATCTAAATCCTGCTGTATCCTCATCGCTATCCGAAATTCCACCAACCTTTGTGTCATCCGCAAACTTACTAATCAGACCAGTTGCATTTTCCTCCAAATCATTTATATATACTACAAACAGCAAAGGTCCTAGCACTGATCCCTACGGAACACCACTAGTCACCACCCTCCATTCAGAAAAGCACCCTTCCATTGCTACTATCTGTCTTCCATGATCTAGCCAGTTCTGTATCCATCTTGCCCGCTCACCTCTGATCCCGTGTGACTTCATCTTTTGTACCAGTCTGCCATGAGAAACCTTGTCAAAGGCCTTACTGAAGTCTATATGGACAACATCCACTGCCCTACCTGCATCAACCATCTTTATGACCTCTTCGAAAAACTCTATCAAGTTAGTGAGACACGATCTCCCCTTCACAAAACCGTGCTGCCTCTCACTAATATGTCCATTTGCTTCCAATTGGGAGTAGATCCTGACTCGAAGAATTCCCTCCAGTAATTTCCCTACCACTGATGTAAGGCTCACCAGCCTGTAGTTCACTGGATTATCCTTACTACCCTTCTTAAACAAAGGAACAACATTGGCTACTCTCCAGTCCTCCGGGACATCACCTGAAGACAGTGAGGATCCAAATATTTCTGTTGACGAAATTCAAGTTGCGGTCAGGGGTGGTCGAGGAAGCTCTGGCAACCATGCGGGTGGTCCCAGACAAGATGGAGAGGCTATGGGAAGCTCAGGAAAACACCATCAAAGAGCTGGAGAAAGCCGCAACTGACCAGGACGGCTGGATCGTCATCCTAGAAACAGAAGGAGCAAGGCTGGTCACGACACAGGGGAGTCTAAAGGGGGAAATCGACGACCAGGAAAACCGATCGAGAAGCCAAAACCTGTGGATCGTGGGCCTGCCGGAGGGGATTGAAGGTAAGAACCCCAAGGACTATATGGCCCAAATGCTGGGCAATCTGGTGGGAAGGGACAGCTTCCCCAACCCACCAGAAATAGACAGAGCCAGTCGCTTTGCCCAAAGCCCAGAGCTGGGGAACAGCCGAGGGCGATAATCGCCAAAATGCTCCGGTACCAAGACTGGGAACTAATCCTGCGCTGGGCGAGGCGGACAAAGAACTGAAACTGGGAAGGTCACCGGATTAGGATCTGCCAGGACATTGGGGCTGACCGGGCCAAGCGCTGGGCAGAATTCAACCGGACGAAAGCTGCCTTGTACGTGAGCGGTGTAAAGTTTGGGATGCTATACCCAGCCAAATACTGGGTCATATTCCAAGGCAGGAGGCACTTTTTCATAGCCCCTGTGGACACGGACACGTTTGTCCGGTCTTGAGAAATAGCAGCAGAGACAGCAGTGAAAAGATCATCAGAAGAGACTTTACTTGTTGATTTGCTAACTGTGAACCAACATGATGAACACTTTGTGCGGGACTGCACTGCCTCATTCTGGGGACGAGGGAGGAAAGAGAAGGAGGAAAGAGTGAGGGCAGCAGTGCACAGCAAAGGGGAAGGGTAATGGCAGGTAGGGAGCTCAGAGAATGGGCGACGGGAGGACACACAACTAATCCTGGGAGGGAGGGCCACCACACTAATGGGGAAGCTAGCACTGTGAAGCGTGCAGGAAAGAGAGGCTTGGCACATCTCCCGCAAGGGAGAAAGCACCTTGAAGGTGGGGGGTAGACATCAATAACAGCGGGCCAACTCGGGAAGAAAAAGAGGGAAGGGTGGGATGGTGGGGGGGGGGACAGGTACAGGGAGGGTGAATGGGCCAGAAGGCAGGTGGGGAGAAAGTACTACAAATACAAAGGGAGCAACAGGCCACGCGTGGCGACTTGGAACAAGATGGCATCGCAAGCAACCACTTTAGTCGGTCCCTGAACAAAGTGAAACCCCGGAGTGCAAGGGCTCACCCACATAGCGTACACACAGTTGGCGGCCATGTTGGGTGACCCCTGGACAAAGGTAAACCCCAGAGCACAGGGACCCGATCTCATGGGGAGATTAGTGACCGTGGCTATCTTGAATGGCCCCCTAACAAAGGGGTAGCCATACTGCTAAATAAGAGGATGATGCTTCCAGCGACAAGGACGGTTACGAACCCAGGGGACCGTACGTCAGGATCAGCGGTGTCCTAGACGGGGCATCGGTAGTCCTTGTCATTGTGTACGCTCCCAACTGGGACAACACAGAGTTTACAAAAAAGACCATGGCGGAAATCCCCAACATAGACCCAATCAAGGGGGGACTTTAACCATGTACAGGACTCACGGACAGACTGACTGAATCCCAAAACAGGAAAAACCTCCAACATGCCGGAAGAAATGGTCATATTCATGGAGCAGATGGGGGCTGTGGACCCATGGCGGTTCATCTGGGAGTTCTTCTTCGCCCAGGTACACAATGTATATTCACAAATCGACTTCTTTGTAGTGGGCAATCGGTGCTTCCAGGGCGAGTAAGAGCAGAATATTCCGCGATCGTAATCTCCGACCACGCTTCACATTATATAGATGTGAGGTTAGAGACGGGATACGCCCAACGCCTCCCATGCAGGTTGGACACAGCACTCCTGGCCGATAAGGCTTTCTGCGAGAAAATATCAGGGCCATAGACGAGTATATTACTAATAACTAGAATGGGGAGGCCTCATCCTCCATGTTCTGGGAGGCGCTCAAGGCTGTGATCAGGGGTGAAATTATTGCTCACAAAGCACGGAGAAATAGGGAAGGGAGGGTGGCTAGGCAACAGCTAGTCGAGTGCATGCTGGAAATAGACCGGCGATACCCCGAGGCCCCGCCCTTGGAGCTTCTGGCGGAGAGGGAAAGGCTACAAATTGATTTTGACCTGCTCTCCAAGAGGAAAGTAGTGCACCAACTCTGCCAGGGATCCAAATCGTTCATTACTAGACAGGGATCCACAAAAGGAACCTGATCAGCCTGATGGAGGAAGTAAAAGAAGACCTTCAGAGATGGAACACACTCCCACTCTCCCTGGCAGGGAGAGTGCAGATGATCAAGATGAACGTACTGCACAGGTTCCTCTTCCTGTTCAGATCCATTCCGATCTACATCCCCAAGGCCTTCTTCAACTCATTAGAAAACTGTTTATGGCATTTGTGTGTATGTGTGGTTGGGGGGGGGGGAGAAAACAAGGATCCCAAAAAGAGTACTGCAGAGAGCGAGAACCATAGGGTGCTCAGCCCCTCAGAACTGGCAATATTACCACTGAGCGGTAACCGCAGAGAGGGTAAAGTGGTGGATAAATGAGCCAGAAGCTGAGTGGGTGTTTATGGAGGAGGGCTCCTGTGGAGGGACCTCCCTCCAGACCCTGGCCACGGGAGCACTTCCATCCCCACCGAACAAATACTCAACGAGCCTGGTGGTGATGGCAACATTCCTGTTGTGGAATCAGCTGCGAGAGCACTCCGGGCTAACCGAAATGTCCGATAAGGCCCCCATCTGCAACAACCACAGGTTCAAGCGACAATGGACCTTCAAAAGGTGGAGACAGGACAGGGGACGCTGATAGTTCGGGGCTTCTACACTAACAACAGACTGACAACGCTTGTGAAACTAAGAGAAGTTCCAGCTAACAGGAAGGAACAACTAAGATACATGCAGGTCAAAAACGTCTTACGTAGGGAAACGAAGACACACCCACGATCGCCGCAACAATCGTTGTTAGAGGACCTACTGGACGCAAACATCTTAGGGAAGGGAAACTGCAACGTCATGTACTGAGGAGGGCTAACACACAACTGGACGAGACAAGAAAAAAGTGGAAGGAGGACTTGGGGTTTGAAATAGGGTGGGGACTCTGGAACGAAGCACTGCACAGGGTCAACTCCACCTCCACTTGCACAAGGCTAAGCCTAATGCAGCAGAAAGTGGTACACAGAGCCCACTTAACTAGAACCCCAATGAGCAGGTTCTTCCCGGAGGTGGAGGACAAATGCGAATGGTGTCAAGGAGACCCGGCCAACCACGTCCACATGTTCTGCTCTTCCCCAAAACTTGTTGGGTTTGGACAGCCTTCTTTGAAGCAAAGTCCAAGTCAGTAGGGATGAAGGTGGAGCCTTGCCCAAGTGTGGCGGGCTCCGGGGTATCAGATCAGCCAGATCTCTTGATGGGGAAGAGGGCTGGCGACCTTGTCTTTCCCTCCCTAATCGCCCGCCGTAGAATCCTGCTCGGCTGGCGATCAGCAGCACCACACAAAGCTGCAGACTGGCTGTTGACCTATCGGAATTTCTCCAGATGGAGAAAATTAAATTGCCATCCTAGGATCGGAAGGGTGCTTCCACAAAACATGGGAACCATTCACCCAGTTGTTCCAAGACCTGTTTGTAGCCAACAGCCAATAAACCAGAGGAAGGGAGAGGGTAGCCACGGTATAACAATGAGAGGGGGGGGGGGGGAGGTGCAGAGGGGGGAAATAAAAAGAAGTATGGAACCCAACCATGCCCCAGAAAATAACAAAATACACGGCATCACGCCAACCCAACAGGAACAGGATATAAGAGCTGATGAGGGAAGAAGGCACGGCAGATGACCAGAAGGGAAGGGGCCACAATGATGAAGGCTGGTCGGAGGAGGATCGCTGAAAGGGACAGAATTAGAGACTCATAGTCTTGGTTATGTGTTTGCGTGGGACTGTACTGCCTCATTCTGAGCAGAAAGACCGTGCACAGGAGAAAGGGAAAGCAGGTGAGGGGGCAGATAGTGAATACAGGAAGTCGGCGGGCATAGACAAAGGGTTAGGCCAGCCCTGGGAGGGGAGCCACCGTACTAGCAAGGAGGGCTAGCACGGGAAGACAGGCAGTAAGGGAGGCCATGGCGTACCTCTCGGCAGAGAGGGAGCCCTGGCCCGGGGGGGGTGGGAGGGAGACACAGGGACAGGAAAGGGGAACATGGGGGGGGCGGGGGGGGGGGGGGGGGGGGGGGGGAACAGGGAGAGAGAGACAAGGGAAGAGGGGGGGTCAGAGGGGAGCCGGGGGGAACAAAGTATACCTAGGGAATTGAACGGAGAAAAGAGTTGGCAATTGGATTGGCTTTACAGGCAGGGAGCAGGGCGAAGAAACAAGATGGCGCTGCAAGCAGCCACTTTGGAGGGTCCCTAAATAAAAGGAAACCCTGGAGTGCAGAGGTGCACCCACGTGGCGTACACATAGTTGGTGGCCATGTTGGGTACCCCCTGGACAAAGGGAAACCCCGGGGTGCAGGCGCCACACCTCATGGCGAGAACGGTGACCGTGGCCATTTTGGACGTTTTTACTCCAGCGTCGGCACTTAGCCGCCCGTTGGGGGATTCCCACCCAGGAACTTTTCCATTAAATCGCGCCCCCTACGTGCCATTTGTGCTAGGTTTTGCTCGGAATTTCCTGCCGGTCCGTTGGCGGGTTTCCCGCCTCGATCTAACCACATTTAGTCATTTTTTGGGGCCCTGGGGAGCTTCTCCCAGGTCAAGCCCACACTTAGAACTATTTTCATCACTGGGCAACTAAACTCGCTGGCCAGACCGGCTCCTTTAGAGATCAGGCAACCATTTTGAAAGGATGGCTTGATCTCTAAGTGAAACTGGTGGGTCCCACACCCATGGGCAATGTCACCACCTACACATATGGGCATTACTCCCCTCCCCCCAAGTGATGACACCCCATTATGGGGTCGCTGAGGGCCACCCCTTTTCAGGCCTTCCCACGCCCCCTTTTGCGCCCTCGCTCCTTCCAGAACCCCCACCCTTTACCCCCCCAACCTTCAAGAGGCCCCTTCAAACCTTCCGTGCAACCCCACCCTTCATACCCCCCTCCACCCTCCTTTCAGAGGCATGGTCCCCTCAGGCCCTGACCCTTGGCAGTGCCACCCTGGCCCTGGCAGTGCTTCTGCTGACTTTTCAGTGTCACCCAGGCAACTTGGCAGTGCCAGGGTGACAGTACCAAGGTGCCAGGCTGGCAGTGCCAAGGCGCCCATGTTCCGGGGGAAGGCCAGGGAGCCACCCTGCCTGGTTCTTGACCACCCATGGGGCCTCCTTTTGCCTGGGGAACCCTTGAGTGTTGTTCCGCCTGGTCCGCGTTTGTGTGGACCAGTACAGAATGGTGCCCGGCAGGGGCTCCCTGGGGAGGCCATTAGTTGCTGGGAGGCCAGTAGATCCTGGGTAAATAAACCTAAGTTTAAAACCTACTTAGGCACGCGCAGCTTGGTTATGCCCATTGTGGGCGTGATCCGGATCGCACTGCCTCACGAGTTCTGGGTGGATCCCTTGAGGCATACTGGCTGCCGGGAAGCCCGCGGGAGGCTTCTCCTGGCCTCTATCGACCCCATTGCGCTCCTGTTCAGGTGCAACACTGCCGGTACATCGTGCCCGTTGTGTTTATAATGGAATTGAGGAGATGGCTTAACAGTTGGGATTGAAACATAATGTGATGCGACCTGACTTACAAAGTATTCCAGGAGGCAGTTTTGATCTCTAT